>NW_004443978.1:8283838-8348552 GCF_000243295.1 Trichechus manatus latirostris | reverse complement strand
GAAGAAATACAACCAGAATGCTCTTTAGAAGCGAGGATGGCGAGACTTCATCTCACATACTTTGGACATGTTATCAGAAGGGACTAGTCCCTGGAGAAAGGCATCATGCTTGGTAAAGTAGAGTGTCAGCAAAAAAGAGGAAGACCCTCAATGAGATGGACTGACACAGTGGCTGCAAGGATGGGCTCAAGCTTAATGATTGTGAGGATGGTGCAGGACCGGGCAGTGTTTGGTTCTGTTGTACATAGGGTCACTATGAATCAGAACCGACTCAACAGCACCTAACAACAACAACCACGATTAAATCATAGCCAAACTCCCCAGTGTCACTTTCACATGAGACTTCAAATTGGCATACGTGACACCAGGTCCTTTAGCCAGAAGCACAGCACTTAGAAAAGTAGATTTTTGCAGTGTCCCCAGATCTATTCCATGTCCCCAGTTCTGGGCTCCTGCTCACACACGCTGTACCTGTTTGTCAAGGTTTCCTATAACAAACGCTTTGTATGTTTACCCTAGTGTCAGGGTAACAAAGTCATTTTTCTTCCTGTCTTCTTTATGTGATAGTAAGCTTCTCTATAGGTCTCTGAAATAGCACATTTAAAATTCCTTTATTTGAAAGCCCTTCTTCCTACCCACAAATAATTACCAACCTTCCCTAACAATTTATTTTTTAATGTTAGGGTTTTTTACCCTCTCCCCTGCTTTATGGTTCTGGAGTGTTCAGAGGGGGTAACAGCCAGTCCCCTAAGGTGGTATGATAAATAGCTGGTTCACCCAGAGGGCAGGTTAGGATTAACTGGGACCAGATGGCGCGTCTATGCCCATCCTGGTCAAAAGGCCATCCAGGTGAACCCTGGGGCTGGAGACCCAGATAGCAGGAGAGATGGTGGCTTCCCCAGGGATGCCAGGGAGTGCCAAGGCAGGCAGGATTCAGCGTCTGGCCAGGGAGGTGCTAAATGGGTCGTTTCTACCTGGATTCTAAGACAGCTAAGATGTAAGTTGGTGCGGATGGGACATAAACAGGGCCCGAAAGGCAAAGAAACAGGAGTGAGACCAGCACATACATTCTGCAACCACAGAGCTTCAAATGGTGAGCTTAGGGACAAGGAGCTCACTTCACCTTTGGTATTTAAGGAGCAAGCAGAAGAGATTAAGAATGTGTTATTAGCTAAAGCAGTTGTAATTTCAAAATCATGAAGTGTATGTCTCTCAGCACTCCGCCCCTCCACCCCAGTCAAGGACCCCCTTTAACCCTGGTGACGTTCTCTGAATCAAAGGAAGCCTCAGGCTCTGGGGAAATTGGACCCTGCCCATGAGGCTTGCCCAGTGACTTCAGTCTGCAAGAGAATTGTCACTTCTTCGGTCCTAGGGACATCCTGGGTTCTTTGGAGCAAGTCCTTGTGCGCTCCAGCCAACAGTCCACAAACCATCGCAGACTCTCCTGCTGCCTCTCTCTGCCCCTAGCAAGCACTGTGGCCTTGGGCATCTGCTCCCAGTCCTACCCTGTCTCCAACTTCCAGCTGGCTGACAGTTTCTCTTATTGAAATGTTAGTGTAATTTTTATAATCATTTAATTTGCATAAATGCAAATGGTTCATTACATTGTCAGTCTAACAGCTGCCCTAAAAGGAATACTTTATTTTTATCCTTCATCTCTGTTTGAGAATGGGGATTGTAAGCATCAAGAGCAGGGGAGCCTCCACTGGTGGTGGCGGTGGACAGGACCATGGGACAGGCCACAGTCCAGATTCACCAGGGGTCTACCTGGTCTGCCAGTCTGGGGTGGCCCTCAGGGGCCCCCAGAGCACTGGCACAGCAGTGAGGCTCGTTCGAGGTAGCACTTCCCTTTGCTTCTTGCAGGGCTCATTCCAGTGTCCCCACGTGTTCCCTTCAATTCCTTGGGAATGGGGAGGGACCAATCTGCTGTCCCACCTGCCATGGCCGTGCTCTAGGCACTGCCGTCCAGCAGAACTTCTGCCATGATGGACACACTCTACGTCTGCACTGTTCAGTATGTGGCAGTACACCTGCCACATGTGGCTCTTGAGCACGCGAAATGTGGCTAGTGAGACTGAAGAACTGAATTTTTAATTTAGTTGATTTTAATTTAAATAGCTACATGTGTCTACCAGGTACCATATTGGACAGCACAGTTCTAGAGAGTAAGCCCTTTCAGACAAAATATACCATACTTTCTCACAGGGATCCGTAATTTTTAACAAACATAAACTTGATCCCTAATATGGGAATGAGTATCATGTGGAGTCTGTCCATAAAGATTTAGTAGGAGTTTAATTCTCACAACTGTGCGAGCTGGCTATCAATGAATCCCATTTCACGAATGGCAAAACCAAGGCTACAGGTGTTAAGTGATTTGCCCAAGGCCAGGCAGCTACAATACCTTGGGCTTCCCAGGGCAGGTATTTAAGATGGCACAGCTGTACCACCCCAGTTAAAGATCCAGAAGTCCTCCCAACAAAATCTGCCTCTTCAGTCTTTATAATTATCTTTATTCCTACCATGCAGTTCCCCAGTTGGTTAATGATGCTTGTCTCCTTGACTTATTTTAAAGTCACATTTTTAGGCAGAAAGAAGTAGCTTCACCTTCCCCTCTCCTAGAAGTCTTTCATTAAAACAACAGATCTTAAACAATTCAGAAATCTTTGTATCTCGCCTTTCTTAGAGACTGTGCTGACCTTCACCTCCCACCTAGCCTCCTTGGTCCTGCCCCTCTGCTTGCTGCCTTCCGCCTGAAATCCCTTCCTAAATGGGAGCTAACTTCTTCCTCTCTCCGACTTAGAAACGTTGAAGTCTTATGCTCATTGTGCCCCATCACCTTTCAGCTCTCCTGCTGGCAAAATGGGAGTAACTATGGTAGCTAGAAGATGCAGTGAAAACACAAGGGATGTCAGAAAGAACTTTTAGCTTCCTTAAACCAAACCACTTTAAATCAGTTTAAGGACTAAGGTGCGCCTGACCCAAGCCATGGTGTTTCCAGTCGCCTCATATGCATGCAAAAGCTGGGCAATGAATAAGGAAGACCGAAGAAGAATTGATGCCTTTGAGTTATGGTGTTGGTGAAGAATATTGAATATACTATGGACTGCCAGAAGAATGAACAAATCTGTCTTGGAAGAAGTACAGAAGCAAGGATGGCAAGACTTTGTCTCACATACTTTAGACATGTTATTAGGAGGGATCAGTCCCTGGAGAAGGACATCATGCTTGGTAAAGTAGAGGGTGAGTGAAAAAGAGGAAGACCCTCAATGAGAGAGGAAGACCCTCAATGAGAAGGATTGACACAGTGGCTGCAACAATGGGCTCAGGGATAACAAAGATCATGAGGATGGCACAGGACCAGGCAGTGTTTTGTTCAGTTATGCATAGGGTCGCTATGAGGCGAAAGTGACTTAACAATAACAACAAACCAATCCAAGTACAGTCCTGTGACGCCCGCTGTGATAGAAGTAAGGGCCTGCTCTGAATGATGCTCGTGTAAACTAGGGAGCGAGGGTTCTAGACGGCCAGTCCTGAACAGGGAAGTGGGTCAGCTGTGCTGGAGAATTCAACTTCCATACGAGAGCCCCTCTTCTTTTACAAGAACAGTTTGGAAATCCTGATTTATTTGTTTGGTTTTGTTTTTGAACGTCTTAGCAATCATAATCCTTTTGGCTTAATAAGAATTACTCTCCTAAATCCTAAATTCATTCTCAAATCCTTTTCTCCATTCCCCCTAGTCTGCCCTTAATTATTTGTATGAAATGACCAGCTCTGCTCAAGACTTGCCTTTAGGTCATCTTTATCCACCCCCTCCTGCAGCCACCTTCCTAAATGGTAAGCCGTAATCTTGCCTAACAGCTAGCTTTCCAGTGCCTTTCGTCTGATTCTGCAATGCTTTCAGCTCCGACGAAATCACCGTGGCTTTAGCTAAGCCATCTGCATCGCCTGTCCTCCAAACTGACAAAGCTGGGACTCCAAGCACACATCTCCTAAGAGAATCCCAAGCTATTGAGTGACAAGAGTCTAGGGGAGCTGTTTCCATTTACATACGGCAGGGGAGGGAAGATTTTGAAGGTCTCAGTCTCTCGAAAGAAAGTGATGGTGCGATTTTCTCCGACTATTTTCACTGCTTTCAACTCTGATGGTGCCAGTGATATAACACAAGCTGTGCAATCGGCAGCCCCTGCTTCGCAGTCATGGTTCACAGTAAGCGGACCTGGGGACAGGCATGCCAATGTTGAGCTAGTCGCCGGCCTGTCAGCTCAGTGGGGAGGGCCTCTGCCCAGCCCCTCCTCCCCCACCTCTGCCCCGGGGTGATGACCAGCCTATCTTTTTCCCTACATCTTGAGCCCGCCACTCCCTTGGGGGTTCTCTGAGATGCTCTGACATCCAGGAATTCACCTTGCCTGATGTAAGTCTGTTTTTCTTGGAAGATTCTAGACACAGGACTGAAAACCCGGTTTCCATGGTACCCAACTGTTTCTCTGAGGCCTGGAGGGAAAGAGTGCTTTTTTCAAGTTCACTCCTGTCTGTTAACGTTTGGCTCAGCTGTGGAATGTGCGGGAATCTCAGGGAGCAGCCAAGGGTAGCTTTGGATGAACCACATCTGGATCAGAGAGCGGGTCCCCGGACCAGCCCGTGCTCAGCATACCTGGGCCCAGGTATCGGTCAGCACACCTGTGTGTGGGCTCTGGGAAGTCACGGTGCCTGACCCCACACACAACAACAGAGCTCAGAGAGAAGAGCAGCTCACCTGGCACTCATTCTCAAACCCCAACTGGAAAAAGGCTGGGTGTTTCCAGAGGCTGCAACAGCAGATCACTAGAAGGCAACACATCCCAAGGACCAAGTGCCTCAGGACGCCACCTTGCCCAGGACAGCAGTGGTTTGCTGAGGCTGTTTCAAGAGGCTCTCTGTCCTGGGGTGCTTCCCCTCCTTTCAGGAGATTTCATGGAGCTGCTAAAAGGAGCCTGACTGACCACACTCCGACTTCACCACCTTGGCAGGCAGACGACTTGGGCCGGGGCTAGAACATGAGTACCACCTAGTGGTGACTGCAGGAAACGGGGTGCGGTTTCTTGTTTTAGACAAAGGGGCCCGAATAATTCCAAGTTTTCTTCTATACTGATAATATTGTGGGAGCCCTGGTGGCGTAGTGGTTAAGAGCTCAGCTGCTAATCAAAAGGCTGGCAGTTCAAATCCACCAGCACCTCCTTGGGGCAGTTCTGCTCTGTCCTGTTGGGTTGCTATGAGTTGGAATTGACCCAATGGCACCAAGTTTGGTTTTTGGTTTAAGAGGTGACAATGAGCTGCGCTACTGCCTCCAAATTCCACCACCACATACTCGGAGGCAGCTCATCTCCCAATCACTCGCTTTCTCACGATGAACAAGCCTGTCTCCATTTAGATTTTGTTAGAGGCCTTATTTCTAGTCCCTGTCATCACTTCCCTTGTTCTTTTCTGAAACCTGTCACTTCCCTGCACAATCCTGTCAAAGTGGAGGGATACAAGCCAAACTGTGTTTGTGAAGCGAGTAAGTCAGGCATGAAAGGACGAACACTGTGTGATCTCACTTACATGAAATATCTAAAATAGGCAAGTGCATAGAGATCGGAGTTTATTAGTGGCTACTGGGGCGGGTGGGCGAGTGGTGGGTGGGGGAGCACTACAAGTCAGTCTTAGAAGAAAAACAACGAGAATACTCCCTAGAAGTGAAGATGCCAAGACTTCAGCTTGCTTGCTTTGGACATGTCATCAGGAAATATCAGTTCCTAGAGAAGGACATCATGTTTGGTCAAGTAGAGGGTCAGTGAAGATGAGGGGCACCCCCAATGAGAAGGATTGACACAGTAGCCATAGCAAATGCACTCAGACATACCAACTCTCGTGAAGATGGTGCAGGACCGGACCAGGGTTTGTCCTGTTATGCGTAAGGTCGTATGACAGAGGGCTTGACTTGACAGCGACTAACACCAACAAAGTGCTGAAGGGTTCTGTTAAGGGTGATGATGAACAGTTTGAAATGGATAATGGTCATGGTAGCACAATGTGTAATCGATGTCACTAACCTGTACACGTGAAATGATTAAAGTAGCAAACTTTTTATATCTACATATAGACATACATTTTATTGTGGTGAGATTATATATATACTGATTGCTGTCGAGTCAATTCCAACTCAGAGCGACCCTATAGGGCAGAGTAGAACTGCCCCATAGGGCTTCCAGGGAGTGCCTGGTGGATTCTAACTGCTGACCTTTTGGTTAGCAGCTGAGCTCTTAACCACTATGCCACCAGGGCTCTCTCTCTCTCTCTCTCTCTATATATATATATATATATGTATATATATATATATATATATTTTTCTAATAAAATTAAAAAACAAACTGTTTGCTCACCAACCACCGCATATCTGAGCCCCCTGGCCATGTGGAAGCCCCCTCCCACGAAGCCCTGTGTTCTGAGTGGTCAGCAGTAGGGACCGCCCTGTGCCAGGCAGAGAGAAGAAAGGGAAGACTCCATCTGTTATTTGGATATTTCCAGGTCTCTACAGTGTGTTAGTCCTTGTAGTGTGATCATCTGCGTTTCTGTGTCCCAGTCCGCCTCTGTGAACCTCGTCCGTGCCCCCACCTCCCTGGCCATCACCAGCCTCTTGAGTTTGGGTTCTCGGTGCTTTGACCTTAATTGTTTATCTTGTCCAGTCTCATCCTGGTTTGCCCATTCTTTTTCTGGTTTCTTGTGCTCCCTGTAAATTCTGTTCTCAGTTTTGGGTCCTTTGCAATCTCCTTAAGCTCATCCTCAATTTCCCTTTTTTCCATTGATATGTTCACTGGAATAATCAATAGTTAAAACTGTATTGGCTCCAGAGCTGATTCCATGAGCACACAAACTGGATATTTTCTCCCAGGGTAAACTGACTTCACGTGTCCCCCTTGCAGGGGCTGTGCCCCACCTGTCAGCAGGGCCACACAGAATAAAAGCTTCTTAAAAGCAGCTTTAAGGAGCCCTGGTGGCGCAATGGATAAGCACTCGGCTGCTAACCAAAAGGCTGGAGATTCCAACCCACCCAGCAGCTCTGCAGGAAAAAGACTTGGCAATCTGCTTTCATAAAGATTACAGTTAAGAAAAACCTATGGGGCAGAAGCTACACAATGGCACCCAACAGCAGCAATGAAAGCTGCTTTAATATTATGGATTATTGCCTGCCTACTCTGATTGGAGGAAATTAAATTGGCTTCTCTAATAAACTCTACACTATCTTGTGTTCTCTCAAGTGGCTAGGAATTGATTGTTCCAGCCCACTACCAAAGACTAATATTGAATTAATTTCAATTACTAGCAAATGTTTTCCATCTTAAATAATTTGATCTGTTCAGTGACTTCTGGACAAGTTTTTTAAAGCTAGTGATCATACAAAAGCAGCTGGGAGTTCCTTGCAGGGAGTGGATTCCACACCACCCAACCTGGACTCTGTGATTGCTTCTTCTATTTATTAATTTTTAATTCTCTTTCCCTTCTTCTGGTCTGACATTTTCATCCAAGTGTCACCTTGTGGACTCTGATAACAAAGACAAAAGTAAAAAATATGAGGACACCAAGGTCTCCTTCAAAGGCTTATTAGAAGAACAAGGCATAAGGAAGCACGGTTTCTTTCCTCTCGTCCTCTCCCTTGGACCTTCAGGATAACTGGGGAGCGTTGCTCGTGGGCACCTGGTGAGCCAGGCCGTTCTCTTGTCTGAGGCTCTTGGTCCACCTCTACACAGCTGGTGCCATGCTGCTCACTGGGGACTGAGGCGATGCCCATGGTGTTAGCGAAGTCCATCTCTCCACACGTTCTAACAACGCTTTACATCCTTAGAGTCTACAGAGGGCCACTGCCTCCCAAGGGAAGCTGCTCACAAAGATGGGCAAAGCAGCCATGTTTCATGAGTGTAGAAAGAAAGCGCTGTGAACCATACCCTCCTCTTCCTGCTGGAATAAAACATAGGTGTTCCCACTGGGTTTGAGCAGCACGCCATCTGGACAGGTAAAGGGTGTCATGAAAAGAGCAGTAAGCTGGGAGCTGGCGCCTGACTCTAGAACTAACTCTGTATGCATCCAAGGCTTTGGCTACATTTCCCCAAAGTGAGAAATGATTTTAGAAGGTGTATGGCCTGGGGGTTAAGTAAGTGAAATCCTGTTGTAAGCTAGTTATTCCTTCTGTCTTTGTTTTCCATCCTAATTGATGGGGAGAAAACCTCAGTCTGGTGCTTGTGTGTCTTTCGTCAGCTCTGACTGGTACTAATCTCCTCCTTGAACAAGTGGCCAGGTCTGTGGCTCAGGCCTGGAGAAGCCACAGTGTGCAGCCAGAATTCTCAAACTGTTTGCTTATGTTGCATTTGTTCTCCGGAGTCCCCTTCTGTGCATGACAGTTTCTGCTGCTTTTCTACTTCTGGTTGTGATGTAACGTTTCCTCTGAAAATAAATTATGTTGAGGAATCCAAAAATAGGTCAATTGAAGGAAAACTTCTGAGCACATCAGAGTTCAAGTGCTTGTATGAGAAGTGCACATAGTGCACGGAGCTGTGCAGAATCGCCCAGGCGGTACACACGTGACTGTGTGCGGAAGTGCCACAGCGCTCCTACATCCCCCCCGGCATCTGAGACCTGCAACGCATCGTACTTCACAAGGCAGGCTGGTGGCACTTCCCTGTCCCTCCACTGTTGGGTGGAAATTGGCGAAGGATGGAATTACCTGTTGCTTCTTCCCTTTGCAATAGTCCCACCACTCTGTACCAAGACCTCCTCCCACAGTCACTAGTCAAAGACTAAGCAAGTACAGAGGGGAGTTGACCTACAGATGCCTTTATTCCAGCAACATGGCTGGACAGCTTGTCATCTTAAAGCATGTGTGTTTGTGAGTGTGTGTGCATGTGTGTGTCTATGTGTATGTCTAATCTATCCTTTTTTTTTCCCACAGTTCATTTATGATGAAAAAGTTTCCTGGTAAGTACCTGTTTTCTCCTTTCTTCTAATTTCCCCTTGTTTTGTTGAGAGCCGAATATATTGAAGACCCAAGTCAGAGTTTAAGAGAGAAATGGAAAATTCATGAGGGTTTGGAACAGCTAGAACTTCTCGAGAACCTCTGTCCACCTCAACACGGAAATGAGATTAGCTTTCAGCATAGAGACCTCTTCTCTTGGGTGAGGATGGTGGGGGCAGGTGTTCCCTGTGGGATCCTAATATCCAGGTGTCTTTCATCCAAGTTAGACATCATGACTGAGCTGTGCCTTTCTACAGTCTGCCACTTGCTAGGCCGTTATTAAAATTTGACTAACATTTTCAAATTGTACCCAAACCACATCTCCATATTCCAAATCCCAGGTATATTTGAGGAAGCCAGAGGTGCTTCAGTAACCCTTAACCCATTAAAGTTCAGTCTGGCATTAAAGAAGCTTTTAGAGCTCTGAAAAATTAGTGATTTTTTTTGACAGATCATTTTTCCCAAGCTAAATACATGAGAAGACATTTGCATTTGGGCCAACTGTCCAAACCTGCGTTTTTGAGATGGGTTCTGAGTGAGCAAGCATGTTAGAAATGGGAAGAGAAATGGAGTGTGTGGTGTGATCTCTTCGCTTTGTTTCAAGTACCTGATCTTTAAGGTAGAGTAATATGAAAGCACATCCCAGGGATCAGTGTGGCACTGAAGGTGGACAGCTTGCCTGGTGTTGTTAAAGGCTGAGAATGAGCTGGAGGAAGCAGAGACTCTACAGGCTTCCCTTTTAGCACAATGAGTGCTCACTCTGTATTAGGGTGGCCTGAGGAGACCAGTACCACCAGTTGCCATAGAGTCAGTGCAGACAACCCCATGTGTGTCAGAGTAGAACTGTGCTCCATAAGATTTTCAGTGGCTGGTTTTTCAGAAGAAGATTGCCAGGCCTTTCTTCTGAGGCACCATTGGGTGGACTCGAACCTCCAACCTTTCAGTTAGCAGCCAAATGTGATCACCGTTTGCACCACCCAGGGCCTCCTCTGTGATTTTCGGAATTTTGGGGGCGGGGAAAATCTATCACATTGCTGTAAGTGTGTGTTATTCCAGGGTACTAAGAACGTTTGCCAACTAGCTCTCTCTTCTGTCCAAGAGGGGAGATGAGGAGGCAGCAAGGAGAATTTGTTTTAATATGCATAATCTCCATAATGACTCATAAAAATAGAAAGGAAGTATATTCTGAGTAACAGTTATCCACCGGCTGAAAGGGATTGACGTGCCCAGAACACGTAGGTCGGAGGTAAAGGAGACACTCCTTGTGGCATCATCCTGGACTTGGTCACCAAACAGCATAAGGAGACTCCCGAAGCACTTTCACTCAAATTGATAGCACAATTAGCCCCGCCGCTGCTCTGCTGAGCAAATCATGGAGCTGAAGTGTGGCCAAGTGTTAATACTCTTTGCTAATGATACTGCTAGAAAGATAAATAAATTAGGGTCCCAGTTGATCTCAGAAATTTTTCTGCTGCTTTTGTGCAGAGAAACTCTAAGAAAGAACACCCAGGAGTGGTTTGCTGTCAGTCTTGGAGGGAGCCCTCTTTTCTACCAGCTCCCTGGCATTGCCGGATGAAAAGCCTTCATGATAAGCCTGTTTCAATCCTTACCTTCAACAGAACGTGGAAGTTATCTAACAATATCATTAATATCACATTAAAGTAAAATTATGCTGAATATAATTCAAAAACAGTTGCAGCAGTACATCAACAGGGAACTGCCAGAAATTCAAGCCGGAATCAGAAGAGGACGTGGAACGAGGGATATCATCACTGATGTCAAATGGATCCTGGCTGAAAGCAGAGAATACCAGAAAGATGTTTTCCTGTGTTTTATGGACTGTGCAAAGGCATTCGACTGTGTGGATCATGACAAATTTTGGATAACATTGTGAAGAATGGGAATTCCAGAACACTTCATTGTGCTCGTGAGGAACCTCTCAACAGACCAAGAGGCGGTCGTTTGAACAGAACAAGGGGTTACTGCCTGGCTTAATATCAGGAAAAGTGTGCATCAGGGTTGTATTTGTTCACCATACCTATTCAATCTGTATGCTGAGAGCAGAGTCCGAGAAGCTGGACTATATGAAGAGGAACGAGGCATCAGGATTGGAGGAAGACTCATTAACAACCTGTGATATGCAGATGACACAACCTTGCTTGCTGAAAGTGAAGAGGATTTGAAGCGCTTACTGGTGAAGATCAAAGACTACAGCCTTCAGGATGGATTGCACCTCAACAGAAAGAAAACAAAAATCCTTACAACTGGTCCAGTAAGCAACATCATGGTAAACGGAGTAAATGTTGAAGTTATCAAAGATTTCATTTTACTTGGATCCACAATCAACGCCCATGGAGCAGTCAGGAAATCAAAAGATGTATTGCATTGGGCAAATCTGCTGCAGAAACTTCTTTGAAGTGTTAAATAGCAAAGATGTCACTCTGAGGACTAAGGTGTGCCTGACCCAAGCCATGGTATTTTCCATTGCCTTATATGCATGCAAATACTGGACAATGAATAAGGAAGACCAAAGAAGAATTGATGCATTTAAATTAAGGTGTTGACAAAGAATATTGAATATACCATGGACTGCCAAAAGAACAAACAAATCTATCTTGGAAGATGTACAGCCAGAATGCTCCTTAGAAGCTTTGAAGGGAGGATGACAAGACTTCATCTCACATACTCTGGACATGTTATCAGGAGGGACCAGTCCCTGGAGAAGGACATCGTGCTTGGTAAAGTAGAGGGTCAGCGAAAAAGATCAAGTCCCTCAAGGAAATGGATTGACACAGTGGCTGCAACAATGAGTTCAAGCAATGGAGCAGGACCTGGCAGTGTTTCGTTCTGTTGTACATTGGGTTATTATGAGTCAGAACCAACTAGACAGCACCAAACAACAGCAGCCTCGAGGTATCTCATAGGATATTTTAGTTGTTAGGGAGCAAGAAAGGGAAAGCTTATTTCCCCTTCATTCCAAAGGCCAAACCTCCTATGACATTAGGTGACCCAGTCCTGGGGTCGAGCCCTGAGACTGTGCCGAAGGTTCCAGATTCTGTGTGGTGACAGACAGCGGAGCCCCAGGCCTACGTGCCAGGGCTCGTCTGCAATGAGCTATGGGGAAGGGCCCCGGGCCTAGGCAGACAGGAGCTGCAAATTCCTGGAAGGTTTTATTCTGGCCTAAGTCATGAACTGAGCATGATGGTAGCTTCACAGGAAGAACCGGGGAGTGAGTGACTTTCACGGCACCAGAACAGCGTCATTCCAAGCGTGGGCTGCTACATAATTGCTGTCATTGTGTGGACAACTGATGGAGAGGCTTTTTCACATGAGTGGGGCTGAGAAATGAAAGTCTGTGGCCCTGGCTCGTAACTGCTTGAGAACTCCCAGAGCATTCAACTTGTTGCTTGACAGATGCAAAGTATACTGAAGTTTAAGACATTTTTCACCGTTCACGTCTCCTACCTTCTCACCCAGCCAATCACGAGCACTTATTTTATTGAAAGGGTTTGTCTCAGAGCAGATTTATCTGATTTATCTTTTTAAAACAAGATTCTTCAATCTGCAATTAAAGAACAGTAATGTTTCACCAATACCTTAAAGCAGTGAATTCAGTTCCTTGCTATAGAACATCCAGCATGTCCTAGAGAGTTCAAGGCAGGTAACTGATTCACCCCGAAATCTTCAAAGGAAACTAATTCCAATTTTGAAACCAGGGTACTCTTTAGGAGGAAATTAGCTTTGTTAAATAGAAATACACAAGGACAAGCCATCCCAATCATACACATTTTAGATTCCTTCACTGTTCCTGAATCGGCATTCTGAAGTAAGTCACATTCAGCTGACAAGTGGTGGTTGGCAATCAGGAATGCTTTTAGCAGCAGGTGATAGAAAAACCAGCCTCAGTGCATTAATAAATAGTAATTTATTTTCTCATATAACAAGTACACCAGACATAGGTGATTGGGTGGCTCTACATTTCTCTAATGGTCCCAAGATGGCTGCTTTTGTTCCAGCCATCAAGTTTGTATTGAAGGCAACAAGGAGGAAGAAGAAGCTCTGTCATTTTATTCAGCATCCTTTTCTTTACATCTCATTGGTCACAACTGGGTTTGCTTTGACCAGTAAGTGACCAGGGGGAATAGAATGACAACTTTAGACCAATCATTATTCATCCTCTGGGCCAGGGGCTGAGATCAAGGGGTCTCCGCCTGCCGCCACAACATAATGGAGTTCTATTAGCAGGCAAGATGCAATGGAATATCAATTGGGTGCTTTCAGTTATGTACCTCCCCTAAAGTCATTTCAAATCAGAAAACATCCAAGATCCAACTATTTGGATGTGTGCTTCAACTGCAGGACACATACTGAACCCATAACTCTAGCCAGTGAGGCCCATGATGCTGCAGAACAACACTGGATGTGTCTTCAGTGAGTCTGGAAGCCCGACCAGGAGACTAAAGGGTCCAGGATGTCTTCATGTCTTCTTGAGTCTCAAGCTGTGACTTTGGAAGAGAAAAGAGACCTTGGGCACCCTATCTGGGAACTGTCTTCCTGGACAGTGTTAGGTCTTATCCTCTAGGCAGGAACAGCGAGCAGCCCTCCAATACTGTAAAGAACACTGGCAGGCAGGGGAACCGTGGACCAGTTGGGAAGGTTCAGAATGGAACTTTAAGGGAAGGGAAGAATAAATCCGGAGTACACCACAAACTTGAGCCCTTGGAGAAGAGTGGGGGGAGTGTTGTTGGGAGGTGAAAGCGGTGGAGAAGACACCCAAGTTCTAGGGGGAAATTCCAGGAAAGAGGGGGGCAGGGCATGGGTGACCTCAGTGGTCTAGACGTGGCTGCTGTCCAATTCAGCAGATTCCTTAAGGACCTCCTGTGTGTAGGCTCTGCTACTGAGCTGGAGACAAAATCGAAACCAAACGTGGCCGGCAGGCTTGAGGGGAGGCAGCCGGCGGACATGTCATCCTGGGACATCTTGGAGGGGGACCCCAGCCAGCCTAGGGGTGGTGGGGGGAAGGCTTCACAGAGGAACGTTAGCCAAGGCTTGATGATCAAACATTTATCAGGCAGGAAAGCAGAGGGCAGAGCAGGCGTGGTGGCACAGAGGCCTCCGAGAGCCGGCAGTGTCCGTGTGGAGGAGGCATAGGGTGAGCAGTCTGGCACCAGCCAAGTGAGCTTGAGATTTCAGCCAAAGCAGGGAAACCCCATCTCACAGGCATCTCTGGAGGCTGATGGAAGAGAACCTGATCTGAATATTGCAATGAAAGGGCTTACTTACTTTGAGGAAAAAGGTAAAAAAAAAAAAAGAATTAGAAAGAGTATACCTGTTTAGAAGGTGTTGGACGTAACCTAACTGTAAGATTTGTTGAAGTTTGTTGATTTTCTGATCACTTCTTACTGCAGCTATTAAAATGCATCTCAGCAATAACGTGACACCCCTTCATAATTTTTTTCTCCTCTAACAACTTGCAGTTCATAATAATTCATAACTTCTGACTGCAGAAATAATTCATAAATTACAAATCATTTCTGACAAAACTGACTATAAAATGTGTTCTCAAATAATAGCAAATGAACATATTTTTTAAACGGGGTAATACTTTAAGTTCCCAAATAAATGTATCTCTTCTTTCAAAATGGATGCTGTAAGTAACACCTCACTTTTCCCCGTTAAGTTTATGCGGCGCATACATGGGTTTTGATGAGGTAAGAATCGTGCTCAGGTTGTTGGAGGTCTTTTGCAACTGAAATTTGCTGTTTGAAGGAAGTGACACCCTGCACCGGTGGGAAAGAACCTGGGAAAGAGTGCAGAGGCCAGTGAGAGGAAGGACTTTGTGGAAAGAAGATGGTGATGTTTGAGGCTGGCTAAGGGCGGCTGTGTGCAGGAGAGGAAGGGCAGCTGAGGGACTGGTGGGCAGGGGTGTCTGCGTGGGGAAGATCAGCTGTCGGGGTAGTTTTAAGTCTCCTGAAATTAGAAAATGGATAGCTGGGGCAGGTGGCAGGTGTAAGTAGTGGTATCAAGTGACTGCTGGAAATAGATGTTAGATAATAAATAAGTAATCCATAAATATGCAGGATAATCACAAACTGTTTAAAGGACATGAACAGGGCCATGTGACCATAAGTGGAGGAGGGGTAGACAGGGAAGGCTTCTTGGAGGAGGTGACATTTAAGCTGATATCTGCAAGATAAAAGGGGCCAGCCAAGAGTGAGAGAAAGAGCATTCCTGGCAGAGGGAACAGCAAATGCAGAAGCTCCAAGGAAAGAAAAAGAGCTTGGGGTGTGCAAAGAAAAAGAGGCCGGTGTGGACCGAGCCAGATGGGGTAGGAGGACGGCATGAGATGAGGTGGAGAAGGAGGGAAAAGGACCAGCCTCCGCAGGGACGGGGGCACCTGTTAGTTTTTTCTCAAGTAGATTGGAAAGCAATTACAGAGTTCTGAGCAGAGAAATGGCATGATCCAGTAGCACGGCAGGGACCAACTCAGAGGCTGTAGCTCAGGTGGAGGATGGAGGTAGCAGTCATCCCTAGGGAGGACAGAGGCAGACAGAATCAGAAGGTATTTTGGAGGTAGAGTCCTGATGGAGGTCAGGGTAAGGGAAAACAAGGGCTCCATATTGTTTTTTGGATTTGGGACTTGTTTGGATGTGGGGTAGATGGCAAAGCCTGGGAGAAAATGAAGCCAGGCAGTGGGAATCAAGAATTCTGTTGACTTTCATTTAGACTTCCAGGTGGAGATGCCAGGAGACAGTTGGGCAGATGAATCAGGAGCTCAGGGAGAGGTGCGGAGTGGATGTGCAAACTGGGGGTCATTATCATGTATTTGATATTTATAGCTATAGACCTGGATGAGATCACCTAGGGAGAAACTGTAGGTTAAAAAAAGGAGAGAGAGAAGAGGGTCCAGTCTTTTAGAGATTGAACTGAGAAAGTATAAGAGGCAAAGAGGATGGAGAGAGAGAAGCTAGGAGTCCAGGAGAGTATGGCTTCTTGGAAGCCAAGAGAAGAAAGTGTTCATGAAGGAGGGCTGGTGGCCAACTTTCAGATGCTGCCAAGAAATTGAACCAGATGGAAGAGAACCATCCCTGGGTTTGTGTAGGTGGAGGTCACTGATGACCTTGGCAACTGCCTTGTTTTGGGGATTGATGAGTGGGGAAATTAGACTGGAGAAACCTGCCAAGTGAATGGGAGGCACAGAAGTGGAGTGTACCCGACTCTTTGAGAAGTTATGCTGTGAGAGAAGCCAAGCGATACAGCAGACATTGGAGGCGTTATACACTCTGGTTGCTTCTCTCAACTGTGCATCATGAACACTTTCTATGATAGGTACATACACATCTGCACGCCTATGTTTAGTGGGAGCACGGTAGCTTATTGTATGGACAGACTTCTCATTGTTCCCTTACCCAGACCCCATTTTATAATCATCTTGCTTGTTTCCAGTTCTTCACTTTTATAAACACTTTATATATGCATCCTTTTTATATTCCAGCAAATATTTCCCTAGGCTAAATTTCTAGACATGGAATCTGAAAAGAGAATAGGAAGGATAAGCATAACTTGGAATTTCCTCATCAGGCCATTCTCTAGGGCCCTTTCCTCGAAACAAAAATTGCTCCCTCAATTAGCTCATTTAATTCAACAGCAAAAGGGGATGTAGAAAACAAGTTACCTTGGTTCTTTTAGCTGTAAGCTACTAAAATAAAAATTTGGAAACAGTAGTGATGGTTGTACAACACGATGAGCATAGTTAGTGTCACTGAGTTGTGTACGTAAAAAATGTTGAAATGGCAAACCTTTTGTTACATATATTCCTACCACAATAAAAAGAAAATAGAAGACACTAAAAAAGGAAGAAAAAACAGCAGAAGTATTCAAACTAGAAGGCACTCAAGGCACATTCCAGTGGGTTCCCTTATTTCTCGCTTCCTCTGTCTCAGTTCTTTCCCACTCATTCATTCTCACTCTTCCTTTCGTTGCCTTCCCTGCCAGATGCTCTCTCTTTCTTTCTTTGTCTTTATGTCTAACTCCTGTGGATCCAACAATCCTTCAGTTACCCCATCAGTTCCTCTAGTTTGCCCTTTGTAAATATGTCTAAATAATTTTAGTGAATGATTAAACTGTAGACAGATTTATAAACATAGATCTACATTCAGCAATATGTATGAAAAGCTTGCTGTGGTCAAGGGACTCTTTTAGAGGAGCAAATAATAGAGAGGCAGAGACACTTTCCTTTTAGGTGGGAAACGAAGAGAAAAACCATTGAAAACGTTATGCAGCACAGAAAATGTCTATAGACCAGGAAACATCCATAACCAGTCTGCAAGTATGCCTCATCCTTGCCACCCTGGGCAGATTTAACTGCTGTTCACATCAGCTATGTTTTTAAAGAATAACTGGGTGTGTTTCACCTCTGCCACTGGTGGCTTTCCTCAACTAACTGTTCTTGGTTTGTATGCAGGTGGGAGTCTTTAGTCCTTGTCCTGATGTATCTTATTTACATTGTCATCATGAAGTAAGTAAAATACTTTCTTACTTTCTTTTCCAAAATGGTTTCCTACCTTCAACATTATGTGACGATGCAGAAAGAGGAGCAAGGGTGGGGGAGGAGGGTCTGATGGGTTTTTCACTGTGTGTCATCACAGGCTAACTTGACACCCTCGGCACCCTGTTATGAATCAGTGTAATTTGAGTGGTGCCAATAGCCACGACCTTTCCAGCCCATATGTGATGATACGGTCAAAGCTTAAATGTTTCCTTTGAGAAATCTCTAGAACTCTTGTCCCCTCTTCATGATCTGGCAACCTACCTTTTAGCTGGATTTCACTCTCTGTTCATAACAAGAAAGGAGGTAACATGCTTCTATACAGACTGAGGGACGATGGGGACAGAGCTAGTTGAGAGGTGACTAAAGGCACAGACCAAGTATCTGTGGACTTCCATTATATGTATTATATGACAAATAGCCCCAAAATTTAGTGGCTTAAAACCACAAATATGTATTATCTCACATTTTCTGAGAGTCAGGAATCCAGGAATGGCTTAGCTGGATGGTTCTAGCTCAGGGTCTCTCATGAGATGCAGTTAAGACATAGGCCAGGGCTGTAGTCATCCTCTTGACTAGAGTTGGAGGATCATTTCCAAGATGGTGCACTCACATGGCTGTCAAGATGGTGCTGGCTGTTGACTAGAGGGCTCAGTTCCTCACCGTGTGGACCTCTCCATAGGGCTGCTTGAGTGTCCTTCCAACATGGCAGCTGGCTTCCTCCAGAGCAATTTATCCAAGAAAGAAAGCAAGGAAGAACCCACAATGCCTTTATAATCTCTTCTCAGAAGTCACACGCCATCACTTCCACTATATTCTGTTTATTTGAAGCAAATCACTGAGCCCAGTCTACACTCAAGGGGAAGAGAATTGGGCTTCACCTTCTGAATTGAGGAGTTTCAAAGAATTTGTGGCTATATTTGAAAACCACCACATCATATGTTCTTTTTGCTCCTGGAGTCTGAACAGCTAATTATTTGTAGTAAGGACTATGTTGGTGATATTTCCCATACTCTAAAGTAAAATATAAGAACTGTTGCGGTGAACCTACCAGTTCATCTTTTTGCTAAATATCATTGCTGTGAGGAGTTGATAAATAATGCAGCTATTCAGTGGTGTGGCTGCCAGCCCCCATGAGAGCTGTTTCTTTTCCTCAATATTAACCCATATGTGTCCCCAGCATATGTCACTATAGGACTGACTGCCTTCTCTGGGGAGTAAGAAGTAGAAAGCATTAGAAATTGCCAGTTTAGACATATCAGGTAGTGGTCTGGAATTGACATATCAAGTTTGCCTTGATTAATTCTGGCCACCTATAACTGAGAGACCTGTGGAGAAATCTATGTGGCCATTGGCAAAAATCACATGAATGGTGAAGGTAGGAGCTGGCTTGGCTGATGTCCAGGGTGAGCTGTAAGCCATCTGCTGCCAGCCCATTCCATATGGTACCCAACATTGGCTGGAAGAGCTGTCTGCTGGTAAGTGTGCACCCTGTATCTGGGTCTTGTTACTGGAGGAGGACATTTCCATAATTGGACCTTATGCAAACATAGCCAGGTGCTTTTACAATCTAATCACTTTTCATTAAAAATTCCAATTCATGGGCTCCCAAGAAAACCAGAGTTTGCCCAGAGGCCTTCCAAAGTTTCTAGTCTTCAAAGGAAAAGTCTTTTAAATGGGTACAGCCATCCTCTTTGTCTCTAACAGTAAAAGCTATACAGTGAATCAGTGCCACGGTGGCAAGGCCTCAATACACACGTTTTCCTTCAGTGTTTTGGGTTGGACTATTTCAACTTCTATGACTTTTTTGACACTCAGAGTTTGTGTTCCCAAACAGCCAAGAGTCCTCCTCTTCTCTTTTGAAAAGGTGGACCAGTGAATTGTTTCAGAATTATTCATCGAGTGCCTGCTACATGCTCAACGTTGATCTTGGTCTTGAATTTGAATTTTGATGAAAGAGTGTTTCCTACTGACTTCTCACTTCTTCACAATTCCCTAAGGGCTTCGTTGAATAAGGAGGTCTCTCCAAAAACAGATTCAGTCTAAAGGAAAGGAGGGCTGAGAAATTTTGCTGGTATGATTCTGTGACCATCACACCCCTGTACCGAGCCTTGGTAAAACCCCTGAATTGTTGGCAAGACACGCAGGCATTAAGACAGCGCAGCACGTAATTCCTCTCCTCTGTCCCAAACCAAGCCCAGTGTGAAAGCTAATGAGGTGTGTTTCTGCTGATGCCTCAACTTACCCAAGTTCCAGCTGTTTGGACTGGCAGAATACAAATAAAATGGGGAATGGAAGCTACTGTACTCATGGAATTTTCTGCACAAATTCTGGTCCTAAGTTCTAAATTGAAATCACTGCTCTTGAGCCATCCCCCTCTGCAATCAGAGGCTTTAATCATTGGGTTTTATAAAATCTGATTTATAAAATTGCATGCTTTATAATAAAACAGCTTCAGGGCACAGACACACAATTTAAAACTCTCAATTAAAAATATAAAACAGCAGCAACAGTTAAAAACAGCATATGTCAGAATCGTTAGCTGGCTCCTGGGTAGATGGCTTCAGAATAACTTGAAGCATTCTGTCTGAAGGTCAAAAAACAAGATCAGTTTGGCCAGATAGGCAGAAACCTTAAGGGTTCATGAAGCATACATGGCCTTTGTGAGGGTTGGTTTCTGTACATCCTGGGTGCTTCTTTGGGATTTAGTCCCCAGTTAGGCCATATGGTCCGGTAATGAAGAACAAGTGCTTTCCATTCTGCCCTGTCTGCAGATCCCACTTGCCTCTTAACTAGCTGTGGGACCTTGGTCAAGTTATTCAGACATTTTAAACCTCAGTTTCCTCTCCTACAAAACAGGATTCATAGTAGGTCCTACCCCAAAGGGTTTTTGTGAGGATGGAACATGAAAGCATATTTAAGTTATCAATAATCCCAGCACCTGCTTTAGGAAAAGTGCTTTTCTACGGTATTGTTCTCCTGTTACCCAATCCCAATAAACGAATCACACGTTGTTGTTGTTAGCTGCCATTGAGTTGGCTCCCCGACTCCCGGTGACCCTGTGTGCAACCAAATGAAACACTGCCTGGTCCTGTGCCATCCCCATGATTAGTTGCAGATTGGACAGTTGTGATTCATAGAGTCTTCACTGGCTGATTTTCTAAAGTAGATTGCCAGGCCTTTCTTCTTAGTCTGTCTTAGTCTGGAAAGTCCACAGAAACCTGTTCAGTGTCACAGCAACATGCAAGCCTCCACTGACAGATGAGTGGTGGCTGCACATGAGGTGCATCGACCGGGAATCGAACCCAGGTCTCCCGCATGTGTATAACACATAGTTGTACCTTAACAGCTGACCCTCCTGCAAATCAACAGTTCTACAGGGAAAATGGGCTGTGAATCAAGATGACAGAGACTCTGCCTCTTCTCTACAGCTGTAGAAGGCAGGCCATTCCTGTTGCGTCTATAAAGTGGGCACTCCCAGCAACAGGCCACTGGCCGTGGCACCCAGGACCTAGGGACAGACATCTGGAAGAATTGGAGCCAGAGGGGGAGAACGAGGAAGGAGAAGGGAAGCCACAGGGTGAGAGGTTGAAAGTCTGAGAGACAGGACCTCCTGCTGACAAAAACGCAAGGAGCCTGTCTAGGGCCAGGCCAGCTTCTGTCACCCTTCCCCTTTTAGTTTTCTTTTTTTCTCATGACTTCCTTTTTGTAACTTTTTGTTTTGGAGAATTTTGAATACAGAAGTTGCCAGAATAGTGTAACAAACCCCATGTATCCATTTTCAGCCCCAACAACCATCAACCCACAGACAGTCTTGCCCCATCCATACGCTGGGTTTTATAAAATCTGATTTATAAAATCGAATGCCACCCATTTCCTTACCCCCATATGATGTTGAAGTCCTAGGCATAGTATTGGTTCCTCCGTAAAACTTCAGTATATGTCTGTAAAAGACAAGGACTCATTTCTAACGTAGCCAAAATATTATCATACCTAAAATCAATGCTAATTCCTTAATATTATTAGATGTCCAACAAATATTCAGATTTTCAATTGTCACATAAATGTCATTTTTTTATACTTTGTAGTCTCATAAGTGTCATAAATATTTTTATAGTTTTTTTTTTTTTTTCTTACATCAGGATCCAGATAAATCCCACGCACTTCAATCTCGGTTGCTGCATCTTTGGAGTCTCTTTTAATGTATAGATTCCTCTCTCTCTCTCTCTCTTTTTTTGCCTTGCAATTGATTGTTTGAAGAAACTAGGCTGGGCCGTTTGCTCCCCAGTCTGGAGTTGTTGATCACCACCCAGGGTGCAGGGCCACCTCTTCCTCTGCACTCTGTCCCCTGTACGTCAGTAACTGATTGTGTCAGGGTAGACCAGGTCCCAAGTGGTGGTGAGTCCTGCCATCAGGCAGCGCATGATGTCTGCGTGTCTCTCTTGTTGTGATGTTTGCAGCCATTGATGCTCCATATCTGGATCTATTATTTCATTCAGGTTGCAAAATCATGATGTTCTAACTCTACCCTCTCCGCTCATAAATCATGAGAGTCCTCCAGGGCTGGCTGGCCCACTTCCCTGTCACGGCCACCACCCATCCCTTGTGACTAGTTTCTCTTGCCCCTCGGGCAATGCAGGAAGACCCACAGGCCCCCAGGCAGTGGGGTAAGAAGCTTGTGGGAGAGAAGGCCAGCCAGAGGGGCCCTCCTTCTCTGCCATGATGGCTGTCGGGTTCCCATAGGCAGGTCCACCCCAGTGCTGTCCTGGCTGACAGGAGAACCAGGCACAGGATGTCTCTGGAAGGGACACCACAGAGCCTCAGCATCTTCAGCAGCAAAACAGATGAGGAAGAGGAAGGGATAAGGATGTTTGCAATTACCAGCTGGCAATTAGAGCCGCCATGCTGGCTGCCGTTCCTGTTGTAGGCTGGAGGTCACACTGGTGGGAACCATCAATGGGTTGCCCTGTGGCCAGTGAAGCCGTGGAGGCCTTTAGATCTTGGGAATGGTGGGAGAAGAAGCTGTGGCCTATAGTCTCCTGGAACTCTGCCCGGCTGTCTTTGCCCATGAGTTTTCTAGGACTGTTGTTGTCATTTGTTAGGTGTCATCGAGTCAGCTCCAACTCATAGCAGCCGTATGTATAACAACAAAACATTGCCCAATCCTGCGCCATCCTCACCATAGTAGGTCTGCTCGAGCTCATTGTTGCAGCCACTGTGTCAGTCCATCTCATTGAGGGTCTTCCTCTTTTTCACTGACCCTCTACTTTATCAAGCATGATGTCATTTTCCAAGGACTGGTCCCTCCTGATAACATGTCCAAAGTACATGAGACAAAGTGTCACCATCCTCAATTCTAAGGAGCACTCTGGCTGTACTTCTTCCAAGACAGGTTTGTTTGTTTTTCTGGGAGTCCGTGGTATATTTAATATTCTTTGCCAACATCATAATTCAAATTTGTCTATTCTTCTTTGGTCTTCCTTTTTCATTGTCCAGCTTTCCCATGCATATGAGGCGATTACTCTGGGATTTCAAGGATTACTCTGTGGATATCTTTTAATACCAAAGATAAAAGAACAAGAAGCTTACCAGCCAAAAACATCCTAAGAATTTCTTCTTCTTATATCCTAGGACTTTATTTTAAATTATAAATTATATTATAAAATACTATAAATTGCATTTATTATTTACTAGGAACTTATCCTAGTATAAACTTCTTCTTTTCCAACGCAAGTCAGCTGGGGCATGTTTTCACTCAGTCTTTCTGGGTATCATAGTTCAGATTTGTTTACTATAAAGACAAGAGACCTTCAGGCCTGGAATCATGGAACAACAGTAGCAGCAACCCACAGGCTCCCAACTTGTGACCTCAGGAAACCACAGACAGACGGAGACCCAGACATCCAGCCAACGTGTAACACGTAGACCATGAGGCACGGCCACTGGTTAGAGGCATGGAAGAATGCCTTCTCCTTCTCACAGGCAGCGGGCCCCTGACAGCAGAGGCCTTGGAGACAAGGCCCAGAGGAAGTATACCTGGGCCATCACACTGAGTCTTACCAAAGCCTTCCCATGTTCAGACTTTGAGTAAGGGACCTCAATCCCAAAGGTACCACCACTGACATTGAAGAAGTTGCAAAAAAAGCAGTATGTCATTACTTGTTTACATAATGTTGATTTTATTTTCACTTATTTTCAATGACCATCCTTAAACTGTTAAATGGGACAAGTTGTATATTCTGAGGGAAATGGGCTGACACAATAATAACAATAATAATAACTTGAGCCATGGAGCCCCATCTAGACTAAGAGTGCTTCAGGGAGCTCCCTGCAGGAGTTGGGAAATGGAAGAACATCATCCCCTGATGGACTCTTTCCACTTATTGCTTTGCTCAGGTATAATGCTTGCATACATCAGTGCTTCGAAAGGAGGACAAAAGGTGCTGGGAACATGGTCAACGGGTTGGCCAACAATGCTGAAATTGACGACAGCAGCAATTGCGACGCAACTGTGGTGCTACTAAAGAAAGGTAACCAAGGAGACACCTGTGTCCAAGGATGAAGTGCTAGAATGTGAGCCCATCTGCTCACTCTCACAGCCACGCTCGGGGCATGGCAGCTGACCTCAGAGGATGCCGCCTGCCCTGAGCGGGAACTAGGAGAGGGAAGGTTCTAGTCTTCCACCCTCCATTTGGCTACATCATGAGGCAGTCTCATACATGATGATGAGCCGACTCAGAAAGCCCCATGAAAATTCTTGGGCAGTGCATTTGCTGAGGATGATACAGAGAAATAAGGACAGGATGGTAAAGGGGAGGATACCATGGGCTTTGAGGTATTGGTTCTGCCACATTTGGCTGTGTGGCCATGAAGCGAGTTACTTATAGCCTCTCTGAGCCTCAGTTTTCTCTTCTGCAAAACGGGGATAATTTTACCTACTTCATAGAATCATTGTAATGATTAAAGGAGATAATGTGTGTAAAAGAGTTTATTTAGCACAATATTCAACTAATGATAATTATTATAACAGTATTATTATATACAAATTCACTTTCAGACTACATTACCTCAGTTTCTGATCTGCAAAATGAGATAGAAAATTATCTTTTTTTCCAAAGCACTTCTTTATTCAATAGATTCTCATAAAGCAGTTGATTTATTAATGGGGATAATATAGTGCTTTCTAATAAATAATATTCTTTCTTAGAGGAATATAGAAAATTATCATTTAAATTTGCCTGGAACATGTTCCAGTTTTCATTTAATTTTTTTAAAATTTCCTCCTTGAAATGTGTAGATTTATTTCTTCTTGGATCTACATGGTTTCTTTATAGGAAAAAAATAATAATAAATTAAAAAATATATAGCTATTTTCATTTTTTTTTTCACTTTGAAATTTCTGGGTAATTACTCAACATAGAAAATCAAATATTTGATGTATTTTTCTTAATAATTATGTACATGTTTAACAAAAGACTGAAGAGATTTAGTGCCATTTCACATGAGGATTTCATTTAGTTTATTCCCTTCTGGGTAGCTTATAACCATAAAAGGAATATGCTTAGGGAACCAGAAAGAGCTTCCTCATATTAGTATTCAGTGTTTCCGGAGATTATTTCACGGTTTAATGGTTTAGAACACAGGAGCCAGTACTAGGAAAGGCTGTAGCAGCTGCCAGGGTACAATGTGCAAATACTGCTCGTTCACAGAAAGGGGGCTTGGGCCTTTGTGAAACATTCTTTCAGGTCACCCAGCGAATTGCTACATAGGGTTTAACCCAAGTCTTCCGGACCACAGGTCTCTAATGTGGATGGCTCACTTACCCACACCTTGTCAGCCCTACCTGGTGGGCTGGGAGAATGGGTACACTTCCCGCCAAGTCCTCCACATGGCACTAAAATCAGCTTAGTGTAAATACTGCTGACATAGAAGCGTTAAAGGGTTACTAAAGGTTAATGGGATGGGAGGGTCTTTTCTGTGCCCCAGATCTGCATGGTGGGAAAAGAATCCCTTGAGGACAGTGAGGAATTCTCTTATGTTATCATCTGCTCTTACCATGTCAGTAAATGATGCTTAACTTGTTTCAAGTGATTTCAAAAGGGCTATCAATGAACCCAGTGGAAAGGAGATTTTTTACTCTTCTCCAAATTTTGCTCACTACAACTCTCCCTGAATGGATAGATGGATGGATGGGTGGATGGGTGGGTTGGTGGGTGGACTGCCGGATGGATGAGTTGGTGGGTGGACTGCCAGATGGGAGGATGGGAGGGACGGATGAAGAAAGGGAAGGAAAGTGAATGAATGCCTTTTCCCTGCTCCCGGCCTCCATGTTGTTTTATTTCATTTCATGTCTTTCATTCCCAGCCAATTTCCACCGCAAAGCGTCAGTGATCATGGTGGATGAGCTGCTGTCAGCATACCCACACCAGCTCTCTTTCTCTGAGGCTGGCCTTCGAATCATGATCACAAGCCACTTTCCACCCAAGACCCGGCTCTCCATGGCCAGCCGCATGTTGATCAACGAGGTACCTGGGGGAAGCACAGCCCATTTGTCACTGGACAGGGCTGGGGGCAGGAGGAAGGAGATGGAGCCCCGCGAAGGGCAGAAAGTTTCCTGGTTTGGAAGCAAAAGCATCTAACTCAGAGTTTCACACAATAATATGCTCGGCCATTTCCCAACCTCTTTGCTCACTGGGCCAGCTTCATATCCTGGTCCTTGATGTTCCGTCTACATTCTAAGAGATACAGTCTAGCTCCCAGTTGTACAGAAAAACTCTCCTGTCCCCCTTTTATGTACCTTTTCCTTTTCATCTTCCATTTGAATAAAACCCCCTGATGTAGACTTGCCCGTATTCCTTTCTCTGGAGTGGCAGCTTTATTGATACACTAGTCCAAACACTTTTGTGTGGTTTTCTCACATATATACCAGGGATTCCTATAATCTAGAGAAGAAAGATACCACTACAGTGTACAGGGAATCAAGAACCCCAATGGAAAACAAGTGTACATCCCAGACATTTTCCTCTAAAGGGATTTTCAGGGTCCAGTGGGTTATAAAAGGTTAATCCTTCCTTCTGTAAGCAGGTTGTCTAAATTGGTTATTACTTTGAGGAATCCCTTAAAACTTGACTCCAGAGTATTCTGGAAGCATTTCCTCGTTAGCTGCCTGGGAAAGATCCTAAGATCTCGTGTTCTGTATTTAAAGTCTTTGAGATCCCTTTGACCAAGGTAAGAGCACGCCTTTCTCTTTCCAGAGACAAAGACTGATAAACAGCAGGACTTATGCCAATGGAGAGTCTGAGGTGGCCATCAAAATCCCCATCAAGCACACTGTGGAGAATGGGACAGGGCCCAGTAGTGCCCAAGACAGGAGTGTGAACGGGACCCGCAGGGACGATGTCATAGCCGAGGCTGGACATGAGTCAGAGAATGAGAACGAGGACAATGAGAACAACGAGAATGATGAGGAGGAAGAGGAAGATGAGGATGATGACGAAGGGCCATACACACCATTCGACCCCCCCTGTAAGAGGTCCTACGTCTGGGCTGAGGTTGGGAGCTCTTTTGAAGCTACTGCATGGGTGCACTTGACTTTGATGTTTTTTTGTCATTCAATACAAAGAAATATCTATATGAGCATAAAGATATTTGTATTGAGCTTCTATAGTGGGCAGGACTTTGTTGCAGAGGGTCCAAAGATGACCAAAATGGTGGCAGATGGTCATTGGTTGAAATTTGGGATCTTTGACTAAATGTATAATGTGTTGGCTTTCTGTGGAAGAAGGTCCTCTCTTAGCTGTTCTGTGGGATTTTTTGGTGCTAAGAAGGAAGCTCTGTCAGCAAGGCAGTTTGCTCAAGGGTGAGGAGGTTCTTCCCCATGCACCCATTCCATTTCAGTTGGCCCTGGGAACTGTCCTCGTAAGACCAGCCCCGGGGGAAGCCTGTAGCTGTCCCAGCTGGCATTTGTTCTCCTTCTCACTTCCTGCCTCTTGCCCCCATTCAAGCCTCTCCTTCTCCTGTGACCTCCTGTCCCCAGAATGGGCACCATAGGAGATGAGAACTTGGGCAAAAAATATCACAGTTAAAAACCAGTTCCCCTCAAGTTGACTCCAATTCATGGTGACCCCACGTGTGTCAGAGTAGAACTGTGCTTCACAGGGTTTTCAATGACTGATTTTTGGAAATAGATCACCAGGACTTTCTTCTGAGGTGCCTGTCGGTGGACTCAAACTTCCAACCTTCAGTTAGCAGCTGAACATGTTAACCGTTTGTACCACCCAGGAACAGAGCTGGCTGAGTGAAGTCTCCCTGGTACCTTGAAGGGGGAGAACATGATGACTGTTAAACTTCCAGGACACCAACCACCAGTGTGGTTTCCTTCCCCCCTGACTGCTGCACTTGGCCATCTCAGCAGCCTTGTCACCCACCCCACTCCTTAGCAGAATGTGTGGACCAAATCCAAAGAATTCTGCTATTTGCTAGACCCTGCAGAGGCTTCTGGCTATTTCAGGGAAGAGCAGACTGGTCTAAATCACATCCACCATCAAGTGTGTGAGATTTGACTAAGCATACACAACCTCTCTGGGATGTTTGAATTTACAAGGGGACTATCTGAGGAAGGGCTGTTTAATCCACATGGAAGACTGTTGGATGGTGGCATTTAGGTGTGGAGGGTCTGGGCCTGGGTTCTTTTGGATGCAAGGTCTCTCTGTGTTCTGCAGAGCTCCTCTGCCTGTCCAGGTGGTAGCAAGTAAAACTCAGACCAGAACTGCTCGTCTGCCCCTCAAGGCTCTTAAGAGCTCTTCAACATCTGCCAAGTACTTCCCAAAACAAATGAGAAAATATCCACACAGATTCCTTTACCCCAAACTCCAGAACCCCCCAGCCAGACTTAAATCATTCCTTGTAAATATGTTATCTTGATGGAAAAAAGTGTACTGTCTCTTTATCCATTCTGCCACCCTTGAATATAGTTCTTGGCCGTGTTCTTCCCTATCAACCAAAACAAAAATATTTTGAGTGTTGAATGACCAGACATTCCATTGTTCCTTTGTAAACCTTGTAATAGTTTCCTAATGCTGTGTAACAAGTTATGACAACAGCTCGCAGTTGTTCAGGTCAGAGGTCTGGCATGCTGTAGCTGGATGCCCAGAGTCTACAAGGCTGAAATCAAGATATCAGCAGGCCTGTGTTCCTTTCTGGAGGCCCTGGGAAAGAATCCAGTTCCAGGTTGGTTCAGGTCCTTGGCAGAATTCAGTTCCTTGCGGTTGTAGGACTGAGATCCCCGTTTCCTTGCTGGTTGTCAGCCAGGGGCTGCTCACTCCTCCTAGAGGTCACCCACATTCCTTGCCACGTGACCTCCTGCATCTTCAAACCAGCAATGGCGTGTCAAGTCCTTCCCACACTTCTATTTTCTCTGGATTTCCCTTCTGCCATCTTTCTCTGACTTCTTCTGCTTTTAAGGGCTCATGTGGTTAGAACAGGCCTGCTTGGATAATCTCCCTATCTTAAGTTCAGCTCTGTCATATAACACACTCATGGGAGTGATATCTCATCATATTCACAGGTTCCAAGAATTGGAGCATGGAATCTTGGGAAGGGGGTTAGAATTCTGCCTCCCACGATTCTTGTTTGTAGAGCCCCTGTTGACAGGCATAGCCAAGTTCCAGAAATGCTTGTTTTGCTGAAGGTCTTTCACTGATTTCAGAAACAGGCTGCTGGAAGACTTTGTAAGCCGCTATATAATGTGTTAACATCACGGAAGCCCAGAATCCCCAAGGGCATCCCTTTAGGTAGACAGTGTAAAGATACCTGTGTGAGATGACATAAATAGTCTGGATCTCATATCTGAGCCTCATTACTTAGTGGGACTAAGGGTTCCCTTTGGATCGCTTGTTCCATTTTTCTGTCCTAGATAAGATAAATCTCAGACATAACTATGGGTTTTCAAGGTATCTTGAAACGTCTGCTCTCCACCCCTGTGTCTCTGTGATTAGGCTGCTCGATAATGGAGACCCAGGGGCATCCAGTCACATCTTATTGGCTCCTCGGTACATTAGAAGACACAGCTGCAGGTGTCCTACCCCTCCGTTTAATCCTGCACTTGGGGCTCGGGGGCCCCACATCAGGCACTCTGCCTCCTTCCTGAAGCATAGGTACAAGAGGAGAAATGATGTCCTCCATCCTTTGGGGCCCCAAGCTTCCAGACAGGAAGTAGAATCCCAAGTTCTTCTATATAGCCCTCTCAAACGTGAATATGCATGCAGATCACCTGGGCGTCCTGATTCAGAAAGTCTGGGGTAGGGCTAGAGACTCATTCCGAACAAGCCCCCAGGTGACACTGATGCTGCTGGTCCATGGGCCACACTTGGAGTAGTGAGGGACTGGAGAACTACAATGTAAACATGGCCTGGGGGCGTCTGACCTCTTGGTCTAACTTCACAGCTGGGGAGAAGAATCAAGATCAGCAACATCAGTCCAAGGCTGATTCCTGGGTTTGAAGGATTGGGACCATAGTCTTGTGGGACAACTCTGTCAGTTGGCACAATATAGTTCATAAAGTTTATGTTCTACATCCTAGTTTGGTGAACAGTATCTGGCATTGTCAAGTTCAAGTAGTAGCGTCAGAACCTGTCTAACTTCAAGGGGGATGATGAGAATCAAGATCAGTCCAACACTGATTCTTCTGAGGTGGAAGTCAGACATATCTCCTCTCTCCAGCTCTTTTATGGATTCTGACGCCAGCCGTCCCTTCCACAGCACTCTCTACTTCTCTGCTGGGTTTGATGATTCATTGCAATGGCCACACAGAACTCAGAGGCTATACTCACAGTTATGAGGTTTGTTAGGAAAGTAACTAGTTACAACTTGGGATCAGGATCAATAGGCTACAAACTCAGGATCAGGATCAGGAAGCAAGTAGGCAGTCTCCCTTCAGTGCAGGATAGCTCTCTCAGCTCCTCTCGGCCATGCAGGGCTCATCTCGGCCCCCTCAGGACAGACTCCTCTGGACTCCCTCAGGACAAGCTTCTCTCGGCCCTCTGCCCTTGGCCCCTCTCAGGCCTGACCTCTGCCCTGCTTGAGCAAGTGTTACAAAGCTCTTTAGCTCCACCAACAGGTGCCCGGGGGTACTCCACTCTACCAGGAGGCCTCCTTCCTGAAGGCTCTCAGCTCTCTCTTGCTCCACAGGTCAGCATGCCCACTGTAGCCTTGCTCCATGGACTGGGAAGACACCGCACCATCTCATGCTGGTCTCCTGGTTCTGCGGCTGCTGTTTCTCTGCCGCTACTTCTCACCATCTTTCACTGTCTCTGGTGTTACAGTTCTCTGTCTCCTGGGTCTAGGAGGTTCTCAGCACAGGGACCCCAGTTCAAAGGACACATTCCATTCCCGGCGCTTGTTTCTTTATGGTAGTGAGGTCCGCATTTTCACTTCTGGGATTGACTCCCTTTAAGCCTAGCAGGAGGGCAAAACTGACCAATCCTCTTGTTAGGGTTCCATATACCTTATTTGCGGGTTCCACCCCTGTAAGCGTCCCATGCACCTTATTTACATTATTAGCAGGCCGTCCAATCCCCTTGGTGGGCCACAGGCACCTTATTCGCATATTCCCACCCAGTCATTTTGTGAGAGTCACAAGGGCTATGGCTAGAAGGGTCATATTAAGTAATTGACTGTACTGCACACAGGGATCTTAGGAGCTTAATTTGGAGTCAAGTTCAGCCTCTGAAGAGGAGAATGGGCTTGTCCACTTATGACCCGCTCTTCACCTCCACCAGCCACTAAGAGACTGTACTCCTGGGCTCAGGAGCACCCATTTCAAGGCAGGCAGGCCATGTTTCAGGGGTCAGCAGGCCAGAGTGCCCCACTCAGGCCAGCAGAGGGCACTGAAGCTGGGGGGATTCAGTCCTAGGAGCCCTGCATTGGGATCCTCTGAGCTAAGTTGCTTTGGCTTGAAAAGATCAACAGATATCTTTCCCTCATAGTAATCCTTTAAGGGTGCAAGCTCTCTATTTCTGTCACCCATCTGCAGGGCTTTCTTCTCTCCAGGACTACTTGGCTGTAGTGAGTATAATTAGCACATAAATAATTATATACCAAAAAGAAACTAAACCCGTTGCCATTGAGTTGATTTTGACTCATAGCGACCCTATAGGACAGAGTAGAACTGCCCCATAGGGTTTCCAATGAGCGTATGAAAAAATTTTGTACATATATATATATATATATATATATATATATATATGAGATAACCAGTAACCATCAAGTCAACTCCAATTTATGTGTGTCAAAGTTGAACTGTGCTCCATAGGGTTTCCAATGACTGATTGCCAGGCCTTTCTTCTGAGGTGCCTCTGGGTGGACTTGAACCTACAACCTTTGGTTAGCAGCTGAGCATGTTAACTATTTATGCATATTACATGTATATAACCTATAAATATATGCACATATAAATACAGGTATGTTAGTATCTATGTATATGTTATATATGTATACAACACGTGTATACAACATATACATAAACATATACACATATATTAATGATATATGTGAACACTATACCTGTATGCACACATACATATATTCTTATATCCATATGTTTGTCCACACACATATATGCATATACAATATATGTATTACAAATATATAAAAATATCATATATATCAGCCATTGAAAAATTTTATGGAAATTTAACTACAATGTGTGCCTGGGTGGCACAAACAGTTTATGCTGGACTACTAACCTAAATGTTGGCAGTTCAAACCCACCTAACAGCACTGCAGAAGAAAGGCCTGGCGATCTGCTTCTGTAAAGATTACAGCCAAGAAAACCCTATGAAGCGGTTCTGTTCTGTAACATATGGGTTCGCCATGAGTCGGAATCAACTCGATGGCAATGGGTTTGGTTTGGTTTGTCTGTTTTGTAATGTGTGGCATCCTTATCTGACTTATCTTGCTCCTCAAAAACCGTTTAAAAAGCACATTCTGTATCACTTGGTTGCTGAAGGAGTTATATTTGTTATGTTGCAGTTAAAGGTACCTTTCAGATAGTACTCTGTGAATTTCTGCTTTTAAGGTGGTTGTTGCCATAATGGAGCGATAACTTTAAAAAAGCATCTATGTCATGCTTAAAAATAAAGAAAACTGTGTTTTCCAGATATAATGCCCTCCTGGTGTCAAGTCAGAATTTTTTAACGCAGCTGAAGAAAAAAACTCCAAAACACATTGATGCTGACTTGTACTGCCTGCAACTTTATGGTATCAATATCATGTGCAAAGCACTTGCAGTCATGAGTTCTGACTTTATTTTCTTCTCTTCCTTGTTTTGTGAAGAATGAAAAAGAGCCAAATTGAGGTCTTTTCCCATTCACGTTTCCCATTCATATTTCTTTGTAACCTTTGCTTGAGTGTGTATTTTACACCAAACCAAGTCTCCTTCTCCCTGCGAGGGAGAGGCTTTCGAGAGCCCTAGATGGATAAAGTCCTTATCACCATTTCCAGGACTTAGGAATTCCAGACAGCATTTGAGATCCAAAGATCTGGCCATACTCTGGATTCTGCACATTTGAAAGTTCCTCACAAGCAACTCTGAGACAGTTTTCTTGCTTTGTAATCCAGCCAGACACAGTCTGGATGTTCTTATCATTTACTTGACCATCTCTAAATCTTAAAGCTAAAAGGATGCATAGCAGCTAATGAGAAAATACTTCCCATTTCCTTTTTTAAAATTTTATTATGATAAAATATATATAACAAAAAGCTTGCCATTTTAACCATTTTTAAGTGTACAGTTCAGTGACATTAGTTACATTTACCATGTTGTGAAACCGTCACCACTGCTTCCAAAAGTTTTTCATCGTCCCAAACATAAACTCAGCACTTTTTAAGCAATAACTCCCCACAACCTTCCCATTAACCACTAACGTACTTCTGTCTCTATGCATTTGCCTATTCTGGATAGTTCACATAAGTGGAATCAGATCGTATTTGTACTCAGCATAATGTTTTCAAAGTCCATCCGTATTGTAGCATGTATCAAAACTTCAGTTTTCTTTATGGCTGAATAATTTTCCATTGTATAGATATACCACATTTTGTTTATCCATTATTTGTTGATGGACACGGGTGATTTCTTCCTTTTGGCTATTGTGAATAATGCTGCAATGAACATTGGTGCACAAGTATCTGTTTGAGTCCCTGCTTTCAAGCCTTCTAGGTACACACTTAGGAGTGGAATTACTGGATCATATGGTAATTCTATGTTTAATGTTTTGAGGAAACACCAGCCTATTTTCCACCACTTTTCATTCCACCAGCAATGCACTAGGCTTCCAACTTTTCCACATCCTCACTAACACCTGTTATTTCCTGTTTTTCTGGTAATTGCCATCTTAGTAGGCGTGAAGTAGCATCTCATTGTGGATTTAATTTGCATTTCCCTAAGAGTAATATGTTGAGCACCTATTCATGCACTTTATTAGCTATTTGTGTATCTTCTTTGGAGAAATGTCTATTCCAGTTCTTTGCCTATTTTTTAAATTGGGTTGTTTTTGTTGTTGTTACTGAATTGTAGGAGTTCTTTATATATTCTGGTATTAAGCCCTTACCAAATACATGATTACCAAATATTTTCTGCCAACATGTAGGTTGTCTCTTCACACTGTTGATAAAGTCCTTGGATGGACAAATTTTTTAAATTTTGATGAGATGCAATTAATCTATTTTGTCTTTTGTCACTTGTGCTTTTGGTGTCATATCTAATAATTCATTGTCGAAAACAAGGTCTTAAAGCTTTATCCCTATGTTTTCTTATAAGAATTTTATGGTTTTAGTTCTTATGTTTAGGTTATTGAGCCATTTTGAGTTAATTTTCATAGATGGTGTGAGGAGGGTCCAACTTCATTCTTTTGCGTATGAATTACTACTTGTCCTGGCACCATTTGTTGAAGAGACTGTTCTTACCCATTAAATGTCCTTGGCACCATTGTTGAAAATCAGGTGGTCATAGATGTGTGGGATTATTTCTGGACTCCCAGTTCTGTTCCATTGGTCTGTATGTCTATCCTTATACCAGTGTTTTTATTACTGCAATTTTACTGTGCGTTTTGAAATTTGGAAGTGTAAGTCCTCCTACTTTGTTCTTTTTCAAGATCATTTTGGCTATTTGGGACCTCTTGCAATTCTATATGAATTAGAAAACTGGCTCTTCCATTTCTTGAAGAAACACTATTGGAATTTTGATAGGGATTACATTGAATTTATAGATTGTTTTTGAGTAGTATTGACATCTTAAGTCTTCCAATCCATGAACATAGGATATCTTCCACTTATTTAGGTCTTCTTCCATTTCTTTCAGTAATATAGTTTTTATTGTACAAGGCTTTCCCCTCCTTGGTTAAATTTATTCCTAAGTATTTTACTCTTTAGATATTATTGTAAATTGCATTGTTTTCTTGATTTCCTTTTCAAATTGTTCATTGCTGGTGTATACAAACACAACAAAATTTTGTACGTTATATCATACCTTGCAACTTTGCTGAATTCCTTTATTAACTCTAGTAGCTTTCCTGTGGATTCTTTGGGATTGTCTATATATAAGACCATGTTATCTTTGAATAGAGATAGTTTTACTTCTTCCTTTCTGGTTTGGATGCCTTTTATTCCCTTCTCTTGTCTAATCGCTCTGGCTAGAAGTTACAGTGTTGAATAGCAGTAGTTCCTGGTCTTGAGGGAGAGGTTTAGTCTTTCTCCATTGAGTCTGATGTCACCTGTAGCTTTCTCATAAATGTTTTTAATTATGTTGAGGAATTTTCCTTCTATTCCTAGTGTGCTGAGTCTTTTTATCATGAAGGATGTTGGTTTTGTCAAATGTCTTTTGTCTATCAATAAAGATGATTATACAGTTCATTGTATTAATATGCTGATTGCTTTTCTTATGTTGAATCATCCTTGCATTCCAGGGATAAACCCCACTTGATTAAAGTATATAATCATTTAAATATGCTTTGGGGTTCAGTTTGCTAGTATTTTGTTGAGGATTTTTGCACCTATATTCAAAAAGGATATTGATCAGAGGCTTTCTTTTTTTGTGGTGTCTTTATCTGGCTTTGGTATCCAGGTAATTCTGGCCTCATAGACTGAGTTAGGAAGTGTTTCCTCCTCTTCTGTTTTTTTTAAAGAATTTGAGAAGGATTGGTGTTACCATTTCTTAATAATTTTTTCTCTTGGTTTTATTCTGTACTTGTAAGTGGGATATCCTTAGTTTCTCCAAAACAAACTATTTTCTGTAGTCTATCTGATTATATTTTTCATAGTAACATTATTACTGTTAATATTATTAATATTTATTGAGCATCTACTATATGCCCTGCACTATTTGAGGCATTCAAAATAGAATGGTGAAGAGGCAGAGCCAACATGGCACCTAGACGGATGCATCATCACTTCCCCCTGCAGCAAAGACCCGAAAAACTAAGTAAAACAGATAGAGTTGTCAATCCTGGAAACCTGAGCATAAATTAAGGGATAAAGAACTAGATCAAACACCGAATGGAAGAAGAAACTGACAGAAAACAGAGAACAGAGAGATACGGAATGGAGGTTCACTGCCAAGTAACATGGCACAGCATTGCCATCTTGGAACACAGCCAGCAACGACCCCAGACAGGGAGTACGGGAAGGCAACTTCACGGAGCTCTCAACAGGAGACAGAGTACCCTGAAACCAGAGAAACACACTTTCCCACCCCTCACCCTTCCGTTGAGTAGAAGCAAAAAAACCTCCCCATCCCGGCAGCCCCCGCTACCAGGGTCCATACTAAAAGTTCCCTCCCCCACACACCAGGCTCGCCCTGTCCCTCCCACTGTGTAGCTATTTTTCTCCTTTTTTTCTTTCTTTCTCCCTCCCACCTAGCTCCGTATGCCACCTGCCCCCATTCCTGTCAACTCCCACCACCCAGCAATTTTTTAATTTTCTTTTTCTATTTTTTTTTCTTTCTTTTCACTCTCCCTCCCACCTAGTAGCATACACCACCTCCCCTCCCCACCAACCCCCAGGTCCACCTCACCCGCACTCGCCGGCCCCCAGCACACAGCCATTTTTCTCTCTTTCTTCTTTTTCTCTCTCCCTCCCGTCGAGCTCTGTACATCACTTCCCCCGCTTCCTGCTGGCCCCTGCCACTCCACCACAGCTGGATCACTACTGACCCACTGCTGGCCAGGGTCCACCCCAACCCCACCTACCGAATCTGCAGCACCATTTTTTCTTCTTTCTTTTCCTTCTTTTCTTTCTCCCTCTGACCTAGATCCATACGCCACATCCCCTCCCTTCCCACTGGCCCTTCCTGGGCTCCTCCCCATCTCCACTTGCTGGCCCAACCATGCCACCTTTTTTTTCTTCCTTTTCTTTCTACCTCCCTCCTAGCCCCATATGCCACCTCCCACCCTTCTAGCCGGCCTCCCAGCACCGACACAGCTAGAGTGCCGCTGGCCCACCATCCACCAGCTCCAGCTGCACCTTTTCTTTTCTTGTCTATTCTTTCTCCCTCCCACCTAGCCCAGTACACTACCTCACCTCCCCACCGGCCCCCACCCCTACTCGTCAGCACCAACTGCATTGCCATTTTTTTCTTCTCTTTCTTCTTTTTCTTTCTCCCTCCCACCTAGCACCATACACTACCTCCCCACTTCCCACGAGCCCCTGAGACATTACCGCAGCTAGAGTACCACCAACAGTCAGGGCCACCTGAGGCACTAGACCCACACTGCCCCTCCCCTCCCACCACTTGACCATCTGCTGAACAATGGGAAGTAAACCCATACCACTCCCCATCAGACACCCCCGCCTATCTGGAAAGCTTTGAACACTGCCACACCATTGGACCAACATCAAACGGCAGACAGCGCCCACCCAGGTCACACACAGCCACCTCACCAAACCAGTGTACAGAGAAGTGGGCTCTTCCTGCCTGCTGCTGCCTGGCCCACATAACATGATGAGGGCTATCACGTGCCCATAGACAAGCAAGCAGCAAAGCACAACTGGCCAGCTGGCCTGACATATCAAAACAAAGGAGCAGGAAGAAACAAACGAACATACAATCAATAGAAGAAAATAATACCTTAATGTTTCAGAAACAGCAGACAATATCAAAACATATAAAAAAGCAGGACAAAATGGCTCCCACAAGTAACCAAAATAAAGAATCAGATAACCTTTCTGGTGGCATTGGGACTGCCTGATATGGAATTCAAAAGACTAATAGTTAGTGCTCTCCAAGATATTAGCAAAGAGATGAAAGAAAACACAGACAAAACCAAGGAAAAAATAAACAAAATCATGGAAAGCACAGACAAAACCAGCAAAAATATAGCCAAAATCAAGGAAGACACAATGAAGCAATAGAAGAATTCAAGAAAATAATACAAGAACATGACATCAAAATAAATAATTAGAAATCATACAAAAACAGCAACTAGAAATCCAAAAGATAAACAACAAAATTTCAGAAATTGACAACTCCATACAATGTTTTAAGAGTAAATTAAAAACAATGGATGCCAGAATCGGTGAGACTGAAGACAAATCCGTGGACACCACTTTGAGGAAAAATCAAAGAAAAGAATGAAGAAAACCTAAGAATTATGTGGGACATAATTAAGAGCAAAAATTTGTACATGATCGAAGTTCCAGAACAGGGGGAGAAAATGAAAAACACAGAGAAGATTGTTGAAGATTTGCTGCCAGAAAACTTTTCAAATACCATGAAAGTTGAAAAGCTGACCATCCAAGAAGCTGAACAAACCCCATATAGGATAGACCCCAAAAGAAAGTCACCAAGGCATATCATAATCATACTGGCAAAACCAGCAACAGAGAAACAATCCTGAGAGCAGCTTGAGAAAAAAGAGAAGTCACTTACAAAGGGGAAACAATAAGACTAAACTTTGATTACTCGGCAGAAACTATGCAGGCAAGAAGGTAATGGGGTGACATACATAAAACCTTGAAAGAAAAAACTGCCAACCAAGGATAATATATCCTGTAAAACTCTGTCTCAAATACAGTGACCAAATTAGGACATTTTCAGATAAACAGAAATTAAGGGAATTTTTAAAACCAAACCAAACTTACAAGAAATATTAAAGGGAGTCCTTCGGTTAGAGAACCAACAACATCAGACATCAGTCAGAGTCTAGGACACAGGACCACATCAGCCAGATACCAATGTAAATAAAGAACTCTCAATAATAAAACTAAAAGACTTAAAACAGGAAAATGAAGACATCCGTCTGTAAATGATGACAACATCAAAATAATAAAAGGAGGAATAAATGTGTAGATATAAAACTTTCAAATGGTGAGGAAGTCAGGGTAATATCAAGTAATAAAAGACTTGTTCAGACTTAGGAAGATAAGGGTAAATTTCAAGGTAACCAGACAAAAAGTTAACAAACCTACTCATCAAAATAAAAAAGAAGAAAAACATAAAAACTCTGTAAACACAAAATCTATAATAACAGAAGAAATGAAAAGAAAATCCACAAACAAAGCACAGCACAGGAAATTAAGAGGAACCAAGAAAACATCACCACCACAAAAAAAAAAAAGCACAACAGTATGACAGCAGTAAACTTGTACCTGTCGATAATCACACTGAATGTAAATGGCTTAAGTGCACCTGTAAAGAGACAGAGAGTGACAGAATGGATAAAAAAGGACATACCATCAATATGCTGTCTACAAGAGACACATCTTAGACACAAAAACATAAATATATTAAAAATCAAAAAATAGAAACAAATATACATCAAGCAAACAATAACCAAAAAAAGAGCAGCAGTGGCAGTACTAATCTCAGATAAAATAGACTAGAAGACAAAATCCACCATAAAAGACATGGAAGGACACATAATGATTAACGGGACAACCCACCAAGAAGACATAACTGTAATAAATATCTACACACCTGACAGGGCTCCAAAATACATAAAACAAAACTCTGACAGCACTGAAAAGAGAAGTAGACAGTTCCACAGTGATAGTAGGAGACTTCAGCACACCACTCGGTAAAGGACAGAACAACTAGAAAGAAACTCAACAAAGATGCAGAAGATCTAAAGGCCACAACCAACCAACAAGACCTGATAGACATACATAAAACACTCCACTCAACAGCAGAAAAGTACACATTCTTTTGCAATACACATGGAACATTCTCCAGAATAGACCACATTTTAGGCCACAAAGCAACCCTCAACAAAATCCAAAACATGAAAATAATACAAAGTATTCTTTCTGATTACAATGACATAAAAGTAGAAATTGATAACAGGAGAGCAAGGAAAAAAATCAAATACATGGAAACAGAATAACACCTTGCTTAAAAACCACTGGGTAATAGAATAAATCAAAGAATGAATCAATAATCCAACCAGGGACGTAAAAGAGTTATACAAAGAAAACTACGAAACACTATTGCAGCAAACCAAAAGAGACCTACATAAATGGAAAAACATATCGTGAATAGGAAGACTCAACATTGTGAAAATGTCAACTTTACCCAAAGCAGTCTACAGATACAATGTAAAGCCAATCCAAACACCAACACCGTTCTTTAACAAGATGGAAAACTACTCACCAACTAAATATGGAAAGGAAAGAAGCCCCGGCTAAGCAAAGCATCCTTGAAGAAAAAGAACAAAGTAGGAGACCTCACACTACCTCATCACAGAACCTACTATATAGCCATGGTAGTCAAAACAGCCTGGTAGTGGTACAACAACCAACACACAGACCAATGGAACAGAATTGAGAACATAGATCCAGCCACCTATGGTCAGCTGATCTTTGACAAAGGACCAAAGTCCATTAAATGGGAAAAAAGAGTCTTTAACAAATGGTGTTGGCAAAACTGGATTTCCATCTGTAAAAAAATGAAACAGGACCCATGCTTCACACCATATACAAAATAAACGGATCAAAGATCTAAATATAAAACTTAAAACAATAAAGATCATAGAAGAAAAGATAGGGATAATGCCAGGTGCCCTAATACATGGCATAAATACAGTACAAATCATAACTAACAATGCACAAACCAACCCATTGCCATCAAATTGATTCCAACCCATAGCGACCCTATAGGACAGAGTAGAACTGCCCCATAGGTGGCGGATTATGGATTCTAAACTCCTAACCTTTCGGTTAGTAGTCGAATGCTTAACCGCTGCGCCACCAGGGCTCCAATGCGAACACCAGAAGATAAACTAGATACTAGATAACTGGTTGCTCCTGAAAATTAAACATTTAAGCTCATCAAGAGACTTCACCAAAAGAGTAAAAAGAGAACCTACAGACTGGGAAAAAAATTTCTTTTGGCTATGACATATCCAACAAGAGTCTAATCTCTAAAATCTATAAAATACTTCAACACCTCAACAACAAAAAGACAAATAATCCAATTAAAAAATGGGCAAAGGATATGAACAGACACTTCACCAAAGAAGACATTCAGGCAGCTAACAGACATAGAAGGAAATGCTCTCAATCATTAGTTATTAGAGAAATGCAAATCAAAACTATACTGAGATACCACCTCATTCCAGCATTACTGGCACTAATCAAAAAAACAGAAAATAACAAATATTGGAGAAGTTGTGGGGACACTGGAACTCTTCTGCTTTGCTCGTGGGAATGTAAAATGATATCACCACTACGGAAAATTATATGGCTCCTCCTTAAAAAGCTAGAAATAGAAATACCATAGGATCCAGCAGTCCAGCTTCTAAGAATATATCCCTGAGAAATAAAAGCATCACATGAATAGACACGTACACCCATGTTCATTGCAGCATTATTCACAATAGCAAAAAGATGGAAACAACCTAAGTGCCCATTGACAGATGAATGGATAAACAAATGTATGGTACATACACACAGTGGAATACTATGCAACGATAAAGAACCATGATGAATCTGTGAAACATCTCATAGCGTGGATGAATCTGCAGGGCATTATGCTGTGTGAAATAAGTCAATCACAAAAGGATAAATATTGTATGAGACTACTACTATAAAAACTCATGGGAAGGTTTACACACAGAAAAAAACAATCTGTGATGGTTACAAGGGAGGGGAGGGGTGAGGAAGGGAAATCACTAACTAGATAGTAGACAAGTGTTAACTTTGGTGAAGGGAAAGAATACACAGTATAGGGGAAGTCAGCACAACTTGACCAAGGCAAAGTCATAGAAGCTTCCTAGATACATCCAAACACCTTGAGGGACCGAATTACTGGGGCTGAGGGCTAGGGACCATGATCTCGGGGGACATCAATCCCAACTCATAAGGCACGAGAAAAAAAGTAAACCTGCAGAAAACTGCAAAAAAAAAAAAAAAAAAGTGAAATGTAAGCAAGCTAGAGTCTTCTGTCCTTGGAGAGTTTCTATTCTAGTTTGGGGAAGATCAAAAATAAATGAGGAAAGAAATAAACCTAATAATTTCACACAGGAAAAATTTGCCCTGAAGTTAAACAGAAGCGAGGGGGGTAGGTGGGGGTCTTGTTTAGCTTGGGCGACCTGAGGGGTCAGGCGACATTTGAGCATTGAGGTGGCCTACATGGCAGAGCAGAAATGAAGGCTGAGGCTACCGGAGTGTGGTGAGTGGGGAGAGAGGTGGGGGCCAAATCAGGAGGGTCCTGTAGGCCACGACAGGCAGGGTTGGCTTTACTCTAGGGGCAGTGGAAGCCAGTGGAAGGTTTTGAAACAGGGGAGTGACATTACCCAATTTGCTTTGCAAGAATGTCCGTCCAGCTGGTGGTGGAGAAAGGGTGGAAGTGGGGCAGGAGTGGAAGTCTTGAGTCCAACAAGGAAGCCAGGTCCTCAGCCAGGTCACAGATGGGGCCGTCTGGCTAGGTGGAAGCTGTGGGGATGTTGACATGCAAATAGATGGAGAATGCACTTGGCAGATGACCAGGGGTGGATGTTGGGGATGAAAGAAAGGGAAGAAGAATCAAGAATGACTCAGATTTATTTTACTCGAGCAACTTTGGAGCTTATATTATTTCACTCCCTCTCCCTGTCCTAATATAAAAAACCCCGTTGCCATCAAGTCGATTCCGACTCATAGCGACCCTATAGGGCAGGGTAGAACTGCCCCGTAGAGTTTCCAAGGAGTGCCTGGTGGATTTAAACTGCCAGCCTTTTGGTTAGCAGCCTGAGCTCTTAGCCACTGTGCCACCAGGGTTTCCTGTCCTAATATAATCTCATTTATTTCTCCCAGTAACTCTGTGAACTTGGTGCTACTGTATCCACATTTTGCAGATGAGGAAACTGAATCTTAGGGAATTTGGATAGCAGACTCATAAGTCACAGACCTGCCCCCAGCTCTGCCTGAGGAAAAAGCCCCACCCCAACCGCAGAAACTACACCGTCTTGGTGGTCCAGGGAAGAGCAAGGGGTGCAGAAATGGTTTTATGTAACTTTTCTAATGCAGCTTTAAGAAACTATTTGGAGACTGGCTACTGTAAGAAATACATGAAATAAGTACTAGATACTGGTATGAACATAGGAAATAAATGTTACTAAACATTAATAAAATCGTTCAAAGTGTTATAATTGAAAAACTCTCCCTAACTCTGGTGGGACTATAAAATGATACGTACGACCATGTTGCAAGACTGGCAGTTTCTTATGAAGTTAAACAGACACCCAACCTATGACTCAGCAGTTCTACTCCTGGGTGCAGTTTCTCTTTCCCAAGAGAACTGAAAACATACCCACAAAAAGACCTGTACAAGAATGTTCACGGTCACTTCAGTCACAATCTTCTAAAACTGGCCACAACCCAAATGCCCATACACAGGAGACTGGAAAAGAAAATTGTGGTATATTCGTACAATGGAATACTACACATCAATTCACTAATATGTGAATGAATCTCAAAAAATGCTACAATGAATGAAAGAAGGTAGACACAAAAATACATCCTATTTTGCTTCATTTATTTGAAATTCAAGAACAGGAAAAGCTACTCTGTGTTGATAGGGTGGGAGTCTGATAGGAAGTGGGCACCAGGACCTTGCTGGGGGATGCCATGCTCTGTATTCCAGCTGAGGTGGGAAGTAGATACGTGTCTGCATATTTCTTTCCAGAGGTGAGTCAGCACTTAAGCAGAGTGGTAATAATGACCAAAGGAAAATAAATATGCATACACAATCTGAGGAGACAAGGAGCAATGTGTTCGCTGAGAAAAGCGCCCTTGGCTTCTCTGATAGACAAACTACTCATGCAGTGCGGAAGATGCTGATGTGGTCGGCAGGGACAGATCCGTCATCCTGTCTGTGGAAGCAGGGAGTTAGCGAGCTGTCAAGCAATCAAAGAAATTATTAATATACAAATCCATAACGCCTTGGGAGACACACACTCTGCATGTTGACAACCTTGAGAGCCTTCAAGTAATCTCTTAATATTTCAGTGAGGTAACCTAAAGGTTGTCAGTTCGAACCTACCCAGCAGGGCTGCAGAAGAAAGGCCTGGTGATCTGCCTCCATAAAGAATACAGCTGAGAAAACCCTATGGGGTAGTTCTACACTGTCTTACGGAGTCGTCGTGAGTCAGAGTTGACTCCTGGGCAAGGGTTTGGTTTTTGGTTTTTACACATATAATTCTGAGCAGTTCCACTAGATGGCGATGTGTCCGCTGATGTCCACCGACCACACGTAATCTGGAAGCTTTCCTTACCTATCCACGTGGAACTCAGACGCACATGGGTGGTTTACATACACAGACACACTGCACACACACACTGCACACTGTACACACACTGTATACACACACCCTGTACACACACACTGCACACACACACACGCACACACACACACACACACACTGCACCCCTGCTTGTGTCCTGAGTATTTGTTTTCCTCATCTTTTACCATCTGATCCCATTGCTGTCCCCCTTACTCAGCGTGAATTATGTATTCATTTTGGAGGTATAATAGCAGATGGGCAATGGATTTTTTTTTTTAATTCCACTTGTTTTTTTATGTCATGTTCTGTTGGCGGTGGGAAGGCGTTTGAGTGTCTTAGGGAAAGAGCAGTATAATAAGGTGTAGTGCAGGGGCCATCAATTAGGATGTGAGTGTCTGTGGGGAAACCATGCTGAGGACTGCTGGAGCAGAGACCTGATGCTGATTTTTTTGCCTTTTTTTATTTTTCCAGCTGGTAAACTGGAAACAGTGAAATGGGCATTCACCTGGCCCCTGAGTTTTGTCTTATACTTCACTGTCCCCAACTGCAACAAGCCCCGCTGGGAGAAATGGTTTATGGTGACCTTCGCTTCCTCCACGCTGTGGATCGCAGCCTTCTCCTACATGATGGTGTGGATGGTGAGTGTGTCGACGCCCCCATGGCCCTGCTAGATCTCTTTAGAGAGAAAACGCACTTCACTAAAGGGCAAGCGGAGTTGGGATTTCAGCCAGTTAACTACATCAGTCAGCTGTGCTGCGTAACAAACCAGCCCTCACCTCGGTGGTCTAGAACCACAGCATTCATCCCCCGGCTCACAGGCCTCCAGCTTGACTGGGGTTTGAGTACTCTTAGCTGGGGCTGCCAAACAGCTCTGCTTTGAGCTACAGCTGGTCAAGTTTGAGTCAGGCAGCAGGTTGGGTTCAGGTCTGCTCCGTGGGTTTGCTCACTTTCCTTGGACCAGCGGCTGTTAGGGAATGCTCTTCTTATGGTTGACTACTGGCATGCAAGAGGGCAAGTGTAAACACAGGGTGTCTCTTAGGACCATGGCTTGGAGCTGACACTCACATTCCAGTGGCCAAGTCCAACATCAGTGCAATGAGGGAAATACACGCCACCTACTCCCACCGTCTGTCAGTTTGTCATACTGTGATGGTTTATGTGTTGCTGTGATGCTGGAAGCTATGCCGCTGGTATTGCAAATACCAACAGGGTCACTCGTAGTGGACAGGTTTCACTGGAGCTTCCAGACTGACAGACTAGGAGGAAAGCCCTAGTGATCTACTTCAGAAAATCAGGAAATGAAAACCCTATGGATGACAACAGAACATTGTTCAACTCACTTGCTTTGGACCCATCATCAGGAGGGATCAATCATTGGAGGAGGACATCATATCATCATATCTGGTGAAGTAGAGGGCCAAAGAGGGCAAGGGAGACCCTTGGTGAGATGGATGGGCACAATAGCTGCAACAATGGGACTGAACATGCTGGCAAACGTGAGGGTGACAAAGGACCAGGCAGCATTTTGTTCTGTTGCGTATAAGGCCACTGTGAGACAGAGCCAACACAACAACAGCTATCTATCTGTCTGTCTGTCTACTCTGCCCACTTTAGTGAACAGAACAGCAGAGTCAGAGAGCAAAAGGCGTGGAGGAAAGACATGAAGAATTGGGGCGTGATGATCCGCTCTGTCATAGTCACTGCCCTATCTGAGTCTCACTTTCCTCAACTACAAAATGTGTTCATTGGACTCAGTGACCCCTCAAAGGGCCTTCTGAGGCTAAAATAGTGATCCGTGATTGACATTGGTTGTGGAGGTGTGGCTCCAAAAAGTCTTCAGTGCAAAGTAATTTTAGGAAACTCAGCTCTCCGGAATGCATTGTTCATTTCTGATGGCACTTTTACTGGAGAGCAAAGCTAACTCAGTAGAATTGGAGTTGGGCAGAAATTAAAAGCCATGAGAAGGTTATGCAGATCTAAATTAATCTTGCTTGAGTGTTGAGCAGAAATACAATATAAATTCTAGATAATTATACTCAAGAGCTAAGAAGGTTTTTGAAAAGATGATTTGGAGGCAATAGCACATTTGTAACCCTGAAACTATTAACTCATAATTATCCCTCGCCTTCAAGGTCACAGGCAAACTGACAATGTTTTTTAAAACCTGTATCACATAGCTAGGGGTCTCTCCCTCATTCTGCATTCATTAATTTTTTTTGTATTTGATGTATTCATTGAATTCCCTTTCTGTTCCAGGTCTGGGCAGTAGTGTTACTGTCCCTGACTGCAAGGCGCTCAATGTTTTCTCTGAAGTTCACTAACAAGCAAACTAGTTGACTCATCTGAGGTTCACCTTCTTTCTGCTTGCCTACTTCCCATCTGGTGGAGGGACTGATAAGTCCTGAGAAATGGCCAAAAGTAAGGGAGAGAGAAAGGAGACCCTGGTGGTACAAATGGTTAATGTGCTCAGCTGCTAATTAAAAGGTTGGAGGTTCGAGTCCACTGAGAGGCACCTCAAAGAAAGACCTGGTGACCTGCTTCTGGAAACTCAGCCACTGAAACCCTATGGAGCACAGTTCTACTCTGACACTCTTGGGGTTGTACACACAAGGAACCAACTCAGGAACAGGTTTGCTTTTAAGGGAGAAAACGAAGAGAGGCAGGAGACCTAATTCCAGCCACCTCGTTAGTGAACTCCCCCCAACTCCAGATTCACCCCCAACCATAATCTTAACAGCTAGCATGCAACTGAAGCAGCAGTGCCTTCCAAGTCAAGTCTGGTCAAGCCAAGCCTGATTCCTACAAGGACTGAGCTGTTAGAAAGGAAAGACAAAGTTGCCAGTAGAGCTGGGTTTGAGCCTGGGAATGTGTAGCTCCATTCCACAAAAGGCCTCTAAGAGCAAAAAAAGAGAAATATTTTAGAAATATTTCTCCACCACACTCGGTGGAGACTGAAGCCAGAAAGCCCCAAGGCCATCCTGAGCAGAAACGAGGTGCATTCTCTGGTCAGAAAGGAGCTAGTGAGGCATCTCAAGGGATTTTAACTAACCATTCCCCAAACCTCTGGCCAGGGAGAGGCCAATGTGGCCTTCGGAGTGAAGTCCAGGGTTTCCTACATAGGTATCTCTTTCAGTAGCTGGCCCATGAAAAGAATGTGCTACTCACAACATGTGGTTTGCATTTCTTGCAGTTTTCTACAAAATGAGGCAATCGAGTGACGTCCTAAAATGACCTAATGGTTTCGGCTCTTGCAAACTATCCTCTTAGGCCAGCATCTTCACTTACTGCTCTTGCCATTGGCCCCTTGATCACGCTGTCTCACCAACGGCCTTCCTCTCAGCTTTCCCATGTGGAAATTGGGGGCAAGAATGGGCTCATTTCCATCATGGGGGAAAGGTCTCAGTGTTGTATTTCAAATGCGGGGCTACCTATGCGAATGAGCCTGTCTGCCCCGGCTGGAATCCCCCTGTGCCACTTGCTAGCAGCATGTGACTCGAGCACATGCTTCCCCCAGCCTCAGTTTCCTCATCTGAAAAATGGCATCATAATAGCACCCGCTCCATAGGGTTGTTGTGAAAATTAATTAAGTTAAAACCCATGAAAACCGCTTAGCACTGTGCCCAAGCACTAAATGAGCGTAAGCTATTACGATGATGCTGACGAGGAGAATGACAATGACGTTGTTACCCGGCTTCAAGGGAGACAGAAGAGCAGTCAGCTGACGATGGCCCTTCTGACCAGGGAAGTCTGGGTGATGTAGTCCAGCCCCTCTCCGTTCCTGTAAGCTCCCAGCATGCCTCTCCTGTCGAGGGTGCGCCCATCCCACGCACAGCACAGCAGCCATCCACTGGGGTCTCCCAGGACCATCCTGAGTTCAGATAGTCTGTCCCAAGGCTGCCTTTTCCCAGAAACTCTATTTCCCTCCCACACCTGAAAGGAACAAATGAAAACAGCCAGTCTTTTGTTGGAAATCGTGAGGTCTGTACTACCCTGTCCCGTGAGCCAACAGCCTTGGTCTGCGCCCCACAGTGTCCCACATCCCCTGTATTAATACGGGGAGCAGAAACGTTGCCCCCCAGAGAGATGCCCAGAGTGTCACCCTTCCTGCGTCTTGGTCATCAGGCCCCAGTGGGCAGGTCAGGCTGGAGTTGGACCTCTGCTTAGGGCCCATTTCCTCCTTCCAGGTCACTGTCATCGGCTTCACTCTGGGGATTCCCGATGTCATCATGGGGATCACCTTCCTGGCCGCAGGGACCAGCGTGCCTGACTGCATGGCCAGCCTCATTGTGGCCAGACAAGGTGGGGCCTCTGGGAGGGCACCGAGTGGGGGGAGAAAGGAAGGCCTCCCTACCTGGGGGCAATCAATGGGGCACCGGATTCGGGCTTGGAAGGGTGACTTCAGAACCTTGTAGGTCAGAGGCTTCCTGGGGACAGAGGAGCCAGAAACAAGCCACCTTTGAGGAAGACAGAGACATTTTCTAGGTAGCAGCCCACAGTCCCTTTTGGAGGTTATGTTACTGTCCCTCCATCATTAAAAATAGGAATAAATATAATGATAGGTAACCTTTCCTGAGTGCCACACGCTGAACAAGACATATTAGGTGCATTATCTCATTTCATTTTAACAGCAGCTCTATGAGATAGGGACAACATACGCCCTTTTTATGGAACTGGTGCTTAGGGAGGACAGACCCCATACCTGAGTTTCGACAGCTGCAGCACCCCTCAGAGGGGCGGCAGCCAGAGGTCAGCTTTTAGTGTAAGGCGGCCCCTTCCTTCCTTCAAAACCAAGCTCACAGTTCACCTGCCAGGTGGACCCCCCAGATGGCCGTGCCTTCCCCAGCACCCGCTCGAATGTATACGGCTGATGCATGTTTTAAACAAACACAGTGTGTAGCTATCAAACTTAGCACTGTGTCTTCAAGAAATCCTCACCAAATTCTGATTACATTATTTTAAAGATATTCCTTCACTGTTCAGAAGAGGAACTAACTGCAACATAGAGGAAGTGGGAGTTGATACTCAGTGAGCTAGTGAGCTGCTTCACAGAACCGTGGAGAGTGTTCCTTTCTATAGGGAATCCTCAGAGCTTTTGGAACCATATTTGGTTTTTGGAATCACTTACACTGGGTCAGTGATCAAGGTCGACGTAAGGTCAACATTGCAATAGAATGTGGTTTTGGCATTTTGTGATCGCTGTCAATCTATGGTGATGGTCTGGGAGGGAACCAAGCATGAGAACTAGCAAAACTCTCTCTGGCTTCCAGACCCAAGGCCTGAGAGGGTCCAGCCTGCGGCCGCCGTGCTCCCCTGTGGTCACCTCCCTCAATGGAGCGACCTCTTTTCCTTGCAGGCATGGGAGACATGGCCGTGTCTAACTCCATTGGGAGCAACGTGTTCGACATCCTAATCGGCCTGGGGCTCCCCTGGGCTCTGCAGACGCTGGCAGTGGATTACGGATCCTACGTAAGTATTTTTCTCCACGCTTCTCCTTAAATCCAGCGCACACAGATTTGTTCTCAGCGGCCTTGGCCACTGTGACTTTGCCTCAAAGGAGATGTGGAAATGCCCAATTTGAGGGGAGATAAATTCTCCTCATCAAGTCGTTCCAAAGCCAGGCTGTGGGGATATTTAGGACTCTAATGAAAGGATCAGTAAACTGTTCCTACCCAGGGCCAGAGAGTACATACATATTGTGGACTTTGTGGGCCACAGAGTCTCTGTCACAGCTATTCAGCTCTGCCATTGGAGCATGAGAGCAGCCAGAGACGAAACGTCAATGAATGGGCACGGCTGTCTCCAAGACAACTTACTTATAGAAACAAATTTGAATTTCATGTCATCTTCACATGCCATGATATATTTTACTTCTGGTTCCTTTCGACCATTGAGAAGTCTAAAACTCCTTCTTAGCTCGTGGGCTAGACAAAAACAGGAGGCGGGCAGGATTTGGCCCGAGGGCTATCGTTTGCCAACCCCTACTTCAGTGTATTTAGTTTGCATGCAAAGCACTTTTATTCATTATGGAAGGAGCACAAAGAATTATCAGCTTCCAAAATACAAGACACCCTCTCTGCTAGGGATGGTTCCATGGAGGCTCCCCACAGAGCCGTGCAAGCACTGATGGCCCCATGCCATGTCTCAAGGCAACGCTAAGTATGGCCTCAGGTGGGTTTGCAGGTTGGTGACACTGCTCATCTGGGGAGGTGTTGATGGTATTTCCTGACTCACCAAAGCATTCCCTCTCCACGCGTGTGAACTTCTCTCCTAGACACAGTCCAAAAACTGCAATTCGAGATTTCTTCCTGTATCAGGAAGCAAACTTAGTGTGTCCAAGTTTTTCTCTCCAACCCAGAGCTGGGCATATCTCTAAATCTGTTACTGTGCATTAATGCAGTCCATCTGCACAATGCGTTGTAAGTGTTTGTTATGCAGAAAACATCGTGGCTCATTCTGTCAGATGATGCTTGTCTTCAGAGTTTCTTAGCTAATGGACACTTCAGGTTGGGAAGGTAAGTCCAGCTGGTTGTACTGGAAATAAAATCCATACAGTAAGGCCACATGCTTTTGGTTCATGGGATTTTCCCTTGAGGTAAAGATGAGCAAACGGAGATGGGAGGAAGCAGAAGGTGTTCTAAGGAGTGGAGGACTCTGGGTTGTCTGTGAAGTCAGGTAATGACGTAAGTGGTCTGCAAAGCTGCTCTCAGGAGGAGAATTTGCACTGAAATTTGAATGATGAGAGGGAACCAGCCACGGGGAAATTGAGGCAGGGAGAAGTGAAAAAAAAAATCCAGCCAGAGGTACAGCCAGTGCAAAGGCCCTGAGGCAAAAAAAAATGCACTTGGCACTTTGGAGAAACTGAAAGAAGTCCAGTGAAGTGGAGCCAAAGGAGGGAGGAGGGGCATGATCTGAGATGCAGTTGGGGAAGCAGGAAGGGGTCTGATCCTGTGGGTGCTCATTTGGCAATTAATAAAAAGGATGACATCCAAACATATAATACGTGGATTTAGAAAATTTATGTTTTTGATGACTTTTATGTGAGATTCAGGAACATGAGTTTTAATGCTAGACCTCACACCAAAGAACAAGGACCACTGGTTGTAGTTAGCTGCCGCCGAGTGAGCTCCAACTCATGGCAACCTCATGTACAACAGAACAAATTGCTGCCCTGTCCTGTACCATCTTCGCGATCATTGATACGCTGCAGTCCATTGTTGCGGCCACTGTGTATTTTGAGTTCCTCCCAACCTAGGGGGCTCATCTTCCAGCACTGTATTGGACAGTATTTTGTCGTGATCCATAAGATTTTCACTGGCTGACTTTCAGAAGTAGATCACCAGGCCTTTCTTTCTAGTGTGTCTTAGTCTGGAAGCTCCAGTGAAACCTGTCCACCATGGGTGACCCTGCTGGCATTTGAAATACTTATGGCCTAGCTCCCAGTATTATAGCAACATCCAGGCACCACAGCACAACAGACTGACTGACAGGTGGTGGAAGGACCACTTGGCCTTGGCTGATTTTAGAGTAAATGTATCCACAACAGAGGCTGATCCTTGAAAGGACCCTCAGCCACGCACCCTAACCTCTTACCTCCTTGACTACTTGCTGTCTGGCCATTGGACTATCGCTAAACTAGACCCCTCAGACTCAACTGTCGCCGAAGTACTCCCTGCGCTTCCAGCTGGTGTCTTTCTTCCTTCAGACGCCTCTGCCTCAGATGCTCACACCCTCCATCCCCCGGTTCATTTCAAAATGATATCCCCTCTTCCCAGTCTTTTTCAACTGCCACCTCACTCAGGTTACCTTTCCAGCTCCCCTGACTCACACACACCGAACAGGATCTGCCCGACAGCCCTTGTTTCCTTCTCATTCATGGCCCTTGTGCTAAATCTGTGTACTCGCTCCAGCTTTCTACATGTTCAGTGATGCATGTAAGAGAGAGGCACTGAAGGAATATCCTGGTTGGCCCTGAAAGGCTGTCATCCACTGGGCGGTCACATAACTCCAGAGAATCTTTCTAAGTTCTGCAGGCCCAGGAGTGCGATTTTGGGGTGCTTCCAGAGGTGATCAAGCTCTTATTAATTGACACACATCATCCAAATTCACAAGTTTGGTATACAGACTAGAATGTCAGCAGACAGGTAGTAAGGTATTTCAGTGCCAAGGAGAAGGCATACTTATTTTAGAAGATTTGGGCTCTGTGTTCCTGGAATAAGATCTTATGAGGAAGATATTTCAGGGGTCCCACAGCCTGCCTCAAGTTCAGTGATTCACCAGTACTCGTATGACTCCACAGCAGGTTACACTCATAGCTGAAGTTTATTATGCTATGGATATAGAGTAAAAACATCAGGAAAAAGAAATGCATCAGCTGAAGTCCAGATAGGTCAGCTGCAGGCTTGAAGTCTGTCCCCACCAGGGTTGCAGAGGGCATGCTTTCTCAGATGAGGTGACAGCTGCCCCTGCTGGTGCTCCTGCCCTCTCCTCCACCAGCTTAGCCTTCAAGTGTCAGCTTACATGTCAGCCCTGACTCCCCAGCCTGGGTCAGGTGTCACTCCTCTGTGTTTTAATAGCTCCCATCGAGGTGCTTATCTTTGCTGTTTTGTCTGTGTCTCCCTCCCCGCTTGAAGGTAAGAACTGTGCTCATCTTATTCATTTACTGTTTCCTCTGTGCCTAGCACAGTGCCTGGCACTTAGAATGCACTCAACAAGTGTTTGTTGAGTGGATGCATGGATGGATGGATGCATGGATGGATGCATGGATGGATTCTAACTTTTCCATCAGCCTCACCTCAACTGGGGAGGGAACACATAAGCAGAGAAGAATGTGAATAGGCTTCTTCGAGAAGAGAGCTGAGGAGCAAACAAAACAGCAATAAGAATAGCGATGTTCGTTGAGCACCTACTACGCTCCAGGCACTGTGGGGACACCACGAACCCATGGCCCATCTAATCCTTGCAACAGCTAAGGAAGGCAAGGCATTATTCTTTCAACAAATGCTTACTGTGCACCTTCCATGTGCTAGGAACATGGAGAGGTGAAGGGGATATAGAAGTGAGCAAGACAGATGAGACCCTCCCTCTTAGAGCTTACATCTGTTGGGGAGACAGACAATACATAAGTGAACAAACACAGGAGTGTGCTGATTTTGGAAAGTGAATGCCTATGAAGATGATGAGACAGGGAGTGGGGGCAGGTGTCACTCTGGATTGGGTGGGCAGAGAGGTAGGTTCTGTGCTGAGTCCTGACTGACAGAAGGAGCCAGCCATGTATGGAAGGCAGGAGAGTATTCTAGGGAGAGGGGTCTTCCAGGCAGACACTGAGGTGTCAGAAGGGGAAGAGGACCAGGAGGGGTGCGTGCGATGAGTGAGGCTGCAGGGTGGTAGAGATCAGGAGACTAGGCAGGGACCACACCAGCTGGGGGCTCCTAAGCAAGGCAGAGTGTTTAAGTGCAATGCTGTTCTTATCCCCATTCTGCATATCCGAAAACCAAGGCACAAAGAGGTTAAGTTACACAGCCAGAAAGGGGCAGAGAGAACACACTGAGATGTTTTCTGTCCCCAAAGCACCAAAGACTGGAGGGAGAGGGAAGGGCACCATTGCAAAGAGCAGATGGCACCAACAGCTACAGCGCATGCACTGCGGGGGGCACCGGAGGACGAGAGCTAATCATTGGGGTGGGATTTTAGACTGGCTCTATCCCCCAGTTTGCATCTTTGTCAGAAGAGAGGACAAGATTTCCTTATTAAGGCTAAAGTGACCTCTTCAACTTTATCTAAAGAGAGAATGAACTAGAAGGGAAGAGAGCTCCTGACTCCCAGATTCCCTTTCTAAAAGTCCCCCAGACACTCTGACAGCTAAAAAATAGCTGTCCTGGACCCTGGTAAGTGGTATTTCTCCAGTGGCTTTCCATCTGAGGGTTTGGAGGAATTTTTCTGGATCGTGATCCAGTGGGCAGCTTTCATGAGAATCATCCTCTTGTCCAGATCCCCGGGAATGTGCCCACCTTCTGCAGGTATCCTCAGGGGCCAGCCCGACAAGCCAGCCTCATCTGGACGCATTGGTTCTGTAGCCTCCTACCAATACAGAGAAGTCATTTGGAAAAAGATTTCCAGGTTCACGGAAAAACAAACCGACAGGCTTGCTTGCTGCAGGCCTTTTGGTCTGCCCTCATGAATGCCCCCTGCTTTCCTGCAAGTGAGGCTTCGTTTCTGAGAGAACATTCAGGAGTCCCTTCCATCTATCACAGTGTTAACCCCATGACACCTTCTGTGTCTCTGACATCAGAACTGAGCTGCACGGGCGGGTGTAACGGCCTCTCCCGACCTAGCAACAGGCTGCTGACATTTTTGAAGCAATTTTTCCATCTCGTTGGGATGGAATTTCTAAGTCATAATTATCAGGTAATTACAATCAAGACAGCTGTTTCGTGCATAATATTATGTTCGGGCACTTGGCAGTAAGCAGTGAATGCAGTTTTACAGGTTTTGACATTTCTTAGCATTTGTGGCTTGCTTAGAAGCCAGCTGCCTGATTAAGTGCCTGAAATAAGAAATACTTCTAAAAGTCAATGTTTAGAAAATGAGCGCTCCTTCTCATTCTGGCAATGAGCAAGCTGCTCTGTGTGCTTCAACAGAACTAAGCATGTCACCAGGCAGGCTCCAGGAAGCCAGGGAAGAACTCAGATTTCTAAGCTAGGACTTAGAAATGTGAAATAAACCCGAGAAGCAACAGAGGGAAAAAGAAAGTCTTTTCATCTTTGATGCAAGAGCCCACCAATGAGTCCTGGCCCCCGAGTCCACAGAAATATAAAGAAGAGGTGAACCACACCTTCTGCCCAGTGTATTCTTTCTCTGATCAAGCATTAATTGAATGCCTGCTGTGTGCTAAGATGGTAACTGTGGTTGGGGATACTGCAATAAGCAAGACAGATACAGTCCTGGGCTCCTGAAATCACAGCCTGTGGGAGGAGATGAACAGTTAAACAAGCAATTCCCAAACAAAGTGTGGCGCATGCTCTACTAAGGGCTTGTATTACCAGCTTTCCTGTCCCCTGCTTTCTAGTCCTTACCACTGGGCTAGTGTGCCCATTTAGTCTCTCTTTGCTTTATTGGGCTGTCTAATCTTTGGCTAAAGGGTGAACCTCAGGAGTGACTTCTTACTAAGTTAAAAGGATGTCTGGGGGCCATACTCTTGGGGTTTCTGCAGTCTCTGCCAGACCAGTAAGTCTGGTCTTTTTTTGTGAGGTATAATTTTGCTGGAGTGCCTGGAATGCTTGAGAGGAAATGATTCTTATTCTGAGAATCTGAGATTATAGGGTAGAGAGGGGTGAGAAGATTTTTTTTTTTTTAAGCAGAAGGAACAGCCCATAAAAAAACCAAGGTACTAGAAAGCTTGATACACTGAAGGAGCCAAGGACAGCACCTATGGATGAAGGGTAGAGGGTGAGGGGTGGGGAGTTGGAGAGTAGAGGGGTGAGTAGCAAAAAATTAAATCAGAGACAAAGAGAGGCCACATGGTAAAAGGGATTATAAACCACAGTAATGGAAAGAATAAAGGGTGTCTTCGAGGGAAGTGGTGGGATCATATGTGCCTTTTATAAAGAGGATTCTGGCAACTACATGGCAAATGGTTGGAGCCATACAAGACTGGTTTGTGGAAAGTGAAAGCCTTATGAAGACAATGAGATGGGGGATGAGACGGGGAGTGGGGGCCGGTGTCCCTCTGAATTGGGTGGACAGGGAGGTAAGTTCGGTGCTGAGTCATGACTGACAGAAGGAGCCGGCCATGTGGAGAGTCATGTATGGAAGGCAAAAGAGCATTCTAGGCAGACACTGAGGTGGGATGTGTCTGAGAACGAGAAGAGGACCAGGAGAGGTGCATGCGATGAGTGAGACTGGAAGGTAATCCAGAAAAGAGAAAGTAGTTTGTGTCAGTCAGCTATTACTGCCATAATGGTGTGTAACGAACCACTCTAAAACTTGGTAGCATACGTCAGTTAGCATATATATTTCTCATTCAGGCATCTGGGTAGACAGAGTTGGCAGATCTAGGCTTGGCTGCAAGCTTCAGATGGGTCTACTCCATGTGTCTTTCATCCTCCTTGAACCAGGACTTCCAGAGACACCTTCTTCTCATGAAGAAAGGCAGGAGTACAAGAAGCCACACATAATTATGCAAATACATTTCAAACCTGTGTTCATGTGAAGTCCACTGTCTTAATCATCTAGAGCTGCTACAACAGAAATACCACAAGTGGATGGCTTTAACAAAGAGAAATTTATTTTTTCACAGTAAAGTAGGCTAAAAGTCCAAATTCAGGGCGTCAGCTCCAGGGGAAGGCTTTCTCTCTCTGTCAGCCTTCTCATAAATGTACCCCCGGACTAGGACCTTCTCCCCGCAGGGACCCCAGGTCCAAAGGACATGCTCTGCTCCTGGCACTGCTTTCTTGGTGGTATGAGATCCCCCTCATCTCTCTGCTCACTTCTCTCTTTTATATCTCAACATATTGCCTCAGGACACAATCCAATCTTGTAGATTGAGTCCTGTCTTACTAACACAACTGCCACCCATCCTCCCTCATTAACTTCATAGAGGAAGGATTTACAACATATAAAAAATCACACAATACCAGGAATCATGGCCCAGCCAAATAGTTCAGTCCCCGACATTCACTAATACCGCATCAGCCAAAGCATATCACATGGCCAATCCTGAAGTCAGGAAGCAAGGAAATACCTCTGCCCACAATGAGGCTATGGAGAGGATGTGGACATGTAACCCTACTACAGGGGAGGGAGGATTTGAGACCAACAAGTCACTCTGCCTCAGTAGTGGCTGTAAGGCTGGAGAACAGTAGAAGGCTGAGCAAGAGACTGCAGGAAAAAAACAGTAGGACGTAGGAATTGATTTAACATCAGCTAGTAACGGATTGTTAATGGAGAGGTGAGTTGTGACAAACAAGGGGCTGGTCACCCAGGATTGTGTTGGCCATTGTGAAAAGTTTGGGTTTTATTCTAACTGCCATTGAGAAGTTTAGCAAGGTATTGGCATGATTTGCTTTAAAATATAAGATCATACTTGATGCTATTTGGAATGCATAAGAAGAAAGCAAGTGTTTAAGAGAGGGGTGAGTTAAGAAGCTATGGTGACTAATGGTGACTTGGGCTAAGGTGGTGAGAGTATAGATGGGGGAGAAAAAAGAAGATTCTGTTTAGGGAGAATTGATAAGATCTGCTGATGGATGGCATGGAGGGAATAAAGGAAAAAGTAAGATCAAAGGTAACTTCTAGTTCTTTGCTTGGACAGCTAAGTGTATTGTGGTGCCATTTATGGAGATGGGGAAGACAGAATAGGGGGATGGGGATCATATTTAAGAGGAAATTAAGAGTTCCACTTAGGACAGATTAAGTTTGCTATGTCCAGGAGGCATCCAGGTGGAGATGTTAAGTAAACAGTGAAACAAATGTGTCTGAAGCTCAGAGGAGAGGTCTCAGTTGCAGAAATGAATTTGGGGTGTCAACGGCACATAAAGCGTAAAGCTCATCAAGGACGTACATGTAAATAGAGAAAAGAAGAGAACTCAGAACCACACCCTGAGTAGGGGAAAAAACAAAAATTAGCAAAGAACACTGAAGAGCAGTCAACCAGAAAGAGGGAGAATCTGAAGAAAGTGGGTCCGTGGAGCCAGGAGAATGTTTCAAGAAGGACAGCAGCCAAGTGTATCAAGGACTTTTTCCAAAGCCCTTCTTTTAAGGCCAGCTCTTTCAGCCAACCTATCACCTCCTCTGAGAAGCCTACCGCCAGCCAAATTTAGTGCCACTGTAATCACATGGGTCTATAATCTCTGATGTGAGTGCCTTCCCCTAACTCTGAGGGCAGGAAATATCTCTTACTCAACTTGACCTCTCTAGCACGTAGCAGAGGCCTGTGTGGAATGACTCAATGGACCAATTGGTTTGAGATGCCTCCCACATCTTTCTTTCCCACCATTTTTAGCACTCATTCCAAAATCAGGTCCCCAATACCTGAACACTACTTCAGCTGCCAGGACCAGTCTTCCCTTTCCTAAAAATCCTGCCCCAGCCCCCAGGGACAACAGGTTCTGGAACCAGCTAGAACAGGCTCACAAGAAGCAATTGTGTGCACCTCTTCCAGCTCTTAAACTATTAAAATATTAAACAACGCAGGAAGCATCACAAGAAGATGGAAGGAATACACCGAGTCACTCTACCAAAAAGAATTGGTCGACGTTCAACCATTTCAGGAGGTAGCATATGATCAGAAACCGATGGTACTGAAGGAAGAGGTCCAAGCTACTCTGAAGGCATTGGTAAAAAACCAGGCTCCAGGAATTGTACCGGCTACCAGTTGAGATGTTTCAACAAACAGATGCAGCACTGAAAGTGCTCACTTGTTTATGCCAAGAAATTTGGAAGACAGCTACCTGGCCAAATGACTAGAAGAGAGCCCTATTTATGCCTATTCCAAAGAAAGTGATCCAACTGAATGTGGAAATTATTGAACAATATCATTAATAGCACATACAAGTAAAATTTTGCTGAAGATCATTCAAACGTACATTGACAGGGAACTCCCAGAAATTCAAGCCAGATTCAGAAGAGGACGTGGAATGAGGGATATCATTACAGATGTCAGATGGATCCTGGCTGAAAGCAGAGAATACCAGGAAGATGTTTACCTGTGTTTTATTAACTATGCAAAGGCATTCGACTGTATGGATCATAACAAATTATGGATAACATTGTGAAGAATGGGAATTCCATAACACTTAATTGTGTTTATGAGGAACCTGCGCATAGATCAAGAGGCAATCGTTTGAACAGGACAAGGGGTTACTGCATGGCTTTATATCAGGAAAGGTGTGCGTCAGGGTTGTATCCTTTCACCATACTTATTCAATCTGTATACTGAGCAAATAATCCAAGAAGCTGTACTATATGAAGAAGAACAGGGCATCAGGATTGAAGAAAGACTCATTAACAACCTGCGTTATATAGACAACACGACCTTGCTTGCTGAAAGTGAAGAGGACTTGAAGCACCTACTGATGAAGATCAAAGACCACAGCCTTCAGTATGGATTACACCTCTACATGGAAAACAAAAATTCTCACAAGTGAACCAGTAAGCAACATCATGATAAATGACAAAAAGATTACAGTTGTCAAGGATTTCATTTTACTTTGATCCACAATCAACACCTATGGAAGCAGCAGTCAAGAAATCAAAAGACGCACTGCATTGGGCAAATCTGCTACAAAAGACCTCCTTGAAATGTTAACAAGCAAAGGTGTCACCTTGAAGACTATGATGTGCCTGACCCAAGTCATGGCGTTTTCAATAGCTTCATATGTGTGCGAAAGCTGGACAATGAATAAGGAAGACTGAAGACAAACTGATGCCTTTGAATTATGGTGTTGGCAAAGAATATTGACTATACCATGGACTGCCAAAAGAACGAACAAATCTGTCTTGGAAGAAGTACAGCCAGAATGCTGGATGTAGAAGCAAGGGTGGCGAGACTCCGTCTCACGTGCTTTGGATATGTTATCAGGAGGGATCAGTCCCTGGAGAAAGACATCATGCTTGGTAAAGTAGAGGGTCAGCGAAAAACAGGAAGACCCTCAATGAAATAGATTGACACAGTGGCTGCCACAATGGACTCCAGTATAACAATTATTGTGAGCATGGCGCAGGACCAGACAGTGTTTCGTTCTATTGTGTGTAAGGTCACTATGAGTCAGAACTGACTCAACGGCACCTAAGAGCAACAACAACTTCCAACTCCACATTCAGTGATGTCACACTGGTAGCTTGAAATCATCCAGGGGGGAATGTTTACACTATGTAAACCAGCACATGCCTGTTGTTAAGCACTCACCAGCACGTCACTACCAGGGCCAGTCTATGTTCTACTCCACAGGACCTGGACAGGTAATTTGGGGATTGTTTGGTGATATCTCAATGAATGGTTCATCTTGAGGTTGCCTCTAGTAGAGCTCCTGAGAGCTACAGTAACACCACCCAGTCCCCTTAAGGTGAATCCTGACGGTCGGATTTCAGGGGCTGTGTCAGAAAAATGAAGTGATGTTTGGAGGAAGGAAGGGTCAGTCCCCTACAGGCTCCACCAAGGAAGGATTTACCTGGATCATCCAGGCCTAAAGCTGATTGAGTCTCACTGTTTGTCACAGTTAATTTCCCAGAAGCAAATCAATCCTGAGACAGGGATTCAAGGGCAAGGAGTTTATTAGGAAGGGGCAGGAGACATTAGCAGAGGGTGCTCTTGACCCCCACGTTTCTATCTGCAACTGAGACCTCACCTCTGAGCTTCAGACCCATTTGTTCCACTGCTTACTTGACATCGCCACCTGGAGACCTTGCTGACATAGCAAACGTAATCTGTCCTAAGTGGAACTCTTGGTATTTCCTCTTAAATAAATTCCCCATCTCCGCATCCTATCTTTTCCATCTCCATAAATGGCACTGCAATACACTTAGTTGTTCAAGCGAAGGAATAGAAATTACCTTTGATTTTCCTCTTTCTCTTATCTCCTCCATGCCATCCATCAGAAACACCCAACAGAGGGTATTAACAAGTAAATTACCACCCTGACATAATACCAGGATCTTAATCCCACTTTGAACTCTAAGAACAGCATATAGCACAGGTCTCAGCATGATGTCACCTGAGGGCAAGAGAGCTGAGTGTTCCTGAGATCACTTGTAGCTAAATAACAAATGGTCTCAAAAAATAATATCACGCATAAGTACTGTGCTCCTTTAAAAAATCACCTATATGAGACCAAACAGTCAACAATTACTGTAAAACAAAGATGAGAGTATAAGGTATCAGGGAAACTAGATTAATGGAAATGGAACAAGCAGAATAGAAATAATGAGAATTTTGACACATTGTGAAAAATGTAACCAGTGTCACTGAACAACTCGTGTAGAAATTGTTGAATGAGAACCTAAACTGCTGTGTAAACTTTCACTGAAAACACAATAAAATATTGTTGAGAGAGAGAGCTGGGGTGTTTATACACCCACTCCTGAGAGTCACTGGTTGAGAGTGGTTTTTAGGGCTATTAACTGCTTGGCACTTTCGTGGTTCAGAGAATAGGCACCTGGCACAGATGCAGGAATTGACTGGAGCACACCAAAATGGTAAGGTGCGAGGGACATGGTGGGCCAGCGATGGATCTACTATGTTGGTAGATCCAATTCTAATAATCCGTCCAGGACCCTTATAGAAAGGGTAGGTGGGGAAAGCCAGATGCCAGCCCTGAGGGCTCTCAGCAGGTGAACAAGAAGACTCTGGCTTTGTCCCTGCACTGGAATTTAGAGTCCTGAGAGTTCGAGCCTTACTCTGAGTACAGGCGTGACCTCTGACCAGCCTTGTGGCCTTGACCAAGTGCTTTAACAAACTCTTTGAGTCTCAGGTGTTCCATCTTTATGGGGAGAACCGAACCCATCTTACCTCACAGAAGTGCTACAAGAATTAATGCCGCATAGTGTTTGAAAGGTGTCTCTGGGTGGTGCAAATGGTTAACTCACTCAGCTGCTAACCAGAAGGTTGGAGGAGGTTTGAGTCCACCCAGAGATGCCTTGGAAGAAAAGCTAGGCAATCTACTTCTGAAAAATCAACCATTGAAAATCCTATGGAGCACAGTTCTACTCTGACACACATGGGGTCACCATGAGTCAGAGTCAATGTTGCCACCGGTTTAGTGTTTGGAAAGGAAAGGACTTAGGGATGTGAGCTGCCATTAAATTGCTTCTTTTCTGTAGGCTTGTTTGCTCTCTTACCGCATGTAATTGTTCAAGGAAAGAGATTCCCACCCAGTAACACTATACAACCTAAAGCCAAGGTTCCAAAAAAACCAAACCAAACCTGTTGCCGTCAAGTCGATTCTGACTTATAGCGACCCTATCTGACAGAATAGAACTGCCCCATAGGGTTGCCAAGGAGCACCTGGTGGATTCGAACTGCCGACCTTTTGGTTAGCAGCCGTAGCTCTTAACCACTGCGCCACCAGGATTTCCAAGCCAGGGTTAGGCAGATCCATTTGGAACCTCTGACCAAACAAGTGTTAAAATTAGCAAAAATCCAGGATCTACTTATTTTTCCTAAAAGAGTTCACTGGTTGGGTGGGACTGACCTCAAGCCATGGAAAGAGATCACTGGAAGCTGTAGTATGGGAAAAGTCCGAATCTTTGAAGCTGAAGGATTTGCATTCCAAACGCTGTAGGTTTCAAGGCACTGTTTTAAGAACCAATATGCATGTTAAATTAGGTACAAACAGGTCTGTATGTGTGCGTCCACACTAAAAATATCCACACATTCTGGGCTAAATTCCTGCCAACTTTGGAAGCAGCCGGCCTCCTTATTCCTCTGCAACAACCGCCGAGAGAGAATTGGAGAATTAAAATGCATGTTTTTGAAGGCAAGAAATAAAAACAGTGTTAAATGTCCAGACGGAACCATCTGAGTTGCGCCTCTTTGACTGGCATTGCTATGGGGATGTCCTGCGTTTGCATGTAGTGTGCCTTGCCTCTTAGGCAGCAGGAGGAAAGGATGTTTAGCTCAAGGCTCTGCATGGTTGGAGCTCAAAGGTAATGCAGAGACATGGGGGTTGGTGCTGTTGTCTGGTGTAGCATGTCTCAAAAAACTAGGTCTTTAAAACCAGGTCTTTGAGGGGGTTGAGTTAGATTTGCTGCCCCCAAGGAAACTTACTGGGGCAATGGAAATGTTTTATATTCTCGTTGAATTGTGGGTTACGTGGGTACGTGCATTTTTCAAGCTCATCCAAGAGTGCACTTAAAGAACTGTGCATTTTACTGTACGTGAATTATGCCTCAATTAAAATAATTTTTGCTTCCCTTTTACTTTATTTACAAAAATCACCTTGAAGCCAATCCTCACCATGGTGTCTCCCCATCCACCTCTCCACTTTTGCCCTTTCCTACCCAGTCTCATTGCCTCCCAGTACACACACTCACTCATACACTCACTCAAACACAGACATGCCCACTCACACACACTCACAAACCATGCACACATGCACGTACACACATGCACGACGTACACTCACACATGCACTGCACATGCACTCACACACACACACACACACCATACATATGTTCATCATCAGAAGCAAGTGCTCATCTAAACACACAATGTGTAGAAATGAGTCAGGGGAGAATTAGGCACTGTGTGGAAAGAGGAAAACCACAAGACCCAGGCATCGGCCCTCCCAGCATTTGGACTAGTTGGGGAGGCAAGATCATGACGCAGGCAAAGGCAGGAAGAGGTCAGCATGAGTGAGTGATTGGACCAGCGAGGTTGGAGAGGCAAATGGTCTTCTGTCAGGAATCAGAGAGGAGTGGTGGGCAAGAGGAGAATGCCGCCACCTGGCTCAACTGGAAGGTCCCAGAGGGGAGGCAAGTGGCTTTAGTCTGGAGAGGGTTTCCAGTGCTAGATGGCACCAAACACATCTTACCTCACCAAAAGCAAACCCAAAGCCATTGCCGTTAAGTTGATTTCAACTCATAGCAACCCTATAGGACAAAATAGAACTGCCCCATAGGGTTTCCAAGGAGCAGCTGGTAGATTCGAACTGCGCATCCTACCTCACATAGGTGCTAAAAGGAGACAGGAGACAGGTGATGAAATTAGGGCCAGAACACAGTCCTCAGCAGAGTCCCTGGACTGTGGTAGAGCAGCCCTGGCCCTGACGATTTCACTGGAGAATTCTACCAAACTTTCAGAAAAGAGTTAACACCACTACTACTAAAAGCATTTCAGAGAATAGAAAAGGATGTAATACTCTCAAACTCATTCTACGAAACCAGGATAACCCTGATAAGAAAACCAGGTAAAGGCACTACAAAAAAGGAAAATTATAGACCAATATCCGTCATGAACATAGACGCAAAAATCCTCAACAAAATTCTAGCCAATAGAATTCAACAACATATCCAAAGAATAATTCACCATGACCAGTGGGATTTATACCAGGTATGCAGGAATGGTTCAACATTAGAAAAACAATCAATGTAATCCATCACATAAATAAAACAAAAGAACCGCATAATCTTATCAATCGATGCAGAAAAGGCATTTGACAAAGTCCAACACCCATTCATGATAAAAACTCTCAACAAAATAGGAAGAGAAGGGAAATTCCTCAACATAATTAAGGGCATTTATACAAAGCCAAAGCCAACATCATCCTAAATGGAGAGACTCTGAACGCATTCCCAGTGAGAACGGGAACCAGACAAGGATGCCCTTTATCGCCACTCTTATTCAACATTGTGCTGGAGGTCCTAGCTAGAGCAGTTAGGCTAGAAAAAGAAATAAAG
>NW_004443978.1:8214700-8283738 GCF_000243295.1 Trichechus manatus latirostris | reverse complement strand
GAACTTCCAAGAGGAAATCACCAAATCAATACCATTTACAATAGCCCCCAAGAAGATAAAATACTTAGGAATAAATCTAACCAGAGATGTAAAAGACCTATCCAAAGAAAACTACAAGACACTACTGCAAGAAACCAAAAGAGACCTACATAAGTGGAAAAACATACCTTGCTTGTAGTTAGGAAGACTCAACATTGTGAAAATGTCAGTTCTACCCAAAGCGATCTACAGACAGAATGCAATCCAGTTCCAAATTCCAATGGTATTTCTTAATGAGATGGAGAAACAAATCACCAACTTCATATGGAAAGGGAAGAGGCGCCAGGTAAGTAAAGCATTACTCAAGAAGAAGAGGCCTCACACTACCTGAATTTAGAACCTATTATACCGCTGTGGTAGTCAAAACAGCCTGGTACTTGTACAACAACAGATACTTAGACCAATGGAACAGAATTGAGAATCTAGACCTACATTCATCCACCTATGAGCAGCTGATATTTGACAAAGGCCCAAAGTCCATTAAATGGGGAAATGACAGTCTTTTTAACAAATGGTACTGACAAAACTGGACATCCGTCTGCAAAAAAATGAAACAAGACCCATACTCATACCATGCACAAAAGCTAGGATCACTATGAGTCGGAACCAACTCGATGGAGCCTAACAACAACAGCATGAGTAGGAATCGACTTGACGGCAATGGGTTTATTTGGGTTTGGATACTGATATCTGCAGCTTATTTGGAAGTTCATTAAAAAATTAGATGCTATAATTCAACTTTTCTGAATACTTGAAAACTTTCATAATAAAATAGTAGGTTAAGAAAAGCTATTTATGCTCATAAAAAATAAAGCGGAGAAGGGAGCAGGGAATGTTGGGCAGGGCTTGCACTGCTACTGAAACGTGATCCAGGAAGTGGCACCCAGAGTCTCTTCCTCCAACCTGTCTCTGACCCTTCCATGCTGCCCCACAGAAACACTGAATTTTTTTTAACCACGTTTAAAATACACCTCATGGGCGTTCATTATTCATTTACCAGTTACTTATTAAGCACACAGTCTGTGCCCAGCCCTGTGCCGGCAGAGAATAAAGAGACATGGTCCATGCCTTCGTGGTGTTTGCAATGCAGTGAGGCATGATCAGGGAGCCACTGTGTGATGAGTTAATTACGGAAGAAGCAAGGGGTGCCAGGGAAGTGGGTGGGGAACTCCAGACTGGGAATGATGGTCCCCACTTACTGAGCACTCGTGACATGCCAGGACCTGTTCAAGGCTTTTCATGTGGATTAATTCAGTTAATCCTCACACCCACACCGTAAGGTAGGAGCGGTATTGCTCCCATTTTACAGGTCAGAAAGCTGAGGCCGAGGGAAGTTAAATCTTGTGTCCATGATTATATGCAAAGGAGTGGCCGAGTGGGGATTCCAAATCCAGAGGTTTCTTCTGGAGCCCATGCCCTGAGCCAGGGGTCAGAAAACACTTTCTTTAAAGGGGCAGAGAGTAAACCTCTTCAACTTTGTAGGCCGCATACCTTCTCTGTCAAAACTGCTCAACTCTGCCATTTTGCACAAAGTATTCATAGACAGTAAGTAAACTGATAAGCTCAGTTTCAATAAAAAAGGTGACAGGACGGTTGTGGCCTGCGGGCTGTAGTGTGCCAGTCACTTCCCCAAAATACAACTTCTTAGACCCCAGGGGCTGGGTGGTGTTTGAGTTGGACCAAAAGGCAACAGAAGGAACCCTAATCCCTGACTGCCGTCTCCTGTGGAATTGTGGGGGTCAGTCAGCAAGGAATAAATGGATACTTTGAGGGCCAGGCCTCAAATTAACAATGAAAAACAGAGACGCACCCCTGGGTGCATTTAGCTGTCCCTTACCAAAGGAAGGTGGCAGAGAAGAAGGTGAAGACATGAAAAATACCCTGAACCCCACAAAAGAATTAATTATCATTAGTTCGGAGCCAGACTTAAATTGTCAGCAGCACTGTGCTTCTAAACTTTATGTGAATGTAGGAAGAGTCAAATTCAAAAGCTAGGATTTAACATGATTAATTTGGAAAAGGCTTAGTCGAAGAGAAGCTTCCTGCTTGGAACTTTGCTCTCTGGTCTCGGTCTCTTAAGGGCAAGAAGGCACTTGACTCAATTCTTGTTTCTGGGAAGGGTTGGACCCCAGAGCTCAGAGGGCAAACACAGCCGGGAATGTGCTGCCCCCAGTCTTAGGAGAATCAGTGCATGCTGAAAACTAAGAGTGCAAAGGGATTGCCAAGTGTTGGTGTTCCAGGCTGGTCCCAAGGACTGCGTGATTGAGGACAGCCACTGCAGGCTCTTCCTCACAGGGCTTGGGGCCACCATCTTTTTCTGAGGAGCCACCTCTCTCCTTCAGCCTTGACCAGGGTGCCTGTGAGATCATCACAGAACTGGTTTGAACAGAATATTTTAGGGGGAGAGAATCCCTTTCATGACAATGCATCTGCAAGGTGTTCATCAGTACTAGCCTCTCTGTGTCAACACAGCCGAATCAAGGAGGAAAACCCAGGACCAACCAGGCTGAATGTCTGCGTGAAGGTCTGTACGTTACCATCTGGACTGGGACAAGGCAATCCCCCACTTTTCCCACAGAATTAATCAGATCAACCCTTGCTTTGGTGTCACAGAGGCATGATTTGAAACACTACGTCTCTATGGACTACTACAAGTACTTTATTCTTGAGAAGGTATTTGGTGGTTGGGAACCATTTCCCAGTAGGCGGCTGCCACCCAGGGAACCGCAGGCAGAGAGAAGTGTTACAGCTGATTCCCTCTGTGACACAGCATAGCTTAGTGAGATGTGTTATGCTCCTGGGTCCCCAAAGAAGGGGTTGGCTGTTTAGAACATCCAGTGTCCTGTCACTAAACGATGACCTAACACACTGCTTGTGGAGACCCCCACATGTTCACATACACATTCCGTATAGGACAGGTCCCTGGTGAAACGGAAGCATGAGGTAGCACACCTTGTCAGAAGGACCCCAAATCACACCTATTCATGAGCCCCACAGAGTTTTCTAATGAAAATGATTGCACAAATCAACCTACCTCACCTTTCCTTCCCATGAACACAGGTGAGCTGTTCACCACCAGCAGAACAGTGTGCAGTGACTATGGGCTGTATCCCCAAAGCCTGGATGCCCGTAAGAGTTTCCAAGAGAATTTGTGAAAAATATATGCCAAAGTCACATCCCCAGAGCCCTTGCAGCCCAGACGGAGTGGATTTAGGATTTGTGCTTTCTCTAAGTCAGTGATTCTTCAACTTTGTTGTGTATCAGGATCAGCTGGAGGGCTTGTTAAACACAGATTGATGGGCCTCGCATCCCTAGATTTCAAATACAGTAGGCCTGGGGTACAGGAGCCCTGTTGGCCTAGTGGTTAAGGGCTGGGCTGCTAACTGAAAGGTCAGTGGTTCAAACCTATCAGCTGCTCCATGGGAGAAAGATGTGACAGTCTGATTCCATAAAGACTTACAGCCTTGGAAACCCTGTGGGGCAGTTGCACCCTGTCCTATAGGGCCGATCAACTTGACAGCAATGGGTAGGTGTGGGGTCGGGCCTGGGATTCTGCATTTCTTACAAGCTCCCAGGTGATTCTGATCTAGGTACCATAGTTTGAGAACTACTGCTCCAGGGCACACCCTTCTATTTCTGACACCTCGTGACCAGGTCAAAGACAGAATGGTGTCTTCTCTGCACTATGGACGGGATTCCATGATCTTTGTTGGCCAAGTCAGCCTCTTAATATTCTCTGCCTGCTCTGCCTAACACTGTAGCCACACATATGGCTCTTTAAATGTAAATTTAAATTAATTGAAGTTAAACAAGATGAAAAGTTTTGTTCCTTGGTTGCACTAGCCACATTTCAAGTGCTCCATAGCCTCGTGTCTAACCAAAGCCCCGTTGCCAGCAAGTGGATTCCAACTCATCATGCCTCAATAGGACAGAGTAGAACTGCCCCATAGGGTTTCCGAGGAGGGTCTGGTGGAGTCTAACTGCCGACCTTTTGGTTAGCAGCTGAGCTCTTAACCACTGGGCCACCAGGGCTCACACATGTGTCTAGCGGCTAACGTATTGGACAGTGCGGATGTAGAACATTCACATCATCACAGAAAGTTCTACTGGACAGAGCTGGTCTGTGTGATTTCCAAAACTTGTTTCTCTCTTTCTCTTGAAAGCATGGCTGTTAGCCCCATTGTGTTACAGTGAAAAACAAACAATCCTTTTACAAATACCAGAAACAGAGTTTTAACTCTTTGGATTTTCTTTTTCACTATAACAACCTTATCCACCTTTTCCTGTCAAGCTAGGAGGAAGGTCACAGACATGTTCATGCAAAAGAGATTTAAAAATCCATCCAAAATACTGCTCCCATCACCAATGTCATGAAATTCACCCGAAAAGTAGTATGAGTTCAAGAAAGGGGAAGTTCCCTGGAGGTCAAATCAACAGGGGAGTGTTTTGGGTGACAAGAACCATGCAGCACACAGTGGAGAATTAAAGTGGCCATGGGACAGTCCCAGATGGGGCATCATTGTGAGGGTAAAGGACAAGGACTGGGCTGAGAGTGGACCAAGACAAGGTCGTGCCTTCAGTATTTCAGGAAAGAGTACGTCCCTGATAACAAGCTGCAGAACGTGGGTGCTGGGGCTTCCCTTAGCTTTTCCAGCCTAGAGGAGGGATTTGGAATCAATGCTACTCGGAGTTGCCTGAGTGCCGTGTATTAAGCAGATGACTTTTTGAAGCCTCACTCTGTAATCCTTTGTTACAGATTCACCTGAATAGCAGGGGACTGATCTACTCTGTGGGCTTGCTCCTGGCCTCTGTTTTTTTCACGGTAGGTTTGCAGCTCTCTCCTCATTCCTGAGTTCACATGTTCGCCTCCCCTTGGGTTCTTTGGCTACAGCATTTGTTTGGACACCAGATGGGTTTGGCCTCCTGGTGAGTGGGAGGCACCGGCCTCCACATGTCCTGTCTTGTGTCTGTTTCTTTTAGAAGTGGATCCAACCAAACCACTAGGGAGCCTTTCTCCTTTTCTGAAAGGAAGCCAGCCCTCCTCTGGGAAGCTTGGCCCTGTCTCATGTCAAGCACAAATTGTTTATCAAAAGCAGAGGGGAGATTCCACTTTTTCTGCAAGGCTTGTCACAATAGGGTATATTCCAATTAATTGACTATTCCAGGTGGCTAAATAAAAATAAATAAACCCACAAAATACATGGATTTGACCAGTACTCAGAGATTAAAAATGTACTTAGTTTATTCACAGTGCATTTCTATGGCATTCCACTATCTTGGCAAATGCATTCATTTATATAATTTAATATTCCCAATTCAACTGACATATTTGGAGGGAACAAATTTCATACCAGCACATGGATGACCCACATGAAGTAGCCATTAATATACACGTATACTGTTGCATTTTCACACTAATAAGCACTGAGAAGCAATATGTTTTTTCCTTAATGTTTCAAGGAAATATTCATTGAATTACACCTGCATGTTGTTAACATAGATATGCCAGAGAATGAGAATTCAGAAGGGCAGGCAGAAAGCAAGAGAGGTAATTTAAGATCAGGGTATGAGTCAAATGTCAGAGTTTTTCAAAGTAAATATGCCTTACATAGAAACAAAAATCTACATAATTTGTTCTTTCATAGTTTAGGATGTTCTTCAGGTCTGGTATAATGTGGTCATAGCCAGCATTTGGAGCACTCACTGAATGCCAGGCACTGTACTGTTTTGCACATATCTTCCCATGTCTAGCTCACCATACCACCATGAGGTAGCCACTATTGTCTGTACCATTATACAGATGAACAGCTGAGGCCTTGAGAAGTTAAGTGATTCCTCTACATTAGCACCAAGAGTGGAGGAGCAAGCTGTCTGACATCAAGAGTCCACACTCATAACCACTGTGCTTGATCATCACTTCTCTTTATACTGTGCTATAGTCATAGAATCTATTGGAGATTTAGCCAAGCACTACCTGGGATGTTGAAATTGGGTTGTTGAAAGTAGGCTTGAGGAGGAAAACCATCGCAAACATTTTGAGTTTGAAGTACCTCTTGACACCCAAGGGAGAGGTCAAGAAAGACACTGGAAACATGAGCCCAGATGAAAGGTCCAGGATGGAGACACCAGATTATAGATGGTATTCAAAGCCATGCAATTGGATGAGATCGCCAAGAAGTGAGTGGTAGACAGAAAAGACAAGAGACCCAAGATCCAAGTCTTGGTATACTCCAATACTTAGAGGTCAGGATGGTGAGTAGCAGAGAAGGAGCAGCTAGAGAGGTAGAAGGAAAGCCAGGAGAGTGTGGTGGCCTGGAAGACAAGTGAAGAACGGGTGTCAAGGTGGAGGGAGTGACCAGCTGTGTCAAATACTGCTGATGGCTGAAATGAGCCCTGAGTGATGGCTGTTAGATTTAGAAATGCAAAGTCATTGGTGCTCTTAATAAGGCTGTTTTTTGTGGAGCGATGGGGCTAGAAGATTGAGTGGAGAAGGTTAACAGAGAATGGAAGGAGCAAAATCGGAGACAGCTTGTACTTACAACTCTTTCAAGTTATCTTTCTGTAAAGGAAGGAAAGAAATGGAAATCAAGAAAAAGAGTGGTTGTTTAAGATGAGAGAAATAAGAGCATTCTTATATGCCAGTTGTAATAATCCAGTGTTTGGCGGGGAGCAGGTATAGATTAAAGAGAGGGGAGAAGTGCTGGAACAGTGAGGGGAGACGGGACCAAGTTCACAGTGGAGGAGTTGGCCATACCGGGGCCCTCATTAATAGAGGAGGTGGGGGTCAATGTGGTGCTCCGAGCTCGGGAAAACAGGAACAAGTTCGTGAGCTGAGAGTGAGGGCGAGAAGGGAGCATTGGAGGTTTAAAAAAACAGGAGAGTTGTGAAATCGTCATCTAGGAAAGTGAGAGAGAGAGGGCATGAGGGAAGTATACCATGATTGCCAGAGAGCCTTGATGACCACTTAAGGCTTGCGGTCCTGAATTTAGAGTCAGACTGGTCAGCATGGCTGGGCATTCCCTCCAGCCTCATTCAGCTGCATGGATGCAGGCATGGGGTAGAGGAAGAGCTGGCTTGAACCCAAGGGTTCAGCCTTGCTCAACCAAACAAGGATGACAAGGCTAGAAGGGGCCAGGGACTGAGGTGGATGCCAGGGAGTGATTGCTGGTGGGATTTAAGCAGGACACCAGGTGGGTGAAGCACTGTGAGACAGTGGTCACCAGTGAATTGTCAGCTGTAGGGGTTTCACAGGATTGTTGGAGCTGGTGTACCAGAGGGAGTGAGGTGGAAAGACAGAGATGGTGGTCAGAAAGTCAGATGTTTGACAGTGAGATTCCAGAGATGTTTCTGTTATTAATAATGGCAAGATCTAGGCTGCAGGGTTGTCCAGTAGAACTTCTATGAGGATGGAAATGGCCTGTATCTGTGCTGTCCAACAGGGTAATGTGGCTAGTGTAACTGCTAATGCAACTTAAATTTATTTTAATTAATTTGTATTTGAATCACCACATGCAGCTAGCGGACCCCATACTGGACAGCTTGTCCTGGGGCGTGACCTTGGGCATGAGTGGCTGAGGTAGGGAGGAGGACCAGCACTTGAGAGAACAAGATGCTAGATATTGAAATCACTAAGAACGGTGACAGAGTGGTGCAGAGTGTGGCCACGAGCAGGCACTCAGAATCTCCAGGGAGTGGGGTCTGCCCAGGATTGGAGGGTAGACTGCAGTCAGGAGGGAGGGAGAGTGACAATCGAAAGACTTAGATTCCAAATCCAGTGTTTATAGGGAGGAGAGGAGGAAAGTGGTTTGGAAGCACCGATGAGGAGGAAAGAGGAAGACTTTCTTGCCTCCAGGGTAGGAATGTGGAAGAGGAGTATCCACACCTGAGAGGGTTGTGGGGAAACATTTCCCCCAGGGAGAGCCAGATGGAGAATGGAATGTTTCCAAAGATGGTGGGCGTGGGGAGGGTGGAGGAGAACAGGTGATGCCAGGCCTAGAGGGTGTGGGGACTAGATTCTGGGTGAGTGGTGGCTGCTGTACTACAGTTATTAATCCCATCACTTTTAATTTTTTAAGTCATTTCTCTCAACCAGTAGCTCCAACTCTCACTCTCCTTGATTTTGACCATTCACAATCTGAAAGATGGGTTTTGTGGCCTCAGAGAGAATGGCGCCCTGCCCACCGTCCGCCTGGCTGGCCCTTTCCCTGAGCTGCCCCCCACCATCGGGCTGTGGCTGCCCCTCCCAGTACCGCCTCTGACTCCGGGCTCTGTTGTTGCAGGTATTTGGTGTCCACTTGAACAAGTGGCAGCTGGACAGGAAGCTCGGTTGTGTGTGTCTTTTCCTATATGGCGTGTTCCTGTGCTTCTCCATCATGACGGAGTTCAACGTGTTCACCTTTGTGAACTTGCCCATGTGCGGGGACCACTGATCCACCGGCAGTCTGCCCAGGCCTGCTCCTTCTCTCTGTGCAATATGAGACCCGGCCACACCGAGTCACATGACCTGGGCCAGGCGTCAGTCAGTCTCTGCCATGCTGTCCTTAGGCCTCCACTCCTGTTGGGGGCAGTGGCTCCCCGCCTCATCCCTCGCTCCTTGGGTCCTACGTCCCACCAGCCCGCTCGCCTGCCCACCCCTCCTGACTCCTCCATATGAAGACTTCCAACATCCACGTGACTTTTCAATCTCCATTTTTGAACAGTGACTGAAATTCTAGAAAAACTGGCTGCTAACTGGCCCAAGCCAGGCACAACTTGTTACAATTCCTCCTCCTTTTTTAAGTTATTTGATGGAAGACTAATCTAATTTATGACCTGAGACTGTCGAAGAAGTAGAGAGGAGAGGGTGCATTGGTTGTAAGGGAGTGTTTGGGATTTTGTTTTGTTTTGAGGTGATTCCTTAGGTTACTGGGTTTGGGGGTTGCTTTGTTTTGCGGGTCCCTCCTTTTTTTTCCTTTCCTTCCAGAGATCAAGAGCTTCTGTTACATCTTCTTTCACTGGGCTCTGGATTAGTCCATGATCCAAAGGTTGCCTGCAGTGTCTCCTGGAATTGATCTCAGGCACACTGGAACATGCCTGGACTTAGTGCTTACTGAAGCAACAGATGGGCAAGGCCCCCAGGAACATGCATGACATTTTAGAGCCGAGGATGCCTCTAAAGCCCTGTGGGAGCTACCAGGGGCCCCCTAGTAGGGGGGCACGAGGTTTCCAAGGAAGAAGACCACTTCCGACATGTCCATTACAACCATCACTTCTCACTAGGTTCTTTCTAGTTTTTCAAGCAATAGTTCCAGCTTGCCCAAGGCCTTTGACGAGGGGGCTTGGTTAAACTATCCATCCATGAGGCACCAGGCAGTCAACGTAGAAGCTTCCCCAACTTTGAGTCCCTAAGATGTGTTCTTGTTGCTTGGCATTTCGGGTGACGGGGGTAACCCAGAAGCTACCACTGCTTTCCGTGAAGGAGTTATAGACACTGGTTTCTTGAAAAGGGGAGAAGCGCACTTTGCACAGACATCGTCGATAAAGCCCCAATTTGCCGCTCAGTATCAAATACACTGGACCCTGAAGGCTGGCTCTTGGGCAAATGTCCTTCCTTACAGGACACCACAGCCAAGCTGACCTGTCTCCACCCCTTCCCTCCTGGAGGGATGGCAAGGGAAGAAGACCAGAAAACTGATACCTTTGAAGCCACAGGATAAACACAGACTTGCTCAAGGGCGTAAGTTATTGTGAACATTTTTGCCAATCACCACTCAATAGCTTTGCTAGATTTTGTATGATGCTGAATTAATATGCAGACTAATTCCACTGAATTGAGATACACCCATGCTTGTTACACTGTATTTATTGAAACTGTGGATTCTTGCCCGTGCAGTCCCTCATATTTACTTTCAACACTGACCACTTCTCATCCATCGGTATGGTTTTTCCCGTCCCTTGTACACACTCTGGTATGAATTGTAAAAACAACCTGCTACGAATTGGTTGAATGTTTCTGTCTGTGGTGCAAACTGAGACCAGCGTTAGTCCATGGGGCACCCGCCCAGTGGAGGGACCAGAGAGGAAATCACCAATTTGGGCTTTCAGAGCTAGGACACACTTACTGAGTCTGTTGCACATTTTGCACTGGTTTATGGCGATTGTTTTCTTTGGACGGATAGTGTAAAATAAACTTCTCTGTTCTGTATTCTTCCTCGAGCGAGCACATTACTTTCTCTCCTGGGGTGCTGAGGATTATGCTTGGAAAGTAAAATGATTGTGCACTTGCTGTGTGGCCAGGTATTTGCACTGTGTTTCTGGGTTGACTCACCTAGAAAGCTGGTAAGTGCTTGGCAAAGTACAAGTGTCAAGTGGCAAATGGTGGGGCTCTTCTAAATCTTCAAGGGACTGTGGGCCTGTTGTCCTGTAGAACACACATGACTTGTGTTAGGAATCCTTTCTTTCAGCTGTCCACGGCAGGAAGAGGATCCCAGTACTAAGGGGGATGTTCACCTATGTTCAGCTTCTCCTCCATCCTGTCTTCTTTTACTAGTTTTCCATCATGAAAATTAAGACTTCCCCAAAGCTGATTCCATAGAAGAGACGGTAACACGTAGTTGTAATAAGCCATGTTCTTATCCTATCTGACTCTCAAGAAATAAAATACTGGACCTAAAAGTAGACCCAAGTTAGCAAGCAAGCCAGTGTCCACCTGAAATTCAACACAATTCATTTAGACCATAGGAATCAGAAGGAAAATAGCTGCTCATTCACAGCCCTGACTGTCTTTAACTATTTTAAAAATATATTCCTGGGGGTTGGGACAATACAAGGGCCTTAGCTTTGTTTTGAGTGTTCATTACTCAAAATATTAGAGCATATTACCCCTATGTTTGTGCATTTTACAGATATATCCTGGTCAGGGGACAGGGTATTTCCATTATGCTGAATGGTGCGTACAAAGCATAAGATACTTTTATATTAAGTATTTTGTTATACTTAATTATTTTATTCTTAGTCCTAAGCAAAGACATTTGATAAGAATCTTGGTTTTTTTGTTTGATAGGTGAACATACTTTCTGTGAAATCTTTAGAAACTGTAGTCCCATGCTAAATTCCTCAAGGAGAACATTCTGGAGCAAGGTAGTTTCCGTATTTCATGCATAATGACTGCCAGCCTAGGAGCTGTGGGTTTCCTTTCTGAAGTGAGAATTGAGCCTATCTGTGCAGATGATGCAACAGAAAGTATAAAAAGAGCAGCCACCTGCGACTGGGTCTGGAATTGTTGGTTGAGAGCATGGTTCTAAATGAGCTAGCTGTCCGGTAGTACAAAATTGCTGATAGTGCTATTTGCAATGCTTCCGCCGTACTGGGTTTTGAGAGGGGCTTGGATGATTGAGGGAAGAACTTTTTTCAATATCTCACACCTAACAATATCACTAGAGAAACCCTTGCACTTACTTTCTGTGATGTGCTAGTGTCGGCCCCCGGGCTGTGGTCTCATCCACAAGTTGAACGTTGCATGTCTTCTAGAAGGAAAGAGGCATCCTGGGCTCTGGGGAGCTTGCTTCTCCTCTGGAGCACATCCTACTTGACACCACAAGGAGAGACCACAAGAACGTCCTCTTTTTCTGGAAATGTGTGCCCAGCTTGGCTGGGCTTGCCAAGGGTCACCGCCAGTAAGCAAGCCCGTCAAAAGACATGGCCTCTGGCACTCTGAGAGACCACCAGGGAATGTTTCCAGACACACTGGAAAGATGGCTTCTGACCCATCCCAAAGGAAAGTGCCAGCCCTGCCTTTTAAGGTATATTTTGTAGGTATTATGTTTGGTGTTTACATCCAGAAAGACCTAGGGTGGAGGAGAGATGAGTGAGGGTTGTTTGTTATGTTTTCCTAGGTCTTTTGCTTCCGATACGTGTACTTCGCAGTCATAAATATGCATGATAGCAATTTGAGGCTGTGCATATCAGAACAGCAAATTTGTATTCATTTTAAACGCTCAGGCTTCTAAGAACAGCCTAAATGTTTAAAAAGAGAAAAAGAGAGAAGTGATAATATTGTAAAATCCACACCATTCTCAACTGTGATATATGAAATAGGACTAACATCTAACTTACAATAAATGTAATCAAAAGTAGCCTTGGAATTTTAACTAATTGTTGATGAAAATATGCAAATTGTAAGAAAAAAACAGAAGTGTGAAATTTGTGATGGCAATGTTACGTTTTCCAAGATTTATTTATTTTTACCGTTTCAAAATAGGATAACTATCCCATTCATAGGATAACTATTCATCACTCTGACCTGTTGTGAACAACTGTCTTTAATCAGATGGGTCATTTCTATGTTGGATTTTGTGTTGTCTCATACTAATTAATGAGTCTCATTTATGTTAACGTACTCTGGAAGGACTGCTCAATACACACACACGCACACACATGCACACACACACACACACACACACACACAGTCTGACACTAAACTGTGTATGAAAACAATCCAATTGATCTTTGGAGCAATTCTAAACTCCCAGCTGCCTGTTGTCATACAATTGCAGAAATGAGGTGGACTCAGCAGACTATTTAAATAAAAAGCTGTGTGCTCATTGCCTCATTGTCCAGAGATGTGAGTTATTGTGAAGATTCTGAGGAAGCCAGGAGCACAGCCCTGGACTCGGGGAGAGGCATGTGTCCTGCCCCTGGACTGATTTCACGTCAGACTTATGCTTAGTTCCACCTAAATCTTACTAGTGGACACAAGGCGCTTATTCCTCAGTAAGGTATACCCCGTAGTCCCATTAAATTAAGAAGTTTTTACTAAACCTGAATTTAGCAAACACTCTTGACAAGTTGTCGAGATTTCAAACATAGTAAGTAACCGTAGTTAACACTCGTTTTGTTTTTGATCTTTCTTTTTGCAACAGGTAGGGGGAGAGGAAAAACTTAAGATTATAATTTGGGCATATATGCCATGGGGGGGATTCTGCTTCAACTCATTTACATAAAGCTATGGATATATACCTAAATTATGTTTCTTTTTTGGATAACTTCCAGTTTTTCCTATTAAGAGATTAATTTGGTAATGTTACATCTTCTGATTTGCTGGGACAATTGATCCAGTAACTGATTCCAGAAAACTTCACACAGAAACTTGGAATGAAATGCAACACGAGGACTTTCAGGATCCTTATGGTTGTTTTTTGGGTACTTTTGAGCAGGAAGCCTACAGCTCATTGTTAAGAAGAGATGCACTCGTGTGCAAAGGTGCTTTCAGCATAAAACTAATATTTTTTTTCGTTATTGCAGGAAAAATGTGTGCTAAGTTTCATATCTTTAATTTTGAGGTGGTAAGTCAGATGTTTCATCTGTCTCCCAGGATTGATGAGGGACGATTTGTTTTTGAAATGCTAGCAACTGAACCTGTACTCTGTTCGGCTGTCATTGCTCTAGCCAGCGATGGGCGTGAACCAAAATTCCTACTGCTTTCTTTCTGCTGGTTACAGGTTGCTAACATACAAGTTCTAGTGTATCTAAGGAGCCCTGGTGGTGTAGTGGTTAAGAGCTTGGCTGCTAACCAAAAGGTTGGCAGTTCAAATCCACCAGCCGCTGCTTGGAAACCCAATGGGGCAGCGCTACTCTGCCCTGTAGGGTGGCTGTGAGTTGGAACTGACTTGACAGCACCTAACAACAACAACAAGCATATCTAAAAATTTTCTGTCACAGCAGGTGGAATTGTTCCCTCCAGTTGCTTAAAACTTAAAGATTCAATCCAACTTCCCATATGAAACAATTTGTTTACCTGCAATTATTCATCCAATTGTCTAAACTAGTGGTTCTCAAACTAAGTATGCATCCAGATCACCTGGAGATTTATTAAAATACAGATTGCTCATCCCCATCCCCGAGCTTCTGATTTGTAGGTCTGAGTAGGCCCAAGAATTTGCATTCTCATCAACTCCCAGATGCTGATGCTACTGGTCTGGGACCCACTTTGAGAACTGCTGGTCTAAATAATGTCCTTTGCCCATAAAGCCACATTTTACCTACACCAGCCCCCACCAGTACCATTGGTCTACAAACACACACATAGAGAGATCTACTATTTCTTTCATTCTTTTAAATTCTTTCTTCTTCCTACTTCCACTGACATCTATGAATGACTAAAAGTAGAGAGATAAATATGGGCAATTCTTGATCATGTACGTTTTCTTTCATCCTGCAGTCTGTCTGCAGCTGGAAACAACTTTTAAATTAAAACCAAACCAGATCAAAGTAAATGGCTTACGACAAAGACACGGGAAAACCAAGTTCTGGGTAGAACATTAGCTCAACAGAAACGGGAAGAGGTGGTGACCAACTTCATTCAAAGTGAAAAAACTTTAGTCGCAAATGACGAGAGAAAATAACAGTGAATATGGGAGAAATTTTCTGCACATGAACTCGTATTTCCACATTACAACCATGTACAGCTAGCTTTCTAATCTGCAAATCAATTTAACAAAGATGTCATGGACAGGGAAAAAAATGCCTGCCGCAGGGTTAGTTAGCCTTTGTGGCCCAAGTGCTTCAGATAATGCCAAGTGCACTTGTCCTGGTCTTGCCTTCGAAGCAGGCGCAGAACGGACCCAGCTGTACAACCCCTGCCTGGAACTTAGAAGCCTCCATCACCCACGCTGTGGCCAGGGATCAGATTGCAAGTAGGAAATCACTGAAAGTCACAGGTGAGACATGGGCTGTGTCGCCAGCCAGACCTTCCCTCAGGTGTAAGTCTTGGTCTATCCACAAGAACCTCAAGGGACAAACTCGTTACCAAAATTGGCATGGTAAAAGCCGCATTTTCATCTCCTCAAAGTTTTCTCCAAGTCAGAAAGTGGGTTAAGATACTGGGATGCATAGCCAAGGGTTGGGGAGGGCCAAGAAGAAGGGTGGGTGAAGTCTTCCTCTCCAGAAATATAACATCTCCTGCCTGACCTTTGCCAGCGTGGGGTCGGTGTCAGCCAGTGGCAGGGAGGTGCACTGCATCACCCTTAATACCTTTGTGCCCTAAGGTGCCATGTAGAGCTCTCCTAGAGGTAGCATCACCAAGCAAGAAACACGCTCCATGATATTAGCAATTAGTATTGCTAATCTGCTTCAGTGGTATAATTCTTGTCTTTCATGAGGGAGACCCAGATTTGGTTCCTAGCCAATTCACTTCATGTGCAGCCACCACCTGTCTGTCAGTGGAGGCTTGCATATTACTATAATGCTGAACAGGTTTCAGTGAAGCTTCCAGACTAAGACAGACTAGGAAGAAAGACCTGGCAATCTACTTCCAAAAAAGTCAGCCAATGAAAGCCCTATGGATCACAATGGTCCAATCCCATTGTACATGTTGTTGCCATGAGTTGGGAGCCAACTTGACAGCAACTAACAACAATGTTGCTAATCTGAGACACACTCATTTCAGGAGACAATTGAACGCACACTCTTTCTTTACACACCCCTCTGTAACGGAGACAGCCTCTTTACACTTTAAGGCAGAATTTGATCGGCCACCTACATGTTAACTAGGGACACTTTTTAGGAGGGAAAACATGAAAAAACAAACACATGCCAAGAACTTCATACATCGGTTATAAATGAGGCACATCTGTTACAAATGAGGCAGATCAATTAATTGGAGGCCCTGGTACTTAACATGTCTGACGAATGTGGCAATGGAATTATTTGTATTACTCTCCAGAGAAGTCTAATACAATTCCAAATTTTAAACTTCTATTATTTGTTTCATAAAGGAATTATGTTCCTTTAGTACTTTAACTGGTGTGCTAGCTACACATGAGGTTTCACAATTTATGTATATGAGTCAGGCAGATTATCCGATAAGCAGGATAAGCACGGGCTTACTTGTGGTTACTTACTAATCTGTAGTGAACAGTTTCATTAGCGACAGTTATGCTGGATGTATAATTCTTGGCTGGCAGTTATTTTCCTTCAAGGCTTTATATATGTCATCCCATTGCCTTCTTGCCTGCATGGTTTCTGCTGAGTAGTCTGAGCTTATTCGAATTGACTCTCCTTTGTAGATGACTTTTCGTTTATCCCTAGCTGCTCTTAAAATTCTCTCTTTATCTTTGGTTTTGGCAAGTTTGATTATAATATGTCTTGGTGACTTTCTTTTGGGATCTACCTGATGTGGAGTTCGATGAGCATCTTGGATAGATATCTTGTCATCTTTCATGATATCACGGAAGTTTTCTGCCAACAAATCTTCAACAATTCTCTCTGTATTTTCTGTTATTCCCCCGTTCTGGTACTCCAGTCACTCGTAGGTTATTCCTCTCGATAGGATCTCACATAATTCTTAGGGTTTCTTCATTTTGTTAATCCTTTCATCTGATTTTTCCTCAAATAAGTTGGTGTCAAGTGCTGTATCTTCAATCTCACTCATTCTGACTTCCATTGCCTCAATTCTGCTCCTATGATTTTCTGTTGAGTTGTCTAATTCTGAAATTTTATTGTTAATTTTCTGGTTTTCTGAATTTTGTCTCTCTGTGGATTCTTGCAGCCTGTTAAATATGTCATTATGCTTTTCTTTAATCTTTTTAATTTCTTCTATTACATGTTCTATGTTTTGATTAATTTCCTTCCTAATTTCTTAAGAGTTCTATATGTCAATCTTTTGTATTCTGCCTCTGGTAATTCCAAGAAATTTCCCTCCTCTGGAAAATTTCTAGAGTCTTTATTTTGGGAGCTTGCTGAAGCCATTGTGGATCACCTCTTTATGTGATTTGACATTGATTGTTGTCCCTGAGCCATCAATAAGTTATTATATTTATTTTATGTTTGCTTACTGTGTCCTAGCTTCTTGTTTTGTTTTGATATGCCCAAATAGGCTGCTCTTATGAGATAGTTTGATTACTGGCACCTTTGAAGCTCTAATGTCCTGTCACCAGGTGGTTAGATCTGTCACTAGGTATGTGAGCTCAGTAGTCCACCCACTCCTCTTTTATGGATTCAGCTCAGGTGCCCAGGTAGATAGCCACCAAGTGTGTGGTGTAGGCTCTCACCTACAGTCCTAGACAGGCATGGGTGATTGGTATAGGCACAGGCATCTGGCTGCAGGAGGGGGATACACTCTGAGCAAGGCAGGGGGCTGACGGCCGCCCCCAAGTGTCCAGGAGGAAGGCGTGTCCCTGTTCCCTAGAGCACGTAGGTGGGTGGGTTTTGCAGCTGGACTATGAGCACCTAATGCCATTGGCTGTAAGGACTGGGGGTGCACCTCTTATTCATGGGCCCCTCTTGCAGGTGGCTAGGTGGCGTGGGTGGAGCCACCAGTCCTCAGGCCCCTGATGTGGGTAGGTGAAGACCCTGCTTAATGGGCAGAGCAGTGTCAAATGTCAAGAACCTGCCACTTCACAGCTGAAATGGTTGAAGTTAGAGTTCCAGTATATACCCTGTTGTACTGTGGTAATGAGGGCCTACGCTGTTGAGATGGGCCCACACAAGCCTACGCAGGAGGAAAGGCACTCAAAGTCCATGGATCCCTTATGTCTGTGTCTAGGCAAAGGAGCTGTGCCTACCCTGGGTTCCTGGCTTAGGGGAGCCAGCAGTTTATTTTTTCCTGTTTGTTAATTTGTTCACTCTCCAAGGCGGGGAGAATGGCTCCGGGCATGTGACAGATCCTACTTCAGGCCAAGGGGACTCGGCAGTTGCTGCAGCTGGTCCAGACGTGCAGAGCAGGGAGCGGGAAGGTAAATGGGAGAGAGGTTTTTCCCTAAGGGGTGTGTTTTTGATCTGCACAGTAAGCCATAGGCAGGTACTTATCATTTGCTGATGACAACTGCTTCCTACTGGTTCTGGGTGGCCGTGTAGAGTCTCTGGTGCTAGGTCTCTCCCTGTGCAGAAAACGCACCTCCCTAACACGGCTGCTTGCCTGCCTCACCGCTCACCCCCTAGCTGATCAGGCCTGAAGGGCTCAGGCTCTCACCGGGTCAAGTCTGGCAACTCCTCCCTGCTTCCAAACCATCTCTTCCTCCCCCTGCCACTCAGTCCAGTTCCTCAATTCTGCCTTTGATGTTCAGGGCTCTCAGATTGCTATATATAATCAAATCACTTGTTTTTTCGGGTCCTTGATACTCTGCCATCTTGGCCCCGCCTCCTGTAGTGAACGGTTTCACATGAGTTTCCCTTTGATGTGGTGTGGTGAAACCTTTGTGAAATTGTTCACTACGGATTTGTAAGTAAGTACAAGTAAGCCTGTGCTTACCTTGCTTATTGAATAACCTACCCCTAATATGAGTTCTGGGAGAAGACAGCTTTTCAAAATGAGTGGGCTTTCCCCTGCACCTCAACAGGAAATCGATGTCCTTCCACTTATTCCTGTGTCCTCAGAGAGTTCCACTGCAATTCAGTGGTCTGGAAAGTGTGAGTCCCTGTCTCAAGTGCTGTCCTGTCCCTCTACGTCTCCCTCACTTCACGCCCAGCACTGATGCCGGCTGATTCCCAGTTTTTCCATGTGTTACAGAGTCTGACTTGACTTCTCGCTGTTGCTGGCCTGCAGATGGCCAGATGAGGGCTTTAGTGGTTCTCACTGCCAGCTTAGGTGTGATGCTGACAGATACCATCAGACCTCAAAGAGGAGGACTACATTCATGGCTTACCCAGGTTCTGGGATACATGGAATAAAAGCAAGAGCATTTCTAGCCCAGCTTACCAACTCTGGATAAGAGGTGGTGGCCACAGAATGACCCTTCTTCTCTGAAAGCCGTCATTCAGGGACCCAGGGAGCCCTGAGGTCAGGGGCAGGAGTTCCGGCCTCTCCTCCTCCACAGATGCCTGAATGTCTCCCAAATGAGCCCATCAGGCTACACAATAGCTGAGCTCCCTCCAGCCCTGACATTCTATAATGCAGTCTGCAGAAGAATAAAGATGCTTTCCCTCCAGAAGTTAAAAAAAAGGAATTGTGATGTGACAACATTTAGGCTGGTATTACGGATTGAATTGTGTCCCCCAAAATGTATTTCAGCTTGGCTAGGCCATGATTCCTGGTATTGTATGATTGTCCACCATTTTGTCATCTGTATATAAATCCTGCTTCTATGATGTTAATGAGGCAGGCTTAGTGGCAGTTATATTAATGAGGCAGGACTCAATCTACAAGATTAGGTAGTGTCATAAATCAATCTCCTTTGAGATATAAAAGAGAGAAGCAAGCAGAGAGACAGGGGGACCTCATATCACCAAGAAAGTAGTGCCAGGAGCAAAGCGTGTCCTTTGGACCCGGGGTCCCTGCACTGAGAAGCTCCTAGACCAGGGGAAGATTGATGACAAGGACCTTCCTCCAGTGCCAGCAGAGAGAAAAAGTCATCCCCTGGAGCTGATGCCCTAAATTTGGACTTCTAGCCTACTAGACTATGAGAGACTAAACTTCTGTTTGATGAAGCCATTTACTTGGGGTATTTCTGTTATAGCAGCACTAGATGACTAAGACAGCTGGCCTGTGTTTCAATATAAAATAGCTCACAAGTTATTCTGGTTGTCTCAGTTCATCTGTAGCTGGAATTCCATCTTTGTTGTCGCTGGAATTTTTTAACATATATAATTTTGGAGCTCCCCTGTAAGAAAAAATCTCTTTGAAATTCTCATCCCCTTGTCATTCTCACAAAGAATTTTTAGGGTTCCAGAGGTTAAAAACACACATTGATTTTAAAGGAGATGTGAGGCATCTGCTTTTTGCTTGGCAACGGCCATGGATATGTCTTTCTTATCTTCTTCTCCTGGGGTGAGTTCTGGGCCCCTGAAAAACGAAACCACCAGAAGGACCCGTGTTTAAGGAGGGCAGGGAACTCTACAAACGCAAGGCCAGCTGGGGCTGGAGGGGCCCAAGGTACGTGGCCGCAGGCAGCAGAATGCTCCAGCAGAGCTGGTTGAAAGTGTGAGGCCCTAAGCCAACCCCAGAGCCTGATGGCCTGGAGAAAGCCACCCATCATTAACGAGCTCTGCAGGGATTTGAGGCACTCGGAGGCTTGAGGACCCTTCATGTATGTGACCACCCTTGTGCACATAAGTGAATTTGGGGAACAAGAGTGTTTCAAATAGTTACAATACTTACAATCGAGAAAACAGTTTAATCATGACTGGTTATGGTTTACTTATTTCCTTGGGGTGTTCTAAATGTCTCATGGCCATCAGAAGATCACTTCAGACTCCTTATTTGATGTAGCACAACGACAAACTGGGTGCATAACAAAGCAAAAATGCTTAATGCCGTAAGTATTTATTAATAGTAGTTGGTGGGTGGTTGGGATTGGGAGAGAGCAGCTCATTTCCAATAGTCCACTCATAGCGTGATTTCTCTCTAACCAGTGTCAGACTGCAAAAATTACAATGCTTAGTTCAACCCTTATTAAATATTGGGAGTTTGCCCCCAAAGAAAATCAGAGTTGTAAATGGTGAAATGTGCACAATAGATTAGTACAATATCATGTTTTCTGCCTTCCAAGGAGACCTCAGTTCATTTATTTGGCACAGACCGCAAAGCAGGTCTGTGGTATGCCTTGCTTTGTTTCTGGTCATGGGTGCAAGAGCAAATACCGCGAATCGGTGAGGGTGCGGGAGCAAATACCCCCGCTCGGTGAGGGTGCGGGAGCAAATACCCATGCTCAGTGAGGGTCACCCTGACAAGGGCTGAACAGCTGGAAGAGATGTCACCGTATTCTGCGGAGGTCACACATGGGTGTCACATGTGATCAAGAGTCCCTTAACATTTCTTAGACTTTGTCTTTAAATTGATAAATGTGGATTCTACACAGGTACAATATTAAATAGAGTCCCTGTGTGGTACAAACAGTTGACACCCTCAGCTACTAATGGAAAGGTTGGAGGTTTGAGTTTGCCCAGAGATGCCTCAGAAGAAAGGCCTGGTGATCTACTTCCCAAAACTCAACCACAGAAAACCTTAGGAGCACGGTTCTACTCTGACACACATGGGGTCACCATGATTCAGAGTCGACTCAACAGTAACTGGTTTTCATACCAAACAGGCACTATTCCCCAGTGGACTTCAACCTGACAAAAGAAAATCTCTGTGGTAGCAGACAGCCAAATAGCCAAGAAGAGGACAAAACAGAAAAGAAAGTAACGTTGAGAGCTTTGGGGGCAAGGGGGGGTCTGTGACTTTGGGGGCAAGGGGGGGGTCTGTGACTTTGGGGGCGTCTGTGACTTTGGAGGCAAGGGGGGTCTGTGACTTTGGGCTCAGATTCTCACTTTTATGTGGTCCTCTGGACTGAGCCCGTTCTTGCAGCACAAATGCCAGTTCAGTAGAAAGGCCTGAGCTGTCTGTGTTATAATCGGAACTGTTTATAAACAGCCTTTTCACGTGACTTTCCACTTTCTGAATGCAGCTATGTAGGCATAAGACAGAAACCAGGAAACTTGGCTTTTAAATATTTATAAAATGTACTTTGTTAATTCCCGTACTTATCACAGGGAATTTTAATCTCACAAGCAACCCTAATGTATTCCTGAAATCCTGGTAGACCCAGTTGGAGAGATAAATCCAGCTAAAGACAAAACAGCTTAACTGTAACTGTGTTCCTGACCTACTGGCCCAGGCACTGTTTCTTTCTCAGTGAGAGGGTGTTAATGGGGCCACAGATAGGCTAAAGTATCCTCAGAGGGACATTGATGAGTGTAAGAAAAGTGTTAGGAGTCCCTGGCTGGTGTAAACAGTTAATGCACTCAGCTGCTAACTGAAGGTTGGCGGTTTGAGTCAAAACCAGAGGCACCTCGGAAGAAAGGCCTGGTGATCTACTTCCAAACACTGAGCCATTGAAAACCTTATGGAGCACAGTCTGACTCTGACACCCATGGGATCACCATAAGTCAGAATTGACTCAACAGTAACTGGTAAAGACGTGTTAACATAAAAATGCCTTACTTTCTCTACTTCCCTAAATGACTCAGGTTTCCATATGGGGACCCTTGAAGCAAACAAAGGTCAAAAGGGAGGTCATCTGCCTTCAATGGCCGCAGTACATCCATTCTCGGGCGGGAACTCCATGGTAGAGAGTCACACTCAGGAAGCTCTACTACCCACTACAGTTACTTAATCCCTATTAGAACTGAAAATAATAATAATTTTTTGAAGAAAACCAAAGACACAGGGAAATATTAGTGCAAAGGACTAATGGACCACAAGTACCACAGCCTCCACCAGACTGAGCCCAGAAGAACTAGATGGTGCCCGGCTACCACCACCAACCGCTCTGACAGGGATCACAATAGAGGGTCCCAGACAGAGCAGGAGAAAATGTAGAACAAAATTCAAATTCCTCCCCACCCCCCAAAAAAAAGACCAGACTTAGTGGTCTGACAGAGACTGGAAGAGCCCCCAAGACTATGGCCTCCAGACACCCTTTTAACTCAGAACCAAAGTGACTCCTGAAGTCAAAGGTTACATAGGCCTATAAAACAAACAATAACACACGTGAGGAACGTGCTTCTTCGTTCAGTCATCTTACGAGACCAAAAGGCAACACTTACCCAAAAGCAATGACAAGAAGGCAGGAAGGGACAGGAAAAATGGACAGTTGGAAATGGGGATGTGGAAAGGGAAAGTGTTGTCATGTCGCAGGGATTGCAACAGTGGTCACAAAACAATTCGTGTATAAATTGTTAAATGAGAAACTAATTTTAAAAAAAGAAAATAACAATAATTTTAAAAGCTGTAGTCCTCTTTCTCAGAGACTTCCCCTGAGAACAGAGACACTGACTGAGGTGTGAGTAGACTAAACCATGCAGTCTTCCAGCTGGTCGCAGGGGTGCCCAGGAGGCAGGTATCCGACCAGCCCAGGAAACAGTTCCTAGCCCTCCTCACTCTCTGTGGTCAGGGCAGGTAATGGCTGTGAATTCAGGCCTAAATAATGATGCTTACCCTGGCCCCAGGTTACAATCATCTGGGGAGCATTTAAAAATACTGATGCCCAGTTCCGTGCCACACACATCCATTTTGATTTGGATTATCTGGTTACCTGTCACACCATAGGACATACATCAGAATTTTTTTAAGGTTTCCCAGGTATTTATAACATGTATCCATAGTTCAGAATTACTGGCTTAAAGACGTATAATCGAAAACTTTGGGATGTTTTATTGTGCAGATCCGAAAAGATATGCGTGTGTCCTGGAGATCTTTGTGTGGTGGGCCTCAGATATGAAGAGAAAGAGGGAAACAATTTTGGAATTCCTATAGAACATGGACAAGTAGAACTTTCTGTGATGATGGAAATGGTCTATGTGTGTGATATCCAATATGGTAGCCACTAGCCACATGTGGATGTTGGGCCCATTTGTTGAAAAACGTGGCTACTGCAACCAAGAAACATTTTTTTTTTCATCTTGTTTAACTTCAATTAATTTAAATTTACATTTAAAGATCTACATGTGATTACTGGCTACAGTGGGGGCAGAGCAGGTAGAGAATATTAAGAGGCCGACCTGGCCAATAAAGATCAAGTAATCTTTTCTGTTCTGCCTTTGACCTGGTCACCCGGAAATAGAAAGTGTATGCCCCAGAGCAGCAGTTCTCAGAGTGTGGTACCTGGACCGGCATCAGCAGCATCAGCATCACCTGGCAACTTATGAGAAATGCAGAATATCGGGCCCATCCCAAACCTACTGCTTCAGAACCTACATTTTAACAAGATTCCCAAACATTATAATCCCCAAACATGTGTAAACATTAAAGTTTGAGAAGCTATCTGCTCTACTCATCAGATGACATGTGCCACTTTGCAGAGATGCTCTGTGCCAGGAGGTCACCCTATACTGTCACTGGTATCAGGGTCTCAAGGGTGTAGTGGTGGTTCAGTGGTAGAATTCTCCCCCTCCACGCAGGAGACCCGGGGTTCAATTCCCAGCCAATACACCTCATGCTCAACAGAGCTTCCAGACTAAGTCTAGGAAGAAAGGCCTGGCAATCTACTTCCAAAAAATAAGCCAATAAAAACCCTATGGGTCACAACGGTCTGATCCATAACCAAGCATGAAGATGGCGCAAGAGCAGGCTGCATTTCCTTTCATTGTGCAGGGGATCGCTATGAGTCAGAGCCAACTCAGCTGATGCTAACAACAACATCAGCATATGTTACAGGAATTGCCAAACGTGGACACCTCCATAACACGAGTTATAGAGAGCAGCACGTTTGAAATTAGGGGTGGACTAGGTGACGATCAGGGCTCAGAAGAGCCACATTTCGGTTCTGATAAGCCCTCACTTCAGAGGAGGCAACAATGTTGCTTCAGAGAATTCAGTTAAAAGGCAAAGATTTAACTCAGGTGTATCTCCCCTGATTTTCAAGGTCACCCCGATCGTTTCTTTAGACTTGACCCCACGTCAGATAGCTGCAACTATCTTGCTAATATTGGAAATCCCTGAGTTGTACTGATGAACTAAATAGGGCTGTCTCCTTTCCATTTTGAACTGGGGACTGGCTCTAGGCTTCCGCTTCTGAAGCCCCACGAGATGTTGCCTCGCTTGCCCAAAGAGAGGATTCTCCCTGAGGGTATATAAAAAAAAATAAAATAAAATAACTGAACCAAGAAAAGCATTGCATTTAGCAAAAGGGGGCAGAGAACAGAACAAGGAGAGTGGTTTATGTAACAGCAATTTTTTGTAATAAGTGTGGGGACAGGTCCCACTGGGAGGATGTTTATGCTGTGATTTTTGTAATGATAATTGGGCCCCAGCTGGACAGCGGCAAGGCTGGGTGCCAGAGTAAACACCGCCAGGAAGTGGAGTAGCAGCTGACTCAGCCCACGAGGCATGGGGGTAGGGTAACGTCTTCGCCCACGGGAGTGCCAACAGTCATCTGCTCCATAGGCATCAACCATGTGTACAAGAATAATTCCAGTCCTTCTGCAGCCTGTGATAGGGATTTAATCACAGCTCTCCGCACGCCAGATTCTGATGTTCAGCACAGACAGCCCCTGTATGTTCCTTAGGGCTGAATTTTCCTTTTCCAGGGACTTCCTGTTACCCTAACTGCACCCCCAGCTCTCCCTTCCCCATTTAGCACCCCAATCCAAGTTATAGAGTCTCTAGGTGATGCAAACAGTTAATGTGCTTGGCTGCTAACCGAAAGGTTGGTGGTTTGAGTCCACCCAGAGGCTCCTCGGAAGAAAGGTCTAGTGATCTACTCTTGGAAAATCATCCATTGAAAACCGTATGGAGCACAATTCTACTCTGACACACGTGGAGTCATGATGAGTTGGAGTCAACTCAACAGCAACTGGTATTTTTAATCCAAGTTTAAAAGCAAATACAAAAGAACTAGGAGTTAATTCTAAATGTCTCCTTCATACTTGCTGAGGTCGTTACAGGTACCCTAGAAATCTAACCCAAACATCTGAGTATTAACCTGTTCGTCTCATCTACTCTCCTTCTTATACAAAAGCTAATTTTTTTAAGCAATCGTTACAGAATTTCATTTGTAAGAAGTACAAGATGAAAACAAATGAAACAGTTTATTCTGGCATTCTTTTTTTATCTATCCCACATATCATAGCAAAGCAGTGAGGCGTCCTGGTCCATGGCTTTCCACCAGAACTAGCAAGGGCTGGCTCGAGAAAATACACCATTGGTGTTTTCATAAATAACCTCTTATATTCCACCACCAAAACAAGCGTGTAGGCACGAAGTCCCAAAGCGTGTCAAGTACAATATTCAAAAATTGTTTAAATGACTCATACAAAAATAGAGTAAATACAGGTTTTAGACGTATTATCTCACTAATGAGAGACTCAGTAAGATGATAAATCTGATTCGGAAAGCATTTTGAAGATCTAGGTATTTATAGATATGTGGCACAGGGGTTAAGAGCTCGGCTGTTAACCAAAAGGTCAGCAGTTCAAATCCACCATCAGCTCCTTGGAAACCCTATGGGGCAGTTCTACTCTGTTCTGTAGGGTCATGATGAGTCGGAATAGACTCAAGGGCAACGGGTTTGGTTTGGTTTGATTTGATAGGGGCCGTGAGAAGAAGCTTGCTGGATATGAAACGGGTTAATGATCTCCAGGGCAACCTCACCATAATCTGTGCCTATCTTTTTTACCCGAGAGAAATTATTTTCACCTCTTAGACAAAGCCCACAAGTTATCATGTAACTCCATAAAGACTGGATTCTTAGTCAATAGTAGTGAGTTAAACAGAGCTACATTCTCCTAGATCATTCCATAATCCTTGGGTGGCCCTGTTGAACAATGTCCCCGTATAACAGTGAAAGGACAAGCTAACCTTAACCCTGACCCTCTCTTGGCCTCATTTCCAAATTGTGGGCAATTAAGTAAAACTCTTCTCAGCTTCAGTTGAAATCATTCATTATACATGAATGTTCGCATGTGCTGCAAGTAGACAGGCCTGAAATTCCTCTGATTTCCTACAATTTTCAGAAAAAGCATTGCCTTTCTCCTTCCTGAAATGTTTCTTTTTGAAGTCCCCCCAATACAGTATGAGATACCAGTTCAAAGGAACTTAATGTAAATATCTAGATTCTTCCCACCTGAGTACCCACCTTTTTCCTACTCCCTGGGGCCCACGTTTCATTCGAAGCTGCAAGAAGGCACAGCAGGGAAAACTGAGCAGAAAATGTCCTACAGACAGCTTAGAATGAAACGGGAGTGTTTTGCTGGGTGGGATTAAATTCAACTGCTTCATCTTTCAATTTAATTAAAAGTTCTGTGATGCTTCTCTCTCTAAGTCTAATACATGCGTGAAACAGTGTGAAATTGAAAAACTCACAAGCTGAAGTTGCTATTCCTATTTTCTGGGACTTGACAGTTTAAAAAGACAGAAAGGAACTGAAGAATTATAAAGGTAGAAGTTCTTTCTGAAATATTGTTTTCCTCTTACTGAGATTTTTAACTTTGAAAGAGGATGGAGCCAGAGACAAACTATCTTTTTTAAAGAGATAAACTGATTTTTCATACTTGTGTGAATATTATTTTTCAATATTCTTTTGTCATGGATTAGAGAGGACCACTTGCACGTATCACTCTTTCTACTTACATGCTTACTTAGGAGTTTAAGAGAGTTGATAGTCTTTATTTTTTCCATTTTTTAGTCATCTAAGTACTTTAAACCAGTGTTTCTGTGTTTGTAAAAGAAGTAACTATTGGTAAACGTAGGAAAATTTCACAACACGGTTGTTCAAAGAATAACAGGAAGATTTATTACATTTGACCATTCTAATTATCTTTTCGTTTACTTTGATACTGATTCAGACAATTACACTGAAACAATACCAAGTTTATCAACACCCTGGGTCTCTTTGATTTGACCTAGCTATTTAGTTAGGTCGACATTTGAGAACTGATCACTTACTGTCCTGGAATTCTTCCATTGGAATGCCTGCCAGAAGATGGTGATGGTTTTGACTTCTGAGCTTGAATCCTGGACGTAGCCGATGGAGAAACTGAGATCATGTTGCCATTTTCTAACTTGTCTCTTCCTGGTTCATTGTAGAAAAAATTTTATCCTCTGCCTGTCTTTAAGGAGAAAATGTTTTGAGTTTACACGCATCACCAAACTTAAGGGCTGGCTTAGGTCCCAAGCTTTCATTCTGAGTAGCTGGCTGGAACTTGGAGTGCATTTCCTCATAGAAGCAAAGTCTGCAAAGGAAATCAAACCACCACACCAACCCATGAAACCTGCTTGACCTATAGCATGGCTGGGTGCTCACAAGCATTAAATTAGAAGTTTAACAGAGCTAAGAACATTTATTTTTTTCTTCTCTAGTAATGCAAGTATGTATTCGCCTGTCCTTCTGTATTTGAAAGAGTTGTGACTATTGGTAGACATGGGAAAATTTCACAACACGATATTCTCTGTGTCCCCTTTCCAGGTTGCAAAGGTTCCATGGTGCAAACAGGTGCAAACAGGTGCAAACAGGACACTCCAATTTTGCCACCTCTGAAGCAGTGTTTCCATGAGAGATCCATTCCAGGTAGCACCTGGAGATGCCAGGATCGTAAAGCCACTGCCCCTGTACTACACACACTCACACATACCAAGCCCCCAGTATGGGAACAGATTCCTCTGTGATTCTGCCAGAAACTAAGGTTGGACACGGAGCTGTGAGATGGGAATGGGATGGATAAGAGAGGCCAAGACTTCTGCGGCTTCTCCCATTTGTTCTTCCCTAGGTGGACTAAGGGCTCAAGCTAGAGGGCAAGCAGGAGGATGAGAGAGGGCTAACCTTATGAAACATTTTCTCCAACAGGGAGAAGCATCCAGACCTCCTTTGGAGGGGCAGATGCTGAGGCTGGGCCAGCATGGGACAGTAGCAGAAATCCTCAAGATGTATAAGATGATCACAGTCCCAGCCTTTGGACATCTGGAAGGTGAGCAGTGATAAAAGGCATGTGGCTGCTGGAGTGTACGGTGGCCCATTTCCCACACTGCTGTGTACCAGATATTCACCCAACAGAGCTTGTAGCTTGAGAGCATCACGTCCGCAGCTATTATTTCCCACATAAACCGAGTTTTTGGAGATTAGCAAAAGAAGGGCACAGTAGACACAACTCTCCAAAAGACAGCCTTGTCAGACCTGCCCTGATAGGAGACCAGTGGAGGAAATAAGTCTTAGTCAATTCCAGCTAGTCTCTTCCGTAACTGCCCAATCCACAACCTTGGGGGTCTATCCTGGGAACATCTGGTCCATGGTTATCTTTATTCACTCGGACATTTGCTGAGATGCCCTCTTTGTCTCTGGCTTTCCTTCATTGGTCCACGCAGGTCCCTGCCACCACCCATGTCATCCTAGGTGAAGGAAAATTCAGGAATCTTTCCACCTTGCTAGACCCCAACCTAGAAAGGGGATACAGATTCCCTCATCCTCTATAGGGAATCTATAATTCCTCCTGATGGTATTCAAGACTTACCAGGGGCACAGGGCATTTACGCTCTTGCTTCAGAGGGCTTAACCTTATATGATGCCTGGTCACAGCCACCATATGTTGATTTTTTATTATTTCATACTCTGATAAGTAACACTAGCATTAAGTTTAGGATGCAACTCATGTGCCAACTACAAAGTGCTCTGGAATGTAAGAATTCCAAGGTATGTTCACCGGTCAGCATCATGGACATTCCAGAAGTTTTGGAGACTTAGCGTTCATATGGTGATTTGCCTTTATTATTTCCATCCTTCACTTAATACTTTGAATAAACATGGGCCTTATGAAAATCACCCAGAAGATATTACAAAATTTCTAATGATTTATATTCAACTAGAAAAGTGATGTCACATTTAGCTTAAGAACTGAGCACAGGAAAGTCACTCAGATGTGACTTCTTCAGGCCATTGTGACAGTCACAGTTTCCCCATGACGAGAGTCAAGGGTCTCCAAGCCTCTCAGTCTTCCAGGGTCATCCTCTCCTTTCATATCCAAACAAAGTGTCTGGAGAAGTAGAGTTCAAAAGGGCAGACCAATCACATGCATTCATCTCCCTCCCCTTCCCAGGCCCTCTTAAAATGAAAATAAAGAGGTACAAAAAAAAAAAAAGAACAGTTGCTATAGAATCAATTCTGACTCATGGTGACCCCATTTATTTCAGAGTAGACCTGAGCTCCACAGGATTTTCAATGGCTATGACCTTTTGGAAGTAGATCACAAGGCCTTACTTCTGAGGCACCTCTGGGTGGGTTTGAACACCAACCTTTTGGTTAGCAGCCAAACACTTCACTGTCTGCGCCACCCAGGAACTCCTAAAAGGGGCACTAAAAAAACCCCAAACCAAACCCGTTGCCATCAAGTCAATTCTGACTCATAGTGACCTGACAGCACAAGAGAGATTAAATCCTTAACAACAAAGAGATCTGCCCGAGGTTCATCAGGAAATCTGAGCAGACATTGAATTTAATGAAGGCAAAAACAGGATGCTGATGGATACAGCAAAGCTATGAATGAAAGTTCCAGCCTCAGACACATTCCTGTGGATTTTAGAATTTTGAGGATAAAGAGAATTTTTCAGAAGAAAAGAAATTCAGATCAATTATAAAGGGAAGAAGAGTCAGACTAAAATTGACTGAATCTCTTTTCAATAATACCAGATGGTAAACTACCGTGGAGAAATGCCTTCTAATAAATTAAGAGGGAAATGCATTTTGAGCCTAAAATGTCACCTTAGCCAAGGTATCGATCAAGCATGAAGGCAAGTTAAATATGTTTCCGACAAACACAGACGCTGAAAGCTAGCCTTCTGGGGCCGTTCTGGAGAAAAAATGAGGGAGAAAACAAAAACAAAAAATAAGAGGAAGACCTGAGATCTACAGTGAATCTACCCCAGAATAGAGGGAAAAGAAGCTTCAGCATTACTTTCGCAGTGGGTCTAGAAAATAACCAATCTAGACTGAAGCAGAAGTACAGAAGTCCCTGGAAGCATTTCTGCAGGAGAATGTGTAAGTTAGTATGACTGAAGGCTATGCATTCCTGGAGCTCTGTTATGGTAAGTGTGCTCTATTAACAATTAAAAACAAAAACAAAAAAAAGAGGAGGGAGGGAGGGAAGAAAAGGAAGGCAATTGGAAACGAAGGGGTGGGGGGACTTTTTAAGAAAATGATGGGTTCAAATATGAACCAAGCTGACATGTGGCATGATCCTTACTTTGAGGAATTGAAGGGAGGCAAGAAAAAGAGTTCATTTGAACTTGATGCTAGGAAGATTCTCTTTACCTGTTGCAGGAACAGAGACATTTGACTCACAGAGAAGTTATAATGATGTTAATGCGGCTCATTGATGTTCAGCCTTTAGAATCAACCTGTATACGAAGTCTAGAAAACTGAATTACGATTATAGAGTAGAATGCGCACATACAAGTAAATATGTAGCAGATAGAGACGATGGGAAGAAAAGGCTCTATTGCTAAAGTAGCTGGCAAGCTTTTGCACCTATAAAGCCTCTCCTTTCCTTTGTGCATTGAGCTGTGCTCTCTGTTATTCAGCACCCATGCACAATTCCGCTCCCACACCCTTGGCCCTGTCTCTCCCCTGAAGGAGCCTCAGCCCCCTCTTCTAGCCTAGTTAAGTCTATCCTGCAGCCCCAGCTCATGGCTCAGCGTCTCTGTGATGTCTCCTCTGGCAACCCCAGCCTCAGTGATCTCACTGCTGAAACCAAAGGGATATTCGGGGACGGCATTACAAGCCAACCTACCAGACGATAGACATGAATAACGTTCTCTTCAGACTGCTTATCACAGCAGAGCACATGCAGAATGTGTTAGCAAAGGGAAATTTCAAGTAGTTCTCTGGAAATCTTTCCGAAAAGCAAAATCTGGTTTATCTTTGAATTAATATTCTTGGTCGTTTCAACTTTCAGAACAAAAGCAGCACAGATGCTGGTGTTCTGGCCACCGCTTTTATCAATAAAACTTAAAACAGGGCCTCTGCCCCTTTTCTTGGAGGCCTGGTGACGCAGTGGCCAAGAGCTTGGCTGCTAACCAAAAAGTCAGCTATTTGAATCTACTCTGTCCTATAGGGTTGCTAGGAGTCGGAATCGACTTGACAGCACAGGGGTGGGAGGGAGGTTTACCCTTACTGAGAGGAGCAGAATAATGAAACCCATTCCCTGTGAGCACCTCCCTGCAGGAATGTAGAGTCTGCAGTTCTCAACCTTGGCTACACACCTAGGGAGATGCCCAGGCTACACCCTAGACTGCTTAAATCATGATCTTTAGGGGTGGGGCCCAGGCATCAGTATTTTTTTACAGCTCCCCAGGTGATTCTAGTGTGTAGCCAAGGTTGAGAACTGATTTAAAGGCCACAGCTTCTAGAACAGTGACTCTTCTAGAACTGTGGCTACGTGCTGCAATCACCTGGGGAGCTGTAAAGTGCTCATGCCTGTGCCCCACCCTCCAGACTGTAATTGGCTTGGTGTGACCTGGGCATCAGCGTTCTGTAAAAGTCTCTAGGTGATTGCAATGTGCAGCCAAGGTTGAGGCCCATTGCTCTAGAATAGAACAGAGCACTAACATAAGAGAGGAATAGGTAAGAGACCCAAGGCTGGAGGTGTAGGGCCCCACAACCAAAGGAAGCAATGGAAGAAACAAGAGGAACCCTGGAGGCATATAATGATATTTGGGGGATAGTTTTTCATTTACAACATTAGAGAGCCAGAGAACCAGGGAGTGGATTAGGAGATGAGTTCCTCCTCCCGGGGGTAGAAGGAGGGGCAGATACAGTACTAAGATGATAGTTTGAAAGAAATCTTCTTAAAAAAAAAGAAAGAAACCTTCTAATTTCTGCTCTGGTCTCTCTCTCCCTGGCTACCTTGTGACAGTTGTCACTGGCCCCTTTCCCATAGAAATCAGCCCCAACAGCCCACTTGTTAGAGAGGGAATGTCAGGGCAGCCACAAAACAGGGCTCCCAGTGGCCCGAGGCATTCCGTCCTCCAGACTCCAGACACGACTGGCATGGCTACTAGGGTGAATCACCTTCTCTAAGAGTTTAAAGGTGAAACTCCAAGCTGGGGCGTGGTCTGGTGGAGCCAATAAGCAGGAGTGACCAACACTGTTCTCTAGTGCCCAGGGCGCTCCTCGGGGCTCATCCTTTCCTTATTGTGGAGGCAGACTTCTAAGGTGCCCCATGATCTCTGCCCTGTTGTTACCCCCTTATAATCCCTTCCTCTTGAGTGTGGGGACTTGTGACTTGCTTGTAGCCAAAGAATATGTCAAAGGTGATTCGATGTCACTCCCATGATTAGATTATTTAAGTGACAAAGGTGATGGAATGCCATCATTATGAGATATATATGTATGTATTGAAGTATAAAATATGTGTATATATGTTTTTGTTTGCTGTTGAGTTGGTTCCGACTCATAGCAACCCTATAGGAGGGAATAGAATTGCCTCACAGTGTTTCCAAGGAGTGGCTGGTGGATTTGAACTGCTAACATTTTGGTTAGCAGCCAAGCTCACCAGGGCTCCATATGTATATATAATATATTATATACTAATATATAATATTTATCATATAATTATGTTGATGTTATGGATTAATAATATTAATCAATATTAATATGTATATCAGTTATTACTATTAATGGTTAATATGTTGATTATATGATATATATAATATCTCTATCTCACTAGAACGCATTAGAGTGAGAGAAGCTCTCCTGCTGGCCCTGAAGAAGAAGCAAGCTTCTATATTGTGAACTGCCAGTGGAGAGGGCCTCATGGCAGGGAACTGTGGGTGGCCTCTTGGAGATGAGGCCCTCCGTCATACAGCTGCGTGGGAATGAATTCTGCCAATGACCACATGAGCTTAGAAGAGGACCCCACATCTCAGATCAAACCACAGCCTCAGCCAACACTGTGGTGATAGTCTGGTGAGACCCTGAGCAGAGGACCCAGCTAAGTTGTGCTCATTCCCGACCCAAGGAAACTGTGAGATAATGAATGTGTGCTGTTTTAAGAGGCTACATTTGTGGTAATTTATTGAGCAGCATAGAAAACTAATACATCTCTCCTTAAACTCATAAGGAGCAGCATACGCTGGAGCTAACCTTTCATGCTTTCCTGCAACATATACCAGTCAGAATACTCAGTACCCTCAGAATGTCATGAGCTCTCAGGCCACAGTGTTACAGGCCTGAGGCGTACAACCGCCAAAAACAAAGACAACAAATGTGACAGGAAGAGTTATTGGAACAAATAGACCAAAATTTTTAAATAAGCATAATAAAAATATTAAGCATGTAGGAGAAGAAATACCATTTGAAATAAGAATCAGATACTTTGCAAAAGTATCTATGAGAAAGAATAATTTAAATATAGAAAACTATGGTTAAGCACTCCATTACTAACTGAAAGTCTGACAGTTCAAACCCACCCAGAGTCATCTCTGAAGACAAGCCTGGGAATCTGCCTTGAAAATCCTATGGAGCAGTTCTACTCTGAATCAGCTCAATGGCAACTATCAACAACAATAGCAAAAGCATAGATGGACAAATGAGCTGGTGGATACGGCCAAAGACTGGCTGAGAAGGAAGCTCTGATCCAGGATCTCTTTGAGAAGGCAGCTGGGAAGAATCAAGAGATGGCAAAGAGAGGATCAAAGACACGAAGCACGGAAGCAAAAGTGCAGATTCAGGTACCAGGAGCTCCAGAGGGAGAGGAGAAAATATTCGAAGAAATAACAAAGCCAAATTTCCTAGGATTAAAAAAAAAAAGACAAAAGTCCACAGATTAAAGGGCACATAAGGTGCCTCACTGGAGAGACAATAAAAAATTTTTACTTTGACCACATTATAGTGGAGTTTGAAAACAATGAAGACAAAGCTATTACTTTAAAAGCTTCCAGATTACCAAAGCAGATCACCCAGAATGGAGCAAGAATTAAATTGATCCAGGCTTCTCAACAGCAATATGAGGCTCAAGAAGACAGTGGAATAAATTTTTGAAGTATGAATACATAGAAGTTTGAACAGGGCAGTGGAGTCACTGGGGGGTGTGGGGGGTGTGGACTGCACCGGGTAACACTGTCAGAGGGAGTGACACCAGAATGACTGTCTATAAAATTTTTCTGCAGTATGTCACCAGAAATTTATTATTTTTTTTAAAAAATACCCCTGTAATTAGTTATAAAGGAGCTGTGCTGGCACAGTGGTTAAGCCCTGGGCTGCTAACCAAAAGATCGGTGGTTCGAGCCCACCAGCTGTTCTGTGGGAGAAAGATGTGGCAGTCAGCTTGCATAAAGATTTACAGCCTCGGAAACTCTATAGGACAGTTCTACCCTGTCCGGTAAGGTCACTATGAGTTGGAATCAACTCAACGGCAGTGAGTTAGTTATAACAAAAAAAAAAGTTTCGTAAGCCCAGCTTACATGTATCGATATACCTACAAGGCTAAAATTCCATGCTAATTTACTTTTTGAACCTTCTAATGTGCTCTGGTCAGAGCTGTCATCATCACCCAATTACAGTGATGCTTCGAATCACATGGTTTTGTCTACACAGCTACAAGCATGCTCTTTTCGTTGCTGCTGGTGTTTTTATAGTCGATGATTTTATCAGATTTTCTGGTGTTTTAGCTACAATATTGTGGTAATTTGTATTTGTGAACCTACATCAATAGTTTTGAGAATGAAGTAGTAATTAAAGGAAAAGGAGAAAAATCAAAAAAGGCTTCCGCTTGGTTACTAGAAATGTTGTAACTAGTAACGCTGTAATTCAACGTAGAAAGATTTCACAAAACAATTTTGTTGTTAGTATTCATATAATCTAAGAAATATTACATTTAAGCAATTTACAACTGTATTTATCACATATTATTCTATTATTAAAGCTAATAATAAACTTAACATGTGTAGCAATTATTGATTATATAACTTTTTGATAACTAGAGAAATTGACAGTTTAAAACATGAGGTGGGGGAAATACTATGTTTCTTGATACATGTTTAGAAATATCACTTAAATCTTAAATTCATTTTTTTAAAAATTTTTTTAGTCTTTTTAAAATTTAAACATCACTGTTTTGCAAATATATATCTGACTTTAATGAAATTGTCAGGGTTTAAGTTTGAATTATGGTTTAAAAAATAGTGACACATTAAAAAGTGAGTTGGCAAAAGGTATTGATTTAGAAGAAGTCATTGACAAGTTCACAGCTTAGAAGGTCGGGAAAGGAAAGTTCTGATTTAGTCGAGACACACACTAAGTGCTGAAATGCTTGTGTATTTGTTCCTGTTTATTTTTATGGTATTATTTCATTTATGAATATATTTCCATATGCATTTATCTACAACTTCTACATTATTTGGGCCATTATTGATTATGCAAACTTAATCTGTTAATGTATCTCATGTAAGAGTAAAGTTTAAGGCTAAAATGAACATAATTTTGATGTAGTTCTTAAACTTTTTTTACTTGGAATTCCATTGTTTTCTTACTGAATTTTCACTTTAACCACATGAAACTATGTAAATGTAAATATATTTATGCTGTGCGTACGATATTTTAATTTAAAGGCATAATTTTAATTTTGCTGGTTGTTTATGTCATTACTGTTGCCATCCGGGAATTATGATTTATAAGGAACATTAGTACAAAAAACATTACTGAGGATTCTGGATGGTCTGGTACCGGAGAAGGTCCATGGGGTGGGGTAACACCATGAGTAACCACACTGGGTGGCACCAACCCTAATAATGCCACTGGAACCTGGAACTTCTAACTTGCCTACTTGTCATTGAACTGTGAGAACATAATAAAAATACTTTCAGGCTTATAAAGTCTTCAAAAATGTGCATGCATCAGTTGTGCAAACATGCAAAGATCAAGGGGAAGGGTGGTTCGCGCAGAGGAACAGCTCGTGCAAAGCCTCTGAAGCTGGCTGTGAAGTCCAATGTGTTAAGGAACAAAAAAAAGGCCAGTGTGGCTGGAGTAAAGTGCCTGAGGGGGACAGTGGCAGGAAATGAGGTTAAAGAGAGGGCACAGGCCAAAGTGTGAGGACTTTGGACTTCTTCTAAGAATAATGAGAAGCCAGAGGGTTGAGAAGGAAAGTGACTTGATCAGATTTCCCTTTGAAATAGATCATTCTGGCTGCTGTATGTAGAACGGGGGGCAGGAGGGGACGCAAGTTTTGAGTCAGAAATTGATTGCAGGAGTTTCGGCATGAAGTGTCGGTGGTTTGGCATAGGTGGTAGCCGGGGCGGTGGAGAGAGTGGAAAGTTTCAGGCTGCATTTTGTGGGCAGAGCAGCAGAAGTTATCTGATGTGTTTATAGTTGGGAATAAAGGAAAAGCTGGAAATTAGGAATAATGAGAAGATAGGGGAGACTGAAAGAGGGAAGTTTGGGGAGGGAAAATCAAGAGTTCTAGCTTTCGAAGGATAACACTGAAGTGGCTGCTGTCTCACCAAGTGTAGAAATGTAAGACAGTAGTCGGGGATAGAAGTTTGGAGATCAATGAGAGGTGAGGGCTGGGGTCATAGATTTGTGATCATTGGTACAGATACGGTGTTTAAAGCCAGGGCAGCAAATGAATTCTACAGAGACACTGAATATGTATAGAGACAAGAAGAGATGAGGAAACAAAAGAGAGAAGAGGGGAAAAAAGGGCCTTGGCTGGAGTCCTATGGCCCAGGTTGTTGTTGTCAATTGCTGTCAAGTTGATTCCAACTCATGGAGACCCCATGTGTGCAGAGTAGAGCTGCTCCATAGGGTTTTCAAGGCTGTGACCTTTCGGAAACAGATTGGCAGGCCTATCTTCTGGGGCACCTATGGGGGGTTTGAACCACCAACCTTTCAGCTAGTAGCTGAGTGCTTAACCCCTTGAACCACCCAGGGATTCCTTGTGGCACATGAAAAGCCATCAAAAGAGAACAAAGAAGGGCAGCCCAGAGGTAGAAGCAGATCCAGAGGGCACGATGAGGCTGCAGAAGCCAAGAGAAAATGGGTTTAATAAGGAGGGAGAAATAAATCATTTGGAGTAAAACTAAGAGAGGGAAGTGACCATGGATTTGGCAACATCCCAAGCAATGGTGACTTCAACAAAGCCATTTCTATCTAGTGTTGGGAAGAGACTGGAGCAGGCTGAAGAGCAAGTGGTAGGGGAGGAAGCCAAGACAACTGATATAGACAAACAAGAGTAATACAGTCTAAGAATTATAGTTGTCCTAGAGCGGGAGTCAGCAAACATTTTTTTTTTTTAAAGTACCAGAGAGTAAAGATTTTAGGCTTCATGAACCAGGTGGTCTCAACTCTGCTGATGAGCATTGTGTTGGACAAATCTGTTGCAAAAGACCTCTTTAAAATCTTAAAAAGCAAAGATGTCACTTTGAGGACTAAGGTGCGCCTGATCTAAGCCATGGTGTTTTCAATCACCTCATATACATGTGAGAGCTGGACAATGAATAAGGAAGACAGAAGAAGAATTGATGCCTTTGAATTGTGGTATTGGCAAAGAATATTGAATATACCATGGACTGCCAAAAGAATGAACAAATCTGTCTTGAAGGAAGTACAACCAAAATGCTCCTTAGAAGTTAGGATGGCGAGACTTCGTCTCACATACTTTGGACATGTTAACAGGAGGGATCAGTCCCTGGAGAAGGACATCATGCTTGGTAAAGTAGAGGTACAGCGAAAAAGAGGAAGACCCTCAATGAGATGGATTGACACAGTGGCTGCAACAATGGGCTCAAATGTAGCAACAATTGTGGGGATGATGCAAGACCAGGCAGTGTTTTACTCTGTTGTATGTAGGTTACCTATGAGTCAGAACCAACTTGATGGCACCTAACAACAACAACAGACAATCCTGCAACAATAATACTAACAAACACTAATTTATGAATGGATACATAGGCAGCTAGGTATACCAAGAGGTGTGGGAGAGGTAAGGGAACACATCCCCCTGCAGATAGAGGTTTGGTGGTGGATATTTGTACATACGTAACTGTAGGTGCTGCTTATGTATTAATATAGACAATAGACCACACAAGTGCCATAGTCAGGGCAACTTCTTAGACATAACCAAACACCTTGTGGGATGAAGTTCCTAGACTCAAAGGCAAAGGACCATAGACTTGGGGGTCATCTATGTCAACTGGCCCAACACAGTTCGTAAAGATAAAGTTCTGCATCCTACTTTGATGGGTAGTGTCTGGGGTCTTAAAAACTTGCAAGCAGCCATCTAAGATGTATCTATGGGTCTCTTACCGTACGGAACAAAGGAGAGTGAAGAAATCCAAAGACTCAAGGAATCAATTAGTCCAAAGGACTAATGGACCACATGAACCACAGCCTACATGACCCCGAGACCAGAAGAACTAGATGGTGCTCAACTACCACTATGGACCACTCTGACTGGGATCACAACAGAAGGTCCCGGACAGAGTGGGAGAAAATTGTAGAATAAAACATCAAGTTCACAAAAAAAGACCAGACTTACTGGTCTGACAGAGACTGGAGGAACTCCCAAGACTATGGCTCTAAGACAACCTTCTAAACTGGAACTGAAGCCTTTCCCGGAAACCACCTTTCAGCCAAACCATAAATAGGCCCATAAAATAAACAAGAACACCTGAGAGGAATGTGCTTCTTAGAACAATCAATTATACAGGATCAAAAGGGCGACATTTTCCCAAAAGCAAAGATGAGAAGGCAGGAAGGGATAGAACATCAGGTCGAAAGGAAACGGGGAACCTAGGAAGGAAATAGAGTGCTGACACATTGTGGGGGATGAAACCAACATTATGGAACACTACGTAGAAACCATCAAATGGGAAACTAATTTCCTCTGTAAACTTTCACCTAATGCACAATAAGAAATTCTAAAAAAAAGAAAGACTAAGAGAAACTCTTACAGCATTTGAAAGCAGTGCCCAATAATGAGGAAAAACCAGTCAGGCTGAACATAGATTTCTCCTCACTAAGATAAAATGTTAGAAAGTAATGACGCAATGTCTATAGAGTTTCAAAGAGAAACGGTATCAGTAATCTATTGCTGTGCAACAAACTACCCCAAAACTTCTTGGTTCAAAACAACAATTACTTATTTTTCATCATTATGTGGTTGGCTAGGCTTAGTTGGTGGTGCTTCTGCTCCATGTGGGTGTCAGCTGGGGTCATTCACACAGCTGCCTTCAGCTGGAAGCTCTGCTAGGGTTAGAACATCCAAGCTGGCTTTGGATATTCACACGCCTGGTGCCTCACGTGGGGTGGCTGGATGGCTGTAGGCTGTCTCAGCTTCTCTCTCCACAGGGTGTCTAATCATTCAGTAGCCCATGCAAGATTCTTTATATGGCAGGTGAATCCTATGAAGGCAAAAATGGAAGCTGCCAGTCCTTTAAAGGCCTAAACCAAAAGTCACACAGTATCATGTTTGCCATATTATAGACCAGAGCAAATCACAGGGCTAGGTTAGATTCAAGGGGAGGAGAAACGGACTCACCTATTGATAAGAAGGGTGGTATGCACACGCAGGGACGGAAGACACTGTCAGGAGCCACCTAATCTACCACAGAACAATTGAGACTCAAGAATTTCACACACATTTGTTTGTGAAGGGCTAAGAAAGATTGTCTCAGAAACACATATGCTCAGAAAACTTACCTCTTATGTCCCTCTTGAAAAAAATATTTAAATCATATTTTAGCTATGAAAAGATTAGTCAAAATTAAGATTGGCAATGACAAGATGAGGAAAGATAGGCAAGTAGATATTGAAACGTGTAAATGTAGAATTAAATCTAACTAATCGTTATGAATGAAATTGAAATCTGAATACAGATAGAAAAATAGTTCTTGAAAGATAAGTAATACAGTATAAAAATAATAATTTAATAATACAAACGTCTTTCCTGAACTTCAGAGTATATTAACAAAGACTCCAAAGAAGAGAGGGCTGGGAATGACAGCAGGGAGCTGGAAAGCAAGATAAAATCCATATTGTACGTGGGCAGAGTCATGCATTTTTTAATTTTAATTAGGGAAATACAGGTAGTTTTCAAATAAAGATAACCAGAACTCTATTGCCCACCCCTCAAAACTGCTCTACCCCATCTCCGTAAAGGGCACCACCAGGCAGCCAGGTGCTCAAGTAAAAAATCCAAGTGCCATTGTGACCCTTCTCTTTTCCTCCCCACCACAAGGACTTCATCAGCATGCTCAGGAGACTCGGCCTCTGAAACATATGGAAAAAGTTGGGGGTTTTAATACTCCCCCCCATATACATGCACACACATTTTTAAGAATGCTACCTAGAGTGTTCAGTATAACTTTTGATTTTTCAGACTCTCAAAAGAGACAATAGTTTTTCAGTTAATGTAAGCAAATATTTGCTATTTGAAGTCACCCTCCAAGTTCAGTAAATTTATCAATGGCTAAATTCAATTTAAGTGTTCCAGATGTAATACAGGAATGATATGTAAGAGAACATGTCCAGCTGGTTTGACCTTCATAATACACCTTGAATTCACCCACTTTTCTGTCGGTAGCACACCACCTAGCACACCATATCCTCCGTGATCCCTGGAGACTAAAAGGTTACCTCTTTTGTCTCCCCTCCATACCATCCGTTCTCCTACTACCGGCTTCGTGGCTTTTTTAAATTGGAGATCAAACTGAGCCACTGCCCTGCCTGACGTTCTCCCCACTCTCCCTGAGCACCTATGCTGCTGCTACTGGGGCCTTTTTTCTGTCTCCTGAAGCCACTCAGACAGTCCCACCTTAGGGCCTTGGCTCTAGCTGGCTCTTCTGCCTACACTAGAACGTTTTCCCCCCAGATACCTGGCTGGTAGGGTCCTTCTTGCCATTAGTCTCAGATTAAATGAGTAACCGCCTTAGGGGGGTCTTCTCTGACCCGCCAAATAAAGTAAGCCCTCCAGCCACTTACCCTCACATTACTCTGCTTCACTTTTTCATGGCAGGCCCCTTACCCTGTCTATCTTCATGCGTATGTATTCATGTGTTTATTATCTGTCCCTCTGTTGGAAGTAAGCAACTTGAAAGATTTCATTTATGTCATCCTTTACCCTCAGTGCCTAGCACAGTGCCTGCTACCAAGCAGATAACTGAAAGTTATGAACAATAAAGGAATGCGTGAACTACTATGGTTAAAAGAAGAAGTAGACTTTCCAAATAACTGGAGAATATATAAAGTATAAAGGTTTCATGAAAAAAACACAGAACTTAGGAAATGGCAGAAAGCATAGAACAAAATGACAAAAATTACGCCAAATTTTTCAGCTGGGTTTAAAAATAAAATTCAGTTGTGGTATATGTTTCTTCAAAAGGATTCATCTAAAACAAAATGATGCAGAAAGGTTTAAAAGATGGAATAGACAAAAAATTTATTAGGTGAATGCAAACATGAAAGAAGCAGGGGTCCTAATATGAATTTCAGTCCAGAAGAAATCAAGGCAAACACATTGAATGGGGCAAAGGAGGTTTTATTATATTGGTAACTATTCAATCTGCAGTGCAATGAATATTCATATACTATGTATCCTATGTAACACAGCATGAAGATGGAACAATACAAAGAAAAACGTCAGACCTCCAATTGTGATGGAAGATTTTAACACATCTGCCTTAAATGTGTTTTACTAGGTGAGGAGAGTGGGGACAAAGCAGGATATAAACCAGAAGACCGACTAATAAAATAATCAAAATAAGTAACAGATAATTGGAGTCAGTACAATTTAAAAAATGAATTAAAATCTGTTTAATGCTCAAGTTCAATAATAAACAGTTTTTGAAGTACTATATACTAAGCATAGAACTAGATTATGGGAGATGGTTAATGCACCTTCTTTTCTGATTAATATGGCATTTTTTTCAAATGGGGCATATACTGGATCACAAAGAAAGCCCCAATGAATTTCAAAAAGCAGAAGTTGCACAAGCTATAGTCCTTGCGCACAACACAAAAGCCTGACAATTAATAACAAAATTTAAAAAGCAACAAACCTAAACACATGGAATTTTTTTAAACCTAAAACTGAAAGATTCTTTTTTTTAAAGAAATTTATTGTGGCAAAACATACATAAAAGTTGCCATTTTAGCAATTTTTAAATGTGGAACAGTGTCATTAATTACATTCACCACATTGTGCAACTGTCACCACTATTTCCAAAAGTTTTTTTATCACCCCAAACAGAAACTCGGTACATTTTCAGTAATAACTGCCCACTCCTCCCTCTTCTCAGCCCCTGCTAACAACAAATAAACTTTGGTCTCTATGCATTTGCCTATTCTAGATACTTCATATAAGTGGGATCATACAATATGTGTCCTTTTGTGACTGACTTATTTCACTTAGTGTATTTTCAAGGTCCATCCATGTTGTAGCATGTATCAGAACTTCATTTCTGTTTATAGCTGAATAATATTCCATTGTATGTATGTAACAAATTTTATTTATCCATTTATCTGTTGATGGACACGTGGGTTATTTCTACCTTTTGGCTATTGTGATGAAATGCTGCAGTGAATGTTGGTGTACACATGTCAGCCTGAGTCCCTGCTTTCAAGTCTCTTGGGTATATACGGACGAGTAGAATTGCTGGGTAATATGGTAATTCTATGTTTAACTTTCTGAGGAACCACCGAACTGTTTTCCACAGCAGTACAACATTCCCAACAATGATTGAGGGTCCCAATTTCTTCACATCCTGGCAAACACTTACTATTTTTCATTTTTCTGATATCAATCCCAGTATGTGTGAAATGGTATCTCATTGTGGATTTGATTTGCATTATCCAAGACCAGCAGAGTTGCAGGATGACATCAAGAGCATAACACATGAAGTAAGAGGTCATTACAAAGACAGGAAAGAAGGAAAATAGCAAAATGAGTGTCAGAAGAGATTCTGAAACTTGCTCTTTAGCACAGAGTAGCTAAAGTGAACAAAAGAAATGATGAAGTAAAAGCTGAACAGCGTATTTCAAAGGGTGGCTCAAGAAGATAATGTAAAGTGTTACAATGAAATGTGCAAAGACCTGAAGTTAGAAAACCAAAAGGGAAGAACACACTCGGCATATCTCAAGCTGAAAGAACTGAAGAGAAAATTCAAGCCTTGAGTTGCAATACTGAAGAATTCTATGGGCAAAAAATTGAATGACTGAGAAAGCATCAAGACAAGATGGTAGGAATATACAGAGTCACTGTACCAAAAGTAATTGGCCAACATTCTACCATTTCAGGAGGTAGCATATGATCAAGAACAGCTGGTACTGAAGGAAGATGTTTAAGTTGCACTGACTGCATTGGCAAAAACTGGGCTCCGGGAACTGCTAACCAAAAGTTCGGCTGTTCAAAGCCACCGGACCCTCCTTGGAAACCCTATCGGGGCAGTTCTACTCTGTCCTATTGGGTAGCTATGAGTCAGAATCGACTCGACGACAACGGTTGTTTTTTTATTAGGAACTAATAGGAAAACCAGTTGAGATGCTTAACAAACAGTTGCAATTCTGGAAGCACTTACTAATCTATGCCAAGAAATTTGGAAGACAGCTACCTGACCAACCAACTGGAAAAGTCCATATTCCTGCTCATTCCAAAGAAAGATGATCAAATAGAATGTGGAGATTATTGAACAATATCATTAATATCAGAAGCCAGCAAAATTCTGCTGAAGATAATTCCAAAATGGCTGCAGCCATACATCAACAAGGAACTGTTAGAAATTCAAGCTGGATTCAGAAGAGGATGTAGGATGAGGGATATCATTGCTGGTGTCAGATGGATGTTGGCCAATGCAGAGAATTCCAGAAAAATGTTTACCTGTGTTTTATCAACTATGGAAAGGGATTCGATTGTATGGATCATAACGAATTATGAATAACATTATAAAGAATGGGAATTCTAGAACACTTAATTGTGCTCATGTAGAACTTGGTCAACAGGCAGTTACAAACAGAAAAAGGGGATACTTCATGATTTAAAATCTGAAAAGGTGTATGGCAAGGTTGTATCCTTTTATCTTACTTATTCAATCTGTATGCTCAACAATCAATCTGAGAAGCTGGACTATATGAAGAAGAACGTGGGATCAGGATTGGAGGAAGACTCATTAACAACTTGTAATATGGAGATGCACAACCTTGCTTGCCAAAAGTGAAGATGATTTGAAGCACTTACTGATGAAGGTAAAAGACTACAGCTTTCAATATGGATTCCATCTGAACATAAAGAATACAAAAATCCTCACAACTGGCCCAATAAATAACATCATGACAAATGATGAAGAAATTGAAGTTGTTGAGGATTTCTTTTTACTTGGATCAACTAACAACATCCATGGAAGCAGCAGTCAAAAAATTGAACGATGTATTTCATTGGAAAAATCTGCTGCAAAAGACCACTTTAGAGCATTAAAAAGCAAGATGTTACTTCGATAACTAAAGTGTGCCTGACCCAAGCCATGGTCTTTTCAACGACCTCATATGCATGTGAAAACTGGACAATGAAAAAGGAAAATGGAAGGAGAGTTGACATATTTGAATTGTGCTGTTGGCAAAGAATATTGAATATACTGTGGACTGCCAGAAGAATCTGCCTTGGAGGAAATCGAGCCAGACGACTCCTTAGAAGGAAGGATGTCGAGACTTCATCTTACGTACTTTGTACACGTTATCAGGGAAGACCAGTTACTAGAAAAGCACATCATGTTTGGTAAAGTAGTAGTTGTTGTGTCTTGCGAGTCATTCTGACTCACAGCGACCCTATAGGACATAGTAGAACTGCCCCAAAGGGTTTCCTAGGCTGTTATCATTATGGGAGCACATTGCCAGGTCTTTTCTCCCAAAGACTGGCTGGTCTACCTGGGGAACTTTCCATTAACAGCTGAGCTTTTAACCATTGACACACCAGGGCTCCTTTGGTAAAGCAGAGGGTCAGCAAAAACAAGGGAAACCCTCCATGAGATGGACTGACATGGTGGCTGCAACAATGGGCTCAAACATACCAATAATTGTGAGGATGGTATAGGACCTGGCAATGTTTTGTTGTTATACATAAAGTCTCCGTGAGTCAAAGCCGACTTGATGGCAACTAACAACAGCAACAAAGGACTGAGGATGTTGAGCATCTTTTCATATGCGTATTGGCCATTTGTATATCTTATTCAAATAAATATCTATTCAAGTTCTTTATACTTTTTTAAATTGGGTTGTTTGTCTTTCTGTTGTTTAATTGTAGGAGTTCCTTATATATTCTGGATATTAAACCCTTATCAGATATATGGTTCCCAAACATTTTCTCCCATTCTGTAGGTTGTCTCTTCACTTTGTTGATAAAATCTTTTGATGGACAAAATTTTTAATTTTGATGAAGTCCAATTTATTTTTTTCTTTTGTTGTTCATGCTATTGATGTTGTATCAAAGAATCCATTGTTAAAAACAAGGTCTTGAAACCTGAAGATTTCGTTCTAAGAGTTTTATTTAGGTCATTGATCCATTTTGACTTAATTTTTGTATATGGTGTGAGGTATGGGTTCAACTTTATTCTTTTGCATGGATAACCAGTTGCCCCAGCACCTTTTGTTAAAGAAACTATCCTTTCCCCATTGAATGGACTTGGTACCCTTATCAAAAATCAATTGGCCATAGATGTATGGGTTTACTTCTGGACTTTAAATACTATTTCATTGACATATGTAGCTATCCATATATCAGTACCAGACTATTTTGATTACTGTAGCTTTATAGTATACTTTGAAATCAAGAAGTTTGAGTCATTCTACTTTGTCCTTTTTTAAGATTGTTTTGGCTATTTGGAACCTCTTGCAATTCCATATGAATTTGAGAATCAGCATTTCCATTTCCACAAAGAAGTTTTGATAGGGAATTTGTTAAATCTGTAGATTACGTTGAGTAGTATTGACATTTTAACAATAGTAAGTCTTCCAATCCATGAACATGGGATGTCTTTCCATTTATTTAGGGTTTCTTTAATTCCATTCAGCAATATTTTATAATTTACAATCTACAAGTTTTTCTCCTCCCTGGTTGAATGTTTTCCTAGGTAATTTATTCCTTTAGATGCCATTCTAAATGGCATTTATTGATTTCCTTTTCAACAGCAAAAACCATATAGAGGATCATATTACAAAAAAAGATAGTTTTACTTCTTCTTTTTCAGTTTGAATGCCTTTTATTTCTTTTTCTTTCCTAGTTGCTATGGTAGAACTTCCAGCACAATGTTGAATAGCAGTGGTGAAAGTGGACATCCCTGTTTTTTTTTTTTTAACCTTAAAGGGAAAGCTCTCAGTCTTTCTCCATTGACTATGATGTTAGCTGTGGGTTTCACATAAATTCCCTTTACCATGTTGAGGAATTTCCTTTGTATTCCTAGTCTGCTGAGTTTTGATCATGAAAAGATGTTTTGTCAAGTGATACTCGTGAGGAGTGTGCCTCTTAGCTCAAGTAGATACAAGAGACTAAATGGGCAGCTTCTGTCCGGAGGTGAGATGGGAAGGCAGAGAGGGTTATGAGCTGGTTGAATGGACATGGAGAATCAGGGGTGGAAAGGAGGAGTGTGCTGTCACAGTGTGGAGAGAGCAGTTGGAGTCACAGAGCAGTGTATGCATAAATTTTTTTATGGGAGACTAACTTGAAATGTAAACTTCATTTAAACTACAACAATAAAAAAAGGTGTTTTGTCAAATGCTGATTATGTGGTTCTTTTTCTTTTTTCTATTAATGTGGTGTATTACATTGATTGATTTTCTTATGTTGAACCACCCTTGCATTCCTGGGGAAAAAAATCCCAGTTGGTCATGGTGCCTGATCATTTTGTATATATAAAACTTCAACAGCTTAACAAGAAACAGACAAATAACCCAGTCATTAAGTGGGCAAAGGACTTGAATAGACATTTCCCAAAGAGGACGTTCAAATGGTCACAAAACACATGAAAAGATGTTCAATGTCATTAGACATCAGAGCCACAAATGAGCAAATCAAAAACACAATGAGATACCATTCCACTCCAGCTAGAATGGCTAAGATTTAAAAAAAAAAAAAGTAAGGGGGGTAGAAGCAGTATAGGCATAGAGTTTGTGTGCATGTGTGTTGCTATTGAAGATAAATTGGTATCAATTTAAACTAGGTTGTTATACATTTAGGACAGTAAATGTAATCCCCATGGTAACAACAAAGAAGATATCTAAAATATATACTCAAAAGGAAACAAGAAGGGACTCCAAATGGTTCACTACAAAAAAATCAAATAAAAATAGGCAATACTGGAGGAAATGGACAAAATAAGTCACAGAAAACAAATAGCAAAATGGAAGAAGTAAACACTTTTTAATTGGTAATTACCATAAATATAAATGAATTAAACACTCCAATCAAAAGGTAGAAAGTGGAAGAATGTCTTTAAAAAAAAGATCCAACTATATACTGTCTAAAAGAGACATAGCTTAGGCCCAAAGACACAAATAGGTTGAAAGTGAAAGAATGGGAAAAACTATTCCGTGCAAATAGTAATGAAGAGAGTTGGGGTAGCTATTTTAATATTAAACAAAATAGGCTTTAAGTCAAAATCTATTACCAAAAAAAAAAAAAAAAAGAAAAGAAGGACACTATATGATGATAGAAAGGTCAATTCATTAAGAAGATATAACAATTATAAATATATATGCATCTAACAACAGAGCCTCAGATAGATGCAGCAACATTGACAGAACTGAAGGGAGAAACAGACAGTTCTACAATAATAGTTGGAGATTTTAATATACCACTTTCAGTAATGGCTAGAGCATGTAGACAGAAGAACAATAAGGGAATAAAGGATTTGACCAACACTATAAACCAACTAGACCTAACAGACATATACAGAATGCTTTACCCAACAACAGCACAAGGTATATTCTTCTTCAGTGCACACTGATCATTCTCCAGTATAGACTAGACTATACATTAGGTCAAAAAAAAAAAAAAAACAAGTCTCAATAAATTTTAAAAGATTGAAATAATATAAAATATCTTCTACAACCACAATTGAATGCAACTAGAAATCAATAAGAGAAGGAAAACTGGAAATTTCACAAATATGTGGAAATTAAACACCACATTATTAAATGAAAAAAAATCTCAAAATAGAAAATACTTAGAGACAGATTAAAATGAAAGTAGAACATACCAAAATTTATGGGATGCAGAAAAGGGCATGCTCAAAGGGAAAATTATAGCAGTAAATGCCTCCATTAAAAGATAAGATTGCAAATCAATAACCTAATGTCACCTTGAAGAACTAGGAAAAGAAAAGCAAACTAAGCCCTAAGCTACCAAAGGGAAAAAAATAATAAAGATTAGAGCAAGGATAAAGGAAATGGTGAACAGAAAAACAATGGAGAATCAATAAAAGCAACAAATCTTTAGCTAGACTGACAGGTAAGAAGGAAGACACAAATAACTAAACACAGAAATGAAAGTGGGGACATTACTATAAACTTTAAAGAAATAAAAATGATTATAAGAGAATACTACAAACAATAGTATGCCAACAAATTAGATAACCTAGATAAAATGGACAAATTCCAAAATAATACAAACTACCTAAATTAACCCAAAAAAAGATAAAGACTTATAACAGTGAAGAAATTGAATCAGTAATCAAAAACCTTTCAACAAAGAAAATTCGAGGGGACTAGATAGCTTCACTGGTGAACTCGACACAACATTTAAAGAAGAATGAATACCAATCCTTCTCGAACTCTTCCGAAAGACGTAAGAGGAGGGGACAGTTCCTAACTAATCTAATAAGACCAGCATTACCCTAATACTAAAGTCAGATAAAGACACCACAAGAAAATAAAACTACAGACCAATAGCCCTTATGGATATTGATGCAATAATAATAAAATACTAGCAAACCAAATCCAATAGAATATTTTCTTTAAAATTTTTTTGTTTTTGTTGTTGTTGAGAATATACAGAGCAATTCAACAGTTTCTATGTGTACAGGTCAGTGACATTACATTCTTTTGAGTTGTGCAACCATTCTCAGTCTCCTTTCTGAGTTGTTCCCCCTCCCCATTGACATAAACTCGCTGCCCCCTAAGGTTCCTACCTAATCTTTTGAGTTGCTGTTGTAAATTTGATCCCACATACATAGTTCTTAAAAGAGCATAATGTTCAAGGCAGACATTTTTTACTAGTTAAGTTAAACTATTCTTTGGTTTTAAAAAGACTTCATGGGACATTTTTGTTTTAAGATTTAAAGATTATCTCAGGGTAATAGTTTCAAGGGTTCTGCTAGCCTCTGTAGCTCTAGAAAGGCTGGATTCCATTAGAATTTTAAATTATGTTTTGCATTTTCCCCCTTTTGATCAGGATTCTTCTATAGAATCTTTGATCCAAATGTTCAGTCATGGTAGCCAGATGCCATTCAGTTCCTCTGGTCTCATGGCAAAGGAGGCACTTGTTCATGGAGACAATTAGCCACACATTCTTTTTTCTCCTCCTTTTCCTAACTCTCCTTCCTCTGTTGCTCCAAGTGAATAGAGAGCAAATGTTGTACCTTGGATGGCTGCTTGCAAGCTTTTAAGACGCCAGGCACTACACAATGAACTAGGAGGTAGAACAGAAGCACTAAACACGTTATTAGGCCAATTAATTAGGATGTCCCATGAAACCATAAAACTAAATCTTCAAACCAAGGAACCAAATCCCATGAGGTGTCTGGTTGTGCAAAGCAGCCTCAGTAGCTACTCTTTCTTTTTGTCATTGTTGTAAATGTGTCTATCACACAACTTTTGCCAATTCAACTTTTTACAGGTATACAACTTATTGATAGCACTTACAATAATCAGCTACGCAACCCTACCCTTAATCAATGCGATTTCTTCATCACTGTAAATCCACCACCTTTTGGCTATTGTAAATAGTGCTGAAATAAACACTGGTGTACAAGCACCTTTTTGAGTTTCTGCTTTCAAGTCTTTTGGATATATACCTATGAGTGGAATTGCTGGATCATATGGTAGTTCTATTTTTAGTTTTCTGAGGAATCCACACTGTTTTTCACAATGGCTGTACTTTTTTGTGTTCCCACCAACAATGGATAAAGGTTCCAATTTCCCCACATCCTTGCTAACATTTATTATCTCTTAAATTTTTTACATGATCTAAATAATAAGGTCAAAGAGGAAATAAAAATACTAGATAATTATATATGTTTGCTTTTATACTTATGCTTCTATGTATACAATTCTCCCTATAAATAAAATTAATGCTTTTTTCTGATTAACAATGTAATGTAATGTTTTTAGCAAATAATTTATATACATGTATACATAATATGTATACATATATATATAACTTGAAAAGTTAAAGGCTGAATAATGTCACACCCCAGATATAATTACTGACTCTTCTTTAAGATTTTGAAATAAAGATACAGGTAAAAAAATATATATATATATTCATCATTCAGATGCCCCTTCTTCTTAAGTACCACCTCCCTCTAATGCACCACATTTTGGGGAGGGAGATGGGGGGCAGGAGAGGTGGTTCTTGCCTGCATCTGAGCTATTCACTAGATTGCTGTGGTGGGGTGGGGGGCACGGTAATGACCATAGCTCAGTAGCTCACTGTCCTTTAGATTGTGGCTTGGACCTCTGTCGGGAGGAGGGGGAGTAGAGAATGCCTTTGATGCACATCTGCCTGCACCAACGCTGCGCAAAGTACAAACTTGACCGAAGGGTTGGGAACCTAACAGGAAGGATGTTACTGAGGTGAAATTATAATTCTATCCACTATGATGCATGGAGCAACCACTTCCATAGGATGCCCTTGTGGCCACTCTGATGCCTAACTTCTCTGATATGAAGACCACCACCTCTTATACAAGAGGGTCTTCTTCTAACCTTAGTGATGTATGTCTTGACCCACCTTTTGAGAAACTGCATTTCCTACCCATGCGGGTTGGTTTTGCCACAGGTTGTGGTCCCTACTTGAAGCAGGCCCTTTCCCTGCTCAGAGTTATTCTGTCTAAAGCAATGCCTTCTTGTTAGGGTTTGGTGCACTCAGTCCCATAGAAGATTCCAGGGTGGGCTTGGGATACTTGACATCTCCTTGTGGTCTCCCCAACAGCATAAGGAGTGGTCTACCTCTGTCTTTCTGCAGATCCAGCAGGTAACTGTTGGATTACCCCACAAGCACACTCCCAGCAGTCCCCACACACGACTCTAAATGACAAATGTTAACTCGCAGAGATGATGTATTATTTTAATATTATTTCATTATTAATATGGTTAAACATTTGCCCATGTATTGTCATCTTTGAAGGAGCCCTCGTGGCCCAATGGTTAAGCACTCAACTGCTAACCAAAATATCAGTGGTTTGAACCTACCAGCCGTTCCATAGGAGAAAGACGTGGCAGTCTGCTTCGGTAAAGATTTATAGCCTTGGAAACCCTATGGGGGCAGTTCTACCCTGTCCTAGAGGGTCGCTATGAGTCAGAATTAAGTTGACAGCAATGAGTCTGTTGTTTTTTGCTTATTTGTTTTATTGTCATTTTTGTTGGAAATATTTTCCCAGTCTAATTTTTATCTCGTAATTCTATGATTATGCTTTTTGATCTGCAGAAAGGTATAATTTTCAATACTTAACTGTATCTTTCTTTTAAATAGTTTTATCAATTGTTTTTATTAATAGGTAGTCCTTACCTACCCAGGAATCAGTTAACTTCGTACTGATTGCTCTACCTAGCTGCTAGAGTGGCTATGAGGATTAGGTAGGTAATGTGCATAAAGCATGTCACACAGTACCAGAGCAGACCAATAAGTAAATAATTGCCGTAAGTATTATTATCATTCTTTAGCTCAGACCCTGCAGTACAAACCGCTCTTTTCAATTCATCTTACGTGCATAAGACACTCACCATTAGTTGCCCTGCTCAATAGAGAAGAAAAACCAATTGCAGAGTGGCCAGCTCTGGGCAATGCTTCCAGAACCAACGCTGCTTGCTTTACTTTAGAGGGAAAATAACTTCATTAGAAAGGACATTTTCTTGGCTAGCTGGTAACCCGCTGACTAAAGTGCCCTGGAAGAACCTGCACTCTCTGCAGCTGACTGGAATGGTCTCTCCAGTCTCCAGGGATCGTGGGATGAGAGTTCAAACCTCTCTAATATGAGGTAAGTCAAAAAGAAGGTCCAAGGTTACTTATTTAGTGTTCTTTTCTCTGGATTTTTCTCTGGATACTTATTTTAAATTTGACTTCCTCTGAACTCTCTGGAGCCCTAGTGGCACAGTGGTTAAGAGCTTGGCTGCTAACCAAAAGGTCGGCAGTTCAAATCCAGCAGCCACTTCTTGGAAACTCTAGGGGACAGTTCTACTCTATCCTATAGGGTTGCTATGAGTCGGAATCGACTCGACGGCAACAGGTTTGGTTTTGGTGTTCTGCACTCTCTATTCCTCTTCCCAGGTTAATTTGCCCCACGGCACTTAGCATCAGCCCTATCACACACTTTACTTTATTTATCTGGTTTATTGCCACTCTCTCCCCATCAGAATGTGAGCTCTGTGAGAGCAGGGTTTTTGTCTGGCTGGCTCCCTTCCGGGGCCCAAGCGCCTAACATTGTGCTTGTCACATCATCAAACCAAAAAAGCCCACGGCTGTTCAGTCAGTTCTGACTCATGCGACTCCGTGTGTTAGAGTAGAACTGCCTCACAGGGTTTTCTTGGCTGTAATCTTTACGGAAGTAGGTTGCCAGGCCTTTCGTCTGTGGTGCTGCTGGGTGGGTTTGACCACCAACCTAGGTTAGTAGATAAGTGCAGTATGCACCACCCAGGGACCTTTGCCACATCAGATACCCAATGAATAGCTTCCAGATGAATAATCCCCAAATTCATTTCTACAGTAAAAGATGTTTTCCTGCGGGAGGGTGGGCCAAATGGACCCCACGTTTTAGAACAGACTGAGCCTGTGAGGCCATCCATGGAGCCATGTCCACAAGATGAAGGACATTTTCAAGGCGGGTGAGTGAAAGGTAGAAAGGGGAACGAATGGGGAGAGAGGAACAGAGGCCGAGCATCTTCAGCATTTACCTGGGGTACTTTCTCTGTAAAATCGAGTAGCTGTGGAGCTGAGGGAGAGAGTAAACAGGGCAGGACAAGGGATCAGGTCTGCGTCTCCCTTTTGCCCATGTGTCCAATCTCTTAGGAATTCCTGTCAGCTCTACCTTCAAAATAAGAATCCAACTACCTCTCTCCATCTCCACTGCTGACCCTGCGGAGCCACCATCCCCTCTCACTGGATGAAGATGATCATGATTTAAGTAGCTTCCTACTTGGTCCCCTGCTTCCACCTTTGCCCCTTGCAGTCCGCTCTAGATACAGCATCAGACCGATCTCTCGGCAGCAGAGGTTAGAACATGTGACCCTCTGTTCCATACACTCACAAGCTCCTGACACACGGAGAGTCAGAGCTTCCACCCTGCCATTCAGAGCCTTTGACCCTGTGCTTTGCCCCAGACATTCCCTTTCTGGCCTCCTTCAAGTCTTTGCTCAAATCCCACCTTCTCACAGAGACCTACTCTGACTACCCACTTATTTAGTTCTGCAATCTGCACCCAGGCCAGCACTCCTGGGCCTCCTTATTCTTTTTCTTTTCTTCTATGTCGTCAGCCTCTTCTAATTTACTCATTGATGTCCAGGGTTGAGGTCTGTCTCCTGCTCCAACAGGGCAGGGCGATCTTTGTTTTTTCCCCAAGGTACTCCAAGCGCTAGAACAGTGCCTGGCACTGAGCAAGTGCTCAATTATTTATTGAATGGATGACTTAGAAGAAAAAGAGAAATGCCCTGGGAGCTGAGCTAATTATAAGTGATGAATTAATCTTGGAAGTTTAGAAGGCTGGATTCACAGGAACCAAAACCAGTGAAATCCAACTCTCCTCTGCTGCTACTGGTCTGAAGCCTTGGAAGAGCACAAGAATCAGGTCTTTGTCCGTTTCTTCTCGTCTCAGTTTTCTGCTTCTGTCCAAAACAGGTGTATCTTTGAGGCTCCCTTTGCGACACGGGCTGCTTGGGCAACTTGGCAGCACTAATTCCCCGAAGATGCTCTCCCCCGCGGGGGCATTTTCTCACCCAGCAACCAGGGATCGGCCTGACTCTGAAGTCAGTTCTTAGCAGAGAACCGGCCTCGCAGCTCCCGGCTTCCCAGTGTTCTGTGTCGCCTTTAATAGGGGTCATAAAGGTCTCCCGGCGCAGCAGCCAAATCACATTCCGCCTCCTTCCCTCCCTCGGGCCGCGGCAGGCTGGACGGCTCAGCGCACACAGAAACAAACCCAGGCGGCCCCTTCCCAGCTAGGGCGACGCAAAGCAACCCGCGGCGGGGACGCGACGTGCACCCGGGGCAAAGCGCCCGCACCAACCCTGGCCTCGTGAGTGCAGCGACCCGAAGTTGGGCGATGGGGCTGGTGACCCGGAGTGCGGCGTTTGGGTTTGCTCAGCAGTCAGTGCAAAGAAAGGGGGCGGGGGGAGAAATCTCCAAGAACCAAACTGGGGTCCTCGGCGGGGGGTGGAGATGAGTGGGGCGGGGGCGCCGAGGCGGGGGAAGGGGGGCCACCCCAAGTTTCCTCCCGCGTCACATGAACCTGGGGTCCCAGTTCGTCCTCGTTGTCGCCGAGGGTCCTGGTAACCGGGTAGGCACGGAGGCTGGACGTCTGGGGGGGGGGCGGACCCCCGTCGCGCAGGCGCCTTCCTCGCCACCTCCCTCCGTCGCCCCCGTCCAACCCCTCCCCGGGCCCGGCGGGGTGCGGGCTCGCGCTAAGCCGGGGGCGGGCCGCTGGCCTACACAAAAGCTCGGCCCTCTCCTCTGCCCCTCCTTCTTTCCTTCTTCCCTCCTCCTCCTCCCGCCCGGCCAGGCAATCCAGCCCCCGCTCGTCCGCGGGGCCACCGGTCGCCCCCGCCTCCAAACCCGCGGGGAGGGAGCGCGCGAGGTAAGGGGCGGCGGAGACCCCACCTTTGGCCCAGCACCCAGCGCTGGGGAGGTTCGGGGCGCTGGCAGGGTGCCGTTCCTCGCTCTCCTCCCCTCGGGGGAGTCCTGGGGAGAGACGGAGCGAGCGTCCTCGGGGGTCGTGGGGCACGGGTGGGAGAAGGAGCGCCAGGGTGTGGGGACGCAGGGGCGAGGGGTAGGGGGACATTCCAGCGCTGCGAGGCAGAGTTGTGGGGGCGGGGGGCAGCTGACCTCTGCAGGGGGGAGGGTGAGGGGCAGCCCGAGGGTGCAGGCGCTGTGGCTCCAAGTGCTGGGGTTTGTGAGTGTGCGCAGCAGGGGCCTGGGGGTGGTGGGTAGGAACTTTGTCTAGTTCTACCTGCGGGGACACCTAGGGTGTCAAGTGCGCCCAGTCTGTGGGCAGGACAGATGCCTCCCGCCCCGGTCGGCTCCCAGGCTCTGGCCCCGCGGGAGGGTTGGGGAGCCCGGGCAGGGGGTGCGCGGGCTGTCGCAGTGATTGATGACGGGCGCAGCCGGCGGAGGAGGGGCCGGGGTTCACTGCCGGAAAGGGACGAGGCGACTGTCTCACTTTGCGGCCCCGCCCCCTCTGGGCTGGGTCTCCACCGTTGGCCTCGGCTCCCCCAAGCACGGCGTCCACCCACCCGCTGGAGGCTGCCCCTCGGCGCCCTGGGGTCAACAGGATGTGAAGTTCGGCTTTAAGGTCTAACATCTGTTGCGAAGAAATACAGGGCATGACCGGCCCCTAGGCTCAAGAGCCTCCTCTCTCCGAGCTCTCAAATCCTCGGGGGCTTTCCTAATTCAGCAGAAGAGGCTGCGCACGAACCCGCGCTAAGTTTAGCTGCAGTTTCTTGCGGGCGCTGAGGGTTTCTTAGGAACATCGTGTAATCAGTAACAAAGACTGCGACCGGCAGGACTTTGTAAATAGTGAAGCCAAAATAAACGCTTGTCGACACTCAGTAATTATGCCAAATAATATGTTAATACAGTATTTAAAAAAAATCAAAATTAATGCAAAAAAAAAGATGAACAAAATATCAGTATTTTAAATAAAGACAGGTTGTCGTTATGACCCTGCGTCTTTGTGCAGTGGGCCCTCCGTGTGTCTTGTCCCCGTGTGGGATTCTTTGGGCTGACAATGGTATGCAAACAGATCATGCAGTGCTGGCTTTTGGTATACAGATAGTCATGCTTTTTGATTGTAGAGCTCTTACTAACTTTTTCTACTTGGTCAAAAAATGAGAGGCTATTTAATAAGTGTATCTAGAGGCGCACAGTTTTCATTTTGCCTGGGTTCCAGTATGGCTCTGGACAGCAGAATCCCCGGCTGGCTGAACGCCCCTTGCACTTCCCCATGCTCTGGCACTGCCATATCCTGCCTCATCATCATGGGTTGGGAGGGGCTCTTGGACAGTGAGAGACCCTTGCATCAGGGACTTAGGAAGAAGGCCTGCTGTCAGGAGCTTTGGGGCTTGAGGACTCTGCCCCCACCCCTCAACCCCATCAGGACCTCCTTTATCTGGAGGCATTCTCCTGCAAACCAGTATGGAAGTAGCTGTTATTAGCTGCCTTTGAGTTTTCATGGCCACCCCATGCACAGTGGAACAAAATGCTACCCTGTCCTGCGCCATCCCCATGATTGCTTACAGATCAGACAGTTGTGATCTATAGGGTTTTCGTTGGTGGATTTTCAGAAGTAATCGCCAGGCATTTCTTCCTAGTCTGTTTTAGTCTGGATGCTCTGCTGAAACCTGTTCAGCATCAAAGCAACATGCGAGCCTCCACTGACAGATAGGTGGTGGCTGTGCATGGCCAGGACTCAAACTTGGGTCTCCACGTGTAAGGTGAGACTTCTACCACTGAGCCACCAGTGCCCCCTGAAAACCAGTTGCTGTCAAGTTGATTCTGATTCGTGGTCATCCCGTGTGTGTCAGAGTACAACTGTGCTCCATAGGGTTTTCAGTGGGTGATGTTTTAGAAACCGATCACCAGGCCTTTCTTCCAAGGTGCCTGTGGGTGGACTCAAACCTCCAGCCTTTTGGTTAGCGGCTGAGTGCATAAACTGTTTGCACCACCCAGGGACTCTTATGGAAGCAGACACCTAAAATTGCCCACACTTGACTGGGGCAGACTGGAGGGAGCATGACTCCCTCTAGGGCTGTGATGTGTGCTTGTTAGAGATAGTCCTGCCCACCTTCCCCAAAGTCACGACCTATTCCAAAGAGGAGTTACACTTTCAGAAACACTCTCCTTGCTTGGCCAAATCCCCTTCTACTTGGAGGAGATGGATGAATCATTTCTCCTGTGTGTCAGGGCACACAACACTGGGGGGTTCCACCTTAATTGGGTCTACTCTGCATATACTCAGCACATTACATTGTATTGGCATTGTGTCTGATGCCCCTTGCACATCCAACCCTCCTGATGATTCTTCAAGATTCCTAATGGCTCCAGCTGGGAAGGGTTCCCTGTCCTCCCTCCTCATGCCCTGGTAAGGCACGCCCTCCTTAGCACCACCATAATCCCTTGTGTGTGAGTCATGTATAAGATGGTTTTGTACCTGTGAACAGGCCCCTCTTGCCCACTTTCTGTGAGCTTCCTGAGGTCAGGTCATAGCTCTTATGACCTAGCACTCCAGGAGTGGGTGTTGAATGAATGAAATGAACAAAAGTATCCCTTTGTAAATGTATTTTGAGGAGTTACACAGCCAGAAATATATCCTTAGACCTGTAATACCTCTAGAGAAAGCAGATAGTAACCAGCATTTTTACAGCAGTTTATAAAATGCTTTTACAGGTAGTATCTCAATTGTTTCTCACAACTGTGCTGTCATTCCATTTTGTAAGTGAGAGAACAGGCCGACAGAGGTCAGACCCCAGCGCTGGACCCAGGACTCCAGGCCCAGTCAGCACTCCCTGTCCCGGGGCTGACAAAAGTCTACTGGCTCAGAAGCATACTCCAGGCAATGTTTGTCCAGAACAGAATGGACCAAGTTGTGTTTTAGGGTGTAATGTTACTAAAGAATTACTAAGGAAGATACGGGGTAAAATGAATTACAGAAGTGCCAAAGTTAAGCAGGTTCTTTACTGCAGGACTTTTCAGAGGCTTTTTTATTATAATGTGCATTGGGACTCTTTAGGATGAAGTCATAGTATGGAAAGTTTGCCAACTTCCTTTGGCCACAGAACACTTTCTCGAAGCACTTTGAGAAGGATGGACCTATCAGATGGGGTGGGTGGGGTGCAGAGGGGAGGTGAAAGGTGACTGGATAGATGATGCATCAGTCAGTAACCAAGCCATGGCATTCAGGAGTGAGTGTGTATGTGTGTGTGTGTGCACTTGTGTGCATGCTTACGTGTGTCCAAGGAACAGGGTGGGGAAGAAATACTAAGTGTGATTTTTAACCTGCTGAATATGAATGTCCCGTATGTCACCTAGATGGAAGTTTGCAGCAAGCATGAGGAGTCGCGAGTCACTGGGATACAGTGGGGCAGGAACAGGGAGCTGATGAACCTACCCAGGGAAGGCCCACAGGCCAAGCAGGAAGAGGCCAGGACAGAGCCCTGGAAGCCAACATCTAGGAGTGAGTGGGCAGAGAGGGGGACGGTGAAGCCACAGAGAGGGCAGAGGCGGCGGGAGAGCTTGCGCTCGCTGGTGAAAAGCTGGGACAAACCAGTAGTTTATGGCCAGCCTGTGTTCTGACTGATCAGGGCTCTGGCTATCTCGGTTGTTACATAATTTTAACATCACTTCTGAGAAGTGTGGAGTGTCAGCTGAGAGTGTGAATAGAACCACTCAGGTTAGTACAGTCACTAGAAAGACAATAGCATTATCGTAAATTGAAGGAATAAATGAGTGATTAGGTGGCACCTTTTTTTTTTTTTTAGTAGAAACTGTTTTTAAATGTGCTAATGGTTTGGTGAAACATCTACACATTTTGTAGAGGACTATGAGAAAATAAACTCAGATTTTCCTTTCTTCTTTATTTCTTTCTCTTTTTTTGGTAAGGCTGTGGGCATCTTATCTTGTGCGAAGTGTCTCTTACCCTGGTCAAGAATCTTTGGTTGCCAGAACCACTGTTACTTTGATTACCCCCAAAAATTGATGAAATGAAGAACCCCTGACTCACTTTGATGTAGGAAATATTATAGAGCTATGCTTTTTGTTTTTTTTAAACCATCTGTAAGGTTAACGTAAATGATGTTGCCGAGTCTCATAGCGTCCAAATTAGAAACTAGTTCAGGAGGTGCTGTAGTTTCTGCTGTGAGTTTAGATCTCACTTTTATTTGATCATGACATCTGGCCAAGCATAGGGATCATGTAATAAACAAATAAAGGTCATTTTTGTCTGATCATGACATCTGGCCAAGCATAGGGATCATGTAATAAACAAATAAAGGTCACTTTTGTCTGATCATGACATCTGGCCAAGTATGAGGTAGTGCAGTAAACTAATAAAGGTCATTTTTTGTTTGATCATGACATCTGGTCAGGTGATAGTAGTGGAGGCATTAACATTTAATTCCCCACTAGCCTGAAATTCTCAAAATTTGAGTCATTCTTTAAATCAGACTTGGTGGAGACATTTGTATTATTACAATTTGTATTGAATTAAGTTTTATTTTACTTGAGTAGGTTAACACAGTAAATGGGTTAAAGACACAGTATAGTTTTCTGTCTGATTTTATTTCCTAGGTCAGGAGAGGACATTTATCTAGTTTAAATAGATTAGAGAGATAAAATTTATTTGCTTTATAAAGCACTTTTTTCCTTTATTAAAAAGTCATCGCAGATTTTTTTTTTTTTTAATTTCCAAATAGCTGACTCCCCATTGCATTTAAACTATTTGATTACAAGGCTACTTGTTACATGTGAATTGAGGCAGATGTCTCTCCTGTCTGGCACCTGTATGAGTCACATTGCAGATAAACCACTGAGTTAAGTCCCCAGAAGTCAGCCAAGATCCCACACCTGGCAGCAGCCTGAAACCAGAAACCACCTGTCAGGAGGACCAGTCTGACAGGCGTTCACTTACACTGTCCAGCTCTCTCTGGCCCGAGTCCTGAGTGCTCATGACTTCTGTCGTACAGAAACCTCAGCTTTTTTAGGTATAGTACAGACATTGTGTAGTGCAGTGTATAGTACAAATGTTGGCACTTTTCCTTGGATTTCATTAAATACTTCTGTGCATGGAAAGCCTTTACACATCTTCAATCAAACAAATAGACATTTATATTTTCTTCTGATTTATCTGGTTCGGTTTACACAGTACTATTGAAATTCATTTGTGGTCAGTCTTGGTATGCGGTTTATGAAGAATGTGGTGGGATTCTTTTTCCTGGTAGTTTACCACAGGCTCAGCCTCGTGTATTGGATAAATCTGCCTTCCTCCAGCTTTGTAACACATGCTACATTTGGCAGGGCCAAGTCCTCACTCGACTTTCTGCCTTTACTCTTTTTTTTTTTCCCCCAAAAAAATTTCTCGTCAATTCCACCCATTAATTCTTCCCATCATATTTTACTCCATGGGATTTATTTGGAATTACATTAGCCTAGACACTGATATAAGGGATCCTGGTGGTACAATGGTTAAATGCTCAGCTGCTGAAAGGTTGGCGGTTAGAACCCACCAGTGGCTCCATGGGAGAAAAGACCTGGTGATCTGCTCCCGTGAAGATTACAGCCTAGGAAACACTATGGAGCAATTCTGCTCTGTCATATAGCGTTGCTATGGGTAGGAATCAGCTCAACAGCACACAACAGACACTAATTTGGGAAGACCAGATAGATAATTTTTGATCCTCTTCTTCCAGTAAACCAAGATACTGAATTAAAGCTTGCAGACATTTATGTGTGTTCACTCAGACAACATGTGTTTACTGTGGCTGGGGTACCTGGTGAAGAAGGTACGATTCCTGCCCTGAGGACCTTCCAGCCCAGCAGGGGATACTTACAAGTACACATGCATTGCGTTTGAACTTGAAAACCCTTAATTAAAATTCTTTATTGTTTTACTTTGCAATCATTTTGCCCCTTGGTGATTCAGGGATCCAAATGAGAACAGAGACCCCTGTCCTTTCTAAAAAGACATTTATTCCTCTTCCCTTTATGAAACAAGTACAGGGATCTGCGCGGGGGGAGGGTAAGGAGGTGGGATGGCTTCTCTGGCTCTTGGCTAGCTTGATGTTGCTAAAGGAAGCAGTAAGACCTGTCAGTAAGGTTTTCATACTCTTACAGGCAAAGGAGCAGACGGGGTGGGGGTGGGGGTATGAAGGTTTTCCATTTTCAGGTGGCCTTCTCAAAGCTTCCTATCCCCTTGATTGGGTGAGGTCTGATATTGGAAGTGGCAGCCAGAGGCAGCGATGCCCTGTCCTTCCCCCCATCAGGAGACCTGTACTGACCATCTGTCCACTGGGCACCACTCCCATTCTGTCTGTACTCTGGGATGCCTGCCCGGACAGGTGGTGTGTACTCACGGTTACAAACCATTCTTCCCCAGCACGCACCATACTCCAGTTATGCTCAAGATTTGTAGCTAATGTCTTTCCCTAAACAGTTAACGGGGTGACCTTAGGCTATGTGTATGTTCTACATAACACAAATAACCTCCTACTTTTTAGGGTTTGCACCAGGTGATCCCCTTCTCATCAATGGTATTTCATTGGGACTCTAGTACTGGAGGTGGAGCCATTTCAAAGAGCAGGGGCCAGGAAAGGGCAGGTTGAGGACTGGACCCAAACCCCCCTCAATTCAAGGACATTGTGGTTGCATATAGAAGGGGTGTTTCACCCTGGCCTGGGGTGTCAGAAAAGGATGTGCAAAGGGCAGGATGTCTAAGCTAAGATGGAAGGATTAACTGCTGTTAGCTAATAATGAGTGGGTATCAGGCAGAAAAGGAATCCCTGGGTGGAGGAAATAGTTAAGAGCTCGGCTGCTAATAAAAAGGTTGGTAGTTCATACCCACTCAGAGGCACCTCAGAAGAAAGGCCTGTTGATCTGCTTCCGAAAGGTCACAGCTATGAAAAACCTATGGAGCGCAGTTCTACTCTGCAACACATGGGATCGCCATGCGTCAGAATAGATTTGACGGCAACTGGTTTCAGTCAGGTGGAAAGACTGACAAATGCAAAGAATGAGAAGCAAGTGGAGCACAGGGCATTTGGGGAAAGGACACACAGTTCATTAGGGCTCCAACTTAGAAGATGGAAGGGAGGAAAGATGTAGCTGGGCCCTTTGAGGACTTTCAGCCCGAGGAGAGAGGCGAGAACTGTCAATGCAGGACGGGTGGGGTCAGGTGGGGGTGGTGAGGTGGTGGGAGTCTGGGCAGGGAGACATTATCAGTCCAGTCCATAAATGAATGCTCTGGTCCTGCAAGGAATCGTACCCTATTTAAAAAATTCTATCGTGGCAAAATACATATAACATAAAATTGCCATCTTAATCATTTTTATTGTACAATTCAGTGACATTAATTACATTCACCATGTTGTGCAACCATCGCCACTGTCCATTTCCAGAAGTTTCCCATCACCCCAAACAGAAACGCAGCACCCCTTCAGCAATAATTCTCCATTCTCTCCTCCTTCCAGCCCTGGAAACCACTAATAAACTTCTCTCTTTGCGTTTGCCTGTTCTAGGTCTCTCGTGTAAGTGGGGTCATATAACATTTAACCTTTTCTGTCTGGCATTGCACTCAGCACGATGTTTCCAAGGTTCATCCACGTCATAGCATGTATCAGGACTTCATTTCTCTGGATGGCTGAAGAATATTCAGTTGTATGTGGCTAGATTACATTTTGTTTCTCCATTTGTCTGTTGGTGGCCACTTGGGTTGTTGCCACCTTTTGGCTATTGTGAATAATGCTGTGGTAACATTGGTGTACACATGTTGGCTGGGTCCCTGCTTTCAAGTCTTTAGTATATATGTGCCCTATTCTTTGATTTAACTAGAATATCAGCCTCTTTTGTCTATTATGGGAGATATGGAAGGTCTCTGTCTCAGGTGGGGCTCCCCAGAAGCAGACCTTGAGATGAGGGTTCATGGAAAAATGATTTGTTAGGAAATGTTCGCAGGAAAAACTGGAAGGGGAGTGGGGAGAAGGGATAGGAAGGGAAGGAAGCCGGGCAAGGGTTTGATATCAGACACACCCACAGAGAATAATTGGGCTCAGTTTCACCGGGAAGTTCTGGAGGCAGTGCGGGCCTGCCAGAGGAGCCAGCTACTGAGTGTTTATATGCCGCCGACAGCCAGACTTTGGTTAAGGGTTGCTCCCAGCACACCCAGCTGTCTGCATGCAGCCAGCGCCTGTAAGCCTGACGGCTGTCTTCTGACAAAGAGACAAGGGTGCCTGCTCGGGAGTGAAATCATGCAGGAAAATGGGGCAGGGGTCTGGGGAGTAGGGATAAGGCAGAGCACCGCAGCATCTGCTACATTGAGGACGCTTGTTCTTCACTGTGCAGAAGCAGACAAGCGGACAGTTAACAGAGTTTGCCTTCCTCCAGTTCTTGTGAGCTCCTGACTGGGTGATGAGCAGGAGTGTCTTACTGACTCTCACTGGCCTATTCTGGTCACACCTGCCCACTAGAAGACATTTTCAGTGCTTCCTGGACTTACTTATTTCCTGTCGTTCTGCTGCAGATTTTTATGTGTTCCATTTCATTTTTGATGATTCCAGTTTTCCTTGATTCATGCTTTGTACATTCCACATTCTGATTACAAATGGATGTTTGCAGCTGTCACTTCTGATTTTGAGAAATGAAGGTCCTGAATGCTTTACTCCATCAGCGTCGTTAAAATTGACTCTATTTTGAGGAGGCAGCTCTTCTCCGGTCATATTTTAAGTGCCTTCCAACCTGAGGGGATCATCTTCCAGCACTATATCAGACAATGCTCTGTTGTTATAGGGTTTTCACTGGCTAATTTTCCGAAGTAGATCACTAGGCCTTTCTTCCTAGTCTGTCTTAGTCTGGAAGCTCTGCTGCAACCTGTCCACCATGGGATACCCTGCTGATATTGGAAATACGGGTGGCATAGCTTCCAGCATCATAGCAACACGCAAGCCACCACAGTACAGCAAACTGACAGACGAGTACAGGATGCCTATAAATATATAAGTATCCTTCTAGGAAATAGTTACCTTTTTGCTTCTATGATTATTGGCTCCAGGTTCCTTGAAGAGTAACTGATGAGGTGTAGAATAGGGAACATTGAGAACTGTGAGCCTAAGAGACTGGAAAACGTCAACATCTGGAAGAGTATTTCCTAATCATATGTCAGGGCAGAGCGATGCACACCCTCACTGCCCGGGCCAGTCATTTGTCGACTCCTTCCTCCATATATGCACGTAAGCACTGGAGTTCATATGCCGTCCTCCTCCACCCTTTCTGTGCCAGGGTCATCACCACTCCCCCTTCCCCATCTCTGGTGAGTTGTACAGCCCTGCCCACTGGAAGTATAAGATGGTGGGATATGTAAATTGTGTTTCACACTAGCCAGTCGCAGGAGGCTTAGAGATGAAGCACACTGTTACCAGTGAGTTGTGATTCAGCATAAAGACCCTACAGTGATATACCACCAGCAAGAATTTGAGGCATCTGCTATTCTGAGAATGCAGCAGTGGAATAAGGACTGAGACATAGAAGCTGGAATCACATATGGGGCCATATGGAATCAGATGCGATTTTAAACATTATAGTTCAGGTTCTCATGAGAAGGTCTAGTTTGAATTACTGAATAAAGTGGGGAAATCAATCCCTTCTTCAGTTTTTTCTAAGGTACTTTTCATTTTGTTTAAGAATCAAGAAACCGTAACAGTAATTGCAAGGGAGAAAATTATCAGCCATGAGGGTAAAAGAAATTGAAGAGCACAAAAGGAGAGGGTAACATTTTAGCTACCATTTTCCCCATAAACCTATTTGAACTTCTGGGTCTTATGTGGTCTTTAACATTCTAAGCATGAAAGATGGTATAATCAAAGTATGGAAGGCTTTAGGGAAAGTTGTATTTAATTCTAGAGAGAAAAAGTGCCTGGTATAAGAAGTAAGATTCATATTTCACAAGGATTATGATGCCTTTATAAAATAAATATCATTCTAGAAGTAGAGATAAAAATCAATAAATATAACAAAATAGTTGTTGAGGGTTGACTAAACTGAAGGTACTGTGCAACTAAATGATCAAATGTTATTTAATTGAACAAAACTGCCTTTGAGGAAAAAAAATGGAGGGAAAACTGAGAAAATTGACCAATATATGATAAAATTTGATTTCAAAAAGTTGCATATGCTAAATGAAAACCTCAGCACAGAGGCACAAAGAAAGCACTCTGACTGATAAAGTTTAGAAATTTTTATAAACTATTTGATAGAAAATCTCTGAGAATGAACATTTGTAAGGTAGCACAATTCCCCTTGCCCCCAGTCTTGAGAAGGAAATAGGAGATCTTGCTCTTCCTTATAGCATTGTTTTGGCTCAACCGCCACCATGGCCTGCGGTTCATTGGCCCTGCCACCTGGCCACTGTTCCTCACATGCCTTCTTCCCAGCTCAGATTCCACGGTCCGTGATTATAATCCTCCTTGGCATCGACCTTAATTCTCTTGGTTTCTCTCAGGCTACTCCCCTAAGACTCAGACCTGCTCAGCACACTTCCTGTAGTCCATGTGTCTTAGTCTGCGTTCTCTAGAGGAGCAAATCCTGTGAGATGTATATATAAATAGATATAGAAAGATTTACTTCAGGGAAATGGCTCATGCAATTGTGGGGGCTGGGAAGTCCCAAATTGTGGATCCGGCGGCAGGCTGGAGACCTTTACTGGCTCACAGAGTTGCGGGGGCTGGTGAATCCATGACTGCAGGCTTACGTCCCAGGAACCAGAGGTCAGGTGACGAGAAGAGTACAGGGTATATATATATATATACAGAGAGAGAGAGAGCTTTGCCAGAACATCCGTTTATATACCGGAGGCAGTCCATATCCCCAAGGAAACTCCCCTTTCCACTGATTGGCTGCTCACATCAGATCACAAAATGGGAGGTAATTACACAGTGTCTGCCAAACCACTGAGAATCATAGCCTAGCCAAGTTGACACATTAACAATCACACTATGCCTGTACTAGACAGATGGACATGCCCCGTTAAATGTCCATGGCCGTCAGCCTCAAGGGGGTCCTACCACTTTCCTTGTCCAAGCCAGTCTCCTTCAGATCAGACTTTGTCAAACTTTTTCAAAATGACATATCTATATATACAGATATAACCAGTTGACCTTGAGTCTGTTCTGACTCATGGTGTCCCTGTGTATGTCAGAGTGGAACTGTGCTCCTTAGGGTTTTCAGTGACTGATATTTTGGATGTAGATCATGAGGCCTTCTTTCTGAAGCACTTCTGGGTGAACTTGAACCTCCAGCCTTATGGTTAGCAGCTCAGTGTGTTAACCATTTGCACCACCTATATATATATATGTATATATATATATGAAATAAAGTTTTGGGTACTACCACCTTTACCATTACCGTGAGTGGTGACTTTATCTCCTTTTCCTTTCCCTATTTCATTTACTTTTCCTTTCCTTTTCCCTATTTCATTTATTTAAAATGCACAGCTGATAACATTCTTCATTGATTTCACCACCCATACCTTGCATCCAACCCATCAGCAAATTTTGTCAGCTCTGGCTTCAAAATATACCCAATCTGACCGCTTCTAACTGTCCTTACTGCTGCCACCCCAGTCATCTCTCACTTGAAATCTCCCATGGCCTCCTAACCGAACTCCCTGCTTTGTTCTTGTCTCCCATCAGTTTTTTCTCTGAATCGTACTCACAGCCATCTTTTAAAAAACCTAAGTCGTGTCATTTCTTTGCTCACATCCTCCTCCCGTTTCCATCTTACCTGGGGTAGAATCCACAGTCCTTCCCATGGCCCACACTGCCCTTGATGATCTGGGCTCTCCAGACCTCTGTGCCTCACCTCCCACCAGTCCCCCGACTCTGGCCGCCCCAACCTCCTTGCTGTTGCCTGGCACAAAAAGCCTGCTATCCCCGGGCCTCGTGCTGGCTCTTCCTTTTGCCTGGGACATGCTCCCCCGATATGCACGTGACTTGCCCCCACATCCTCCAGGTTCTCCAGTCAAACGTCCCACTTCAGAGAGGGGTTTTCCTGACCATCTACATAAAATGGCCTCTCCACCCCCATGCCCTGCCTTATTTTCTTGTCAAGCATTCATATCATATGATACACATTATGCAGGGTTTTGTCTGTTTTGTCCCACATTGTACCCTCAGAGTAGCCCTGGTGGTTCAGTGGTTAAGAGCTGGGTTCTTAACCAAAAGGTCAGTAGTTCGAATCTACCAGCTGCTCCTTGGAAACCCTATGGGGCAGTTCTGCTCTGTCCTGTAGGGTCGCTATGAGTCAGAATTGACTCGATGGCAATGGGTTTTGTTTGGTTTTGGTTTGCACCCTCAGTACCTAGAATAGTGTCTTGCATACAGTAGGTGCTTAATGAATATTTGTTGAATTAAACAGTCGAGGCAGGAAAATTCTGGAAGGCTTGCACAGGGCAGCTAAAGAGTCCAGGATATCCCTTTTGGCTGAAAATAAAAGTATGTCACATTCTGACGAAGCCTACCTGAGTTCCAGCAAGAAACGTTTTCATACCCGGTCACACAACCGAGTCCCTGTGCCTCCTCCCAAGGCAGGTCAGGAAGAACATGACCATAAAAATTGCTTTTCCTTTATGCTTTTCTCCAACCCCTTAAAAAAAAATTCTGCAAAAGAGACTTTTTTAAAAAATATTTTTATTTCAACTGTACATGATGGTTTTTTTGTTTATTGTTGTAGTTTAAGTGAAAGTTTACATTTCAAGTTAGTTTCTCAAACAAAAATTTATACATACATTGTTATGTGACCCTAATTGCCCTCCTTATACTGTGACAAAACACTCCTCCTTTCCACCCCTGATTTCTGGTGTCCATTCAACCAGCTCCTAATCCTCTCTGCCTTTTCATCTCACCTCTGGACAGGAGCTGCCCATTTAGTCTCATGCATCTTCTTGAGCCAAGAAGGTCACTCTTCCTGAGTATCACTCTATGTCCCACAGTCTAGTCCAATCTTTGTCTGAAGAGTTGGCCTCGGGAATTGTTTTAGTTCTGGGTTGACAGAGAGTCTGGGGCCATGCTTTCTGGGGTTCCTCCAGTCTCAGTCAGACCATTAAGTCTGGTCTTTTTACTAGAATTTGAGTTCTGCACCCTACTTTTCTCCTGCTCCATCAGGGACTCTCTGTTTTGTTCTCTGTCAGGGTGGTCATTGGTATAGCTGGGCACCGTCTAGTTCTTCTGATCTCAGGCTGATGCAGTCTCTGGTTGATGTGGCCCTTTCTGTCTCTTAGGCTGATACTTTCCTTGTGTCTTTGATGTTATTCATTCTCCTTTACTCCAGGTGTTTGGGACCAATTGATGCATCTTAGATGGCCGCTTGCTAGCTTTTAAGACCCCAGACGCCACTCACCAAAGTAGGATGCAGAACATTTTCTTAATAAGCTTTGTTATGCCAATTGACTTAGATATCCC
>NW_004443978.1:8189532-8214600 GCF_000243295.1 Trichechus manatus latirostris | reverse complement strand
TGTATTCAGGAAACTTCTTAGCTTTGGTTTAATCCAGTTGTGCTGACTTCCCCTGTAGTGTGTGCTGTCCTTCCCTTCACCTAAGATAATTCTTGTCTACTATCTAGTTAGTGAACAATCCTCACCCTCCCTCCCCACCCTTGTAACCATCAAAGAATGTTTTCTTTTGTGTTTAAACCTTTTCTTGAGTTTGCAAAAGAGATTTTTAAAATGCCAAAGTTCATGTAGTATTCCAATTAAGTTAGAGAGACATTTGAAAATTTAAACACAACCTGCAGAAAGAGCTGAAGGACGGTGCTATGGAGTGTGATGCTGTAAGGGTCCAGACCCTTTTGGGATTCACTTAGCGTCTCCTGGAGAGAAATTTCTGCAAATGTTGGTTACAGCGGGGATAGAGAGAAAGAGTTTTCAATCCAGTACATGACTGGAGGAGCTATGCAGAATCAGCTACAGAATCTGTGGTCCCAGGGTAAAATGAAAGTACGGGACCCCTTATTACAAAATCAAGAATTTCAAGATGGCAATAACAGAGCATTAAACCAAATGTATAGGGCCCTATGCAACAGCACGGATTGCACACCATGAAGCTAGCCCAGGAGCCATGCAAATCTCATGGTAGATGTCACGTGAGACTTAAGCTTCACCACACAAAGCATTCCAGAATCACAATTAATCATAGCAGCGAATGCATATTGAGTGCCTGCCACGTGCCAAACACTGCTCAGGCTTCACACATGCCTAGTCCCATTTTAGAATCATAAGAAGCTTAGAGTGTCATCCCCTTGTTACAGATGAAGTATTTTCATTTTCCCTCTTTTTTGCCCCCCAGAGTGTAGAATCAGGTACAGGGAAGTTAAGTAACTTGTCTAAGGTTGCAAAGCTTGAAGTGGAGGAGCCACAATTCCAAACTAGGTCTGTCCAATGTCAGGACCTAATTTCTAAATAACTACGTTATGATATCTTCAGAATATCTTCATGTAGAAATGTGAATATGAAGTAGAATTATAGACTGATTGAATAGCCAGAAAATGGGACCAGTGCACAGGATCAGAAAGCAGAGTCAGGCACTCAGGAGTGAGGAAGAAGTTTTTCAGTGGTCAAAATGCCTGATGTGTTCCCTCTGTCCTGCCTTGTTCTGCCAGGGTGAGGAGGCCCTCAGCACCTTCTAAGAAGGGGGTGAAAACAGAGAATTGGGAGCGGAGGCTTAAAGAAATGGACAAACAAAGGGGTGGTTATCAGCCATGGATCTGGCGGTGTGTTGCCCATTAAATCACAGTGGATTATGAGTGAATTCCATGATCCACTCTTATTTTTTAAATTTTTGTGAAAAACGTACATAATACATTTGCCAGTTCAACATTGTACATGTGCAATTCAGTAACACTACATCAGTCATGTTGTGCAACCATCACCAGTTCCCGTTGCCAAGTTTTCTGTCACTGTAAACAGAGACTCAGTGCTTTGTACGCAATGACTCCCCGTACCTCCTCCCTCCCTGGTGAGCACAAATCAACTTTGGCCTCTGTGTATTTGCTTATTCATGATCTACTCTTAATAGGACTGTTAGGTGCCAGGTAGCTATCTCTTGAGATAACTGTGTTTGACAAGGCTCAACCTGTCCTTCCTACTGACTTAGAGTGTGCCAGAGGCCAGATGACTGTATTTGGGAGACGGGTAGTGGAATTTCAGAGTTCCTCATAATACAGTGATTCTTACCCCCATCACTATTAAAATAACATTGTGGAAGGTGAGTTTATAGACATAGCAATGTATCTGTGTGAAGCAGCCATAGGTCTTGTTGTGTTTTTGGAAAGCAGTGCATGATGCTACTATGATCAGGGCATTGTGCTCAAGACCAGTGTTAATTTATCAGGGAGGTTGTTCTTGGGCATAAGTTCACTCATTGGTTTCATAAACATTGTTCAAGAACCAGCTTTCTGTCAGCTACTGTATTAGCTCTCAGGCTTTAACATGTACCTTTGCCTTGTGGAGCTTCTAAAGTCAGAGAGGGAGAAAGACGGTGTCACATAATCTCACAAATACGTATGGAATTGAAGATGCAGCAAGCACTAGGAAGGAGGTCCCTATAGTATGACCTGACACCCTACAGTGGAATCACCCCGGTCCAGGAGGTCACAGAAGGTTTCCATGAGGGAATATGCTTCAGCTGAATCCTGAAGAATGAAAAGGTGAAGTGGGTGGGAGGAGGGCATTTCAGAAATAAGAAGTGGTGAGTGCAAGGCTAGGAGGCAGGAGTGAAGAGGGTGAGCACGAAGAGTTGCAAAAGGACCAGACAGCCACACTGTCCAATGTGGTAGCCACTAGCTACATGTGGCCAGTTCATTTAAATTGAATAAAATTTAAAATTCATTGCCTTAGTTGCACTAGCAGCATATCAAGTGCTCACTAGCCACATGTGGCGAGTGGCTACTGTAGTGAGCAGCACAGAATTGGAACATTTCCATCATCACAGAAATTCCATTGGACAGTGCTGATTTGAGTGAATGGAGCAGGGAGAATGAGGAGGCGGTGGCCCAGGTCAGCCTGGAGATGGAGTTGGACAGACCACCCATCGCCTTGTCAGCCACATGAAGGGGTTTGGTCTTGGGTAATGAGGAGTTCCATAAGCATTTTAGCAGAGGCTGATATGATCAGATTGGCCTTTCAAGAGGCCCTTTGGCTGCAGCGTGGACATCAGATTGGGAGCTCAGTAGGCGGCCATTGCAAGAGTCCGTGAGAGAGATGATGGCCGCTTGGATGAGGGGGGAGAAGGTGATTTGCTCAGAGAAGAGCATCTACAGGATGTGGAGTTGGGCTGGAGGGCTGTGTGGGTTGGGGTCGAGGGTGGAGTCAGGAATGGCTCCTGGATCCCCCACTTGCACACAGTTTGCTCAGTGGAGTTGGGAGGAAGACCATGAATCAGCCTGGAGCTCCTTGACTTCGAGGTGTCCCTGAGCCCTTCAGAAGGAAACGTGAAGTAAGCAGTTGGAAAATGATTGACTTCTGCTTTCATCATCATTTCATAGGCAGGAGATATTTTAATATTAAAAATAAAAAGGATACTTCAGCTTTATATAAAACTCACCATGCCTGTGATTTCCCGTGACCAGCATCACCTCTGTGACCTTGCAGATGCTTCATTCTAACCCTGAAGTTCATGGCCAAATAGCCACCAGGGAAGGATTCAGAGCCTGCAGGCTCCTCTCTTTTTCCTCCCAGAAAATTGGTAAAAACAGAGCTCAGCTTACATATGCATAAAAACACAGGCTCAAATATCAATTCTCCCCTCTCCTCTTCACCCCATCTCCTACCCGCAGCAGCCAGGCTTCAGTTCACTGAAGCAGGGAAGAGAACCCTAGGATTGCTTGAAAGGAGGGAGCGTTGGTGCAACACAAAGAGCTCAATGTTATGAACTCTGATTTCGGCCTCTAAAGGAGGCCAGATAGCAATGTGTACTGCACACACTGTGTTTTTCTTAGAGCAGCATCCTTTTCCGAACTATTTCACCAGCATTAACATTAACTCACTGTCCCCTAAGCTTCTCACCTAACTTTTGGAGTTGCTGTTGTCAATTTGATCACTGTAAATAGTTCTTTAAAAGAGCAAATGCTCAAGGCAAACATTCTTCACTAATTAAGCTAAACTACTGTTTAGTTTTGGAGCCGTGGTGGCACAGTGGTTAAGAGCTTAGCTGCTAACCAAAAGGTTGGCAGTTAGAATCTACCAGCCACTCCTTGAAAACCCTACGGGGCAGTTCTACTCTGTCGTATAGTTTAAAGATGACTTCAGGGGATAGTTTTGGTTTAAGGTTTAAAGATTACCTGAGGGCCTTATACCAGTCTTGAACATAGGTACTGTTATTCTACCCATTTACATTTGGACAACAGAGACTTAGGCTAAGTAACCTCTCCTGTCAGGCTAATAAATGGTGGAAAGGGTTTGGCTCCAGGGTATATTTGATGGCAAAGCCTAACTCCTAACTGCCAAGCTATACGAGGTTCCACAGTCAGCAGAGTACATGACATACGCATCGCATGGCCCAACAGGGTTCAGTCTGTGGTTCAGTCAATGCTTTCAGGAGCCCCATCCCTGGAGGCTGCTTCAGCGTGAAGCTCAGCGCAGACTTCACTGTAGCGAAAACCTGGGAAATCTGGTTTCACGGCTTCCCTCTGAAATAGAAATAGTAATAATAAATACTTCTGTGATGTTTTGTAGTTTATTAAAGACTTTCCCAAGCATCCTCTGAGCTCACTCTTTTGTGTGCCCTAAAGTCTACCATTAACTTCCTTCCGGTTAACTGAGGAGACAGGGAGGGAGGTGGAGGTGTCAAGGCGAGGTTCCAGGGGGGCCTGTTTTTATCCTAGTTTCTCCATCATTAATGGCAGAAGGGGTTTCTTTGTTTTGTTTTGGGTTTTTTGCTTACTTTGCTTTTGTTTTTTAATGTAGAACCTGTAACAGGGCTGTGAGCTCAGGGAAGCTGTGGAGCACCAGGGCCTGGAAATCTCGGGGAGGCTGGGAAGGAAAGAGGGTTGATAGACCAGGCCCTGGGGCTGTGCTAGGGGAGCCTGGGGAGATGGGGAGTCAGCTTGTGACTGGGATGTGCCCCAGGATGGGGGTTACACCAACCGCTGGTGGTCTGGTCCTCCCTGTTCAGGAACCCCTTCCCTTCATCACCTCGTGCAGCCCCTCTGCTGTGGCTACCTGTTCACCTTCCATTCTGGGCCTTTGCCCCAAGCCCCTCAAGACTAGGGGTGTGAGTCCCACCCAGGGGGTAGCTGGGGTTGGGGGAGTCCCAGTCTCACGTATAAAGGAGAAAGGCATTTGGGAATCTTAGCTCTGCATTCTTTACACACTTCTCCTTCACTCATGGAGTTTAAAAGTTCACAGTCCACTTAGTCTAAAACCCCACTCGGGATTCTACAGGTGTTTATCGATTGTTGATTAGACCTGACTTCCACTTACGCTTATGGTCCCGGGAAATGATCAAACCGGCAAGTAGACTACTTGAGGCGGTCTTCACCAGGGCAGAAGCGCCCACCAGTGTGTTCTCTCACTTGGTATTGATTTCTGGCGGAGAATAAACCTCCTTTATAGTAAACCGGGGATTTCCTGTTCACATGAGAATCTTCGTTTCTCTGGTGCAGTTTTTATTCCACAGGAATTCAGTGATAGTTTGAATTAAACAGTCACATGCGAGCAAAGGCTTGCTTTGTGTCATTCCTGGGTTTTCATTTTCCTTTTTTTTTTTAAAGCCAAATTTCACTGTTTTAGGAACAAGCAAAACTGTAATTGAATTTTGGGAGGCTTGCGACCTGTGATTACAATCAACATAGGTCCAGTCCGCAGCCTTACTGGTTTGTGTTTTTCCTCTGAATCTAATGAAATTCCTAGAAAGGTAAATAATGCTACAGAAGCTGTAGTTTCAGTTGGGAGCGGGGGAAGCCTTTGTGTGGGGTCCACCTGATTGGTTTGGAAAGGAAATCATTTTAGAAATGTGGGGTGGGGGGCGGTTAACCCTGAGCACTTATAAATGGTTTACATGAGCATGACCCCCTGCCAGTGCCGTAAAAAGGCATAGTATTCAGTGTTCAAGGAGGACCATGAATTAAAGTTTGTGAGCATTTATATGGACAAAGAATTTTAAATGACAAAAACCTTTACAAATCATTGAGTCTATCGCATAATTTTACAGAAGGGAAACTGAGGCCTAGACAAGTTTAATTATGTATCCCAAACCCAAAAAACCCAAACCCATTGCCTTTGAGTCAGTTCTGACTCATAGCGACCCTATAGGACAGAGTAGAACTGCGCCATAGAGTTTCCAAGGCTGTAATCTTTATGGAAGCAGACTGTCAAATCTTCCCTGCACAGAGTGGCTTGTAGGTTCGAACTGCTCGACCTTTCAGTTAGCTGCCGAGAACTTAACCACTGTGCCACCAGGGCTCCTAATTATGTGCCCAAGTTCTTGTAACTAGCACTTTTAATATTTTGGGGCTAACTGTGTTCTAGGCTTGGTACTGGGATTTTTATCTATTTTACTCCATATGTTATATTGTTGTGTGCAGTTGAATCAATTCCAACTTACAGCAACCCTATAGGACAGAGTAGAACTGCCCCATAGGGTTTCCTAGGCTATAATCTTCACAAGAGCAGGTTGCTAGGTCTTCCCTCCCATGGAGCAGCTGGTGGGTTCGAACCACCAACCTTTTGGTTAGCAGCCAAGCGCTTAACCACTGTGCTACCAGGGCTCCTTTTACTTCATTTAAGATCCCCCATATAGTTTGGTGAGGTAGGTCCCATCATCCCCATTTTACAGATGAGTAAACTTGTCTCAAGTCACAAAGCTAGTAAGTGGTGTCAGAGCCAGGACTGGAAACCAGGACTGGCTGATTGAAAGCCCAGTGTGGACTTTCTCTGGCACATCCCAAACACAGGCCTGAAACCACATCTCCCAGGGCAGATGCTGGGCACAGAGCACTCTGAGGCCCTCTGGGAGTTGTCTAGCCCCCAGCAGCCATTACTTGAGCCACACCAAGCAATAGAGCCATAGGCTGGGGGCATTTGGAGGAAGGATACTTATTCAGAGAGTTGAGGAACTTCAGGGACCTCCTCTGGGTACAAGGAAGAAAACTGAGGCCCAGAGAAACCACTTGTTAGAGTTTGAAAGAGGATTGTGTCAGAGGCCTCCCAGCTTTCCTACAACTCCAAGAGCTTTGACAGTCTGGTGAAGCCTCTGAACCCCATCTTAGAAGAAAGTTTTCAAATACATAGAGTAAATAAAATATATAGGGTTATAAAGAAACCAATTATACTGAAATACAGTTACTTAAAATATTTAAAAATCATATTTGCAATATAGTTATATATGTGTTTATTAACTCATTGAATAACACAATTTTTGGTGGCTCTAATACCTACTTTGATTTTGAGGTAGTGGAGGGTGTGAACAGTGTTTGGAGATATCTGAAACAATGGTATTGTGACATGAAAGTATCTGTGCCTTCTCTTGGTGACATATTCACAGATAACCACTAATGTGACTGATCTGTGGGAAATGCTAAGTTTCAGACTGAGGTTACTGAAAATCAAGACGTAACTGTTTTCCCATCCAAGTATGTGAAACTCCCTGGATTCTACCCATGGACATCCGTGAACCCTGTGTTAAGCACCCCTGTTATTCTGGCAGCTCTCCTCTAGTTAGCTCTGCAGGGACTAGTTAGCTCTGCAGTGCCTTCTGAAGCTACCACTAGATCTCAGTCTTGCCAAGCTGAAAGGGTAAAGTGGTGGGTGGTGAGGTCTTGGGAAATGCAGGAGAGACCCATCTGGACAATGGCTGTGAACAGTAGTGCAATGGGTTTCTCATATATATGGCCTTTCTGTCCCTAGGTTTGTAATTCTGCTAAAAATGATTGGGTGGGCCTCAGTCTGCTCTATTTTATGCACCTTGCAGGGATTGGTCAGTTTGCTATTCAAATAGTGGCTTGAAAATCCACCCAATAGGATTGAGTGACTCGCAGTTCAGTGAGCAGATTGGTTGGTTTGTGGCACTGCTGGGAGGAACATGCCTTGAAATTGACAAGGAATTTGTTTACATAAGCGGGCAAGCCCACAAAGGTTTTTTGGAGAGAGAGGAGGCGGGAACTTCCTAAAAGAGCTGTAATGTGAATCAAGGTCTGTAACACTGAAGATAGTGGGAGGCCCAGAAGGGGGCCTGTGGCAGAGAAATGGTGGCAAGCACAGCAGAATCGAGTGGCAGAGAAATGGCGACAGCAGTACAAGCAGCAGGAACTCTGAGACCCGCGGACAGTGGTGGTGGGTGACTAGGCTTACAGAGTGGAGTTGGGCACCTCCAGGTCACCAGCAGAGCTGGGCACCCAATAAAGGGGAAGCAGCCGCAGTCCAGGCCCGTGCAGGTGGTCGCCTGAACAGAGCAAGCAGCAGGGTTGGGGGTCGAGCTGGCCTGCGTTTAGTAGCAGCAGATGCCCTGACTGTGCTGAGACCGGTAACCTTAAGGCCAAGAGAGGGCCAGGTCTGAAGGCGGAGAGGAGGCCAAGAGGAGGCCTGTCCTGAGGGCGTGTGCATGGCTGAGACGGGACATGGATGGCTGAGAAGGGCCAGCTAGCACAGCTGAGAGCGGCTGAGAGAGCTGTTGTGGTTGGAAGCTGTCCTGCACTGAAGAAGGGAAGAATGTGATGCAGAAATGCTTATGTTCTTGCCAAGAGAGAGAACACTGATAATACCCTTGAAGTAGACGACTTTCTTGTGCCTCAGCTTTGGGGATCTGTTTAGGAAGGCAGCCGTGTTGTATCACCCTGGAAATTTCACACCTGCATACCCTTTGCCATGTTTGTATGAGAGAGGAAATGACTACAAAGTAAGATGATATACCGTTGTTGTTGTTGTTTTCCAAGAAAGGTATTTCCAGGTACTCTCCTCTGGTCAATCTCCAGAAACCCTGTGCTTGCACCCATAATGCTGCTTACGGCTAAGGATGCAAAGTCTAAACATCAGCAAAAGGTTAGGTTTCTCATGACAGGCTGGTTACTAAGGTAAGGTGAGTTAGAATATATTTTAAATAAAGTCCTGTAAAAACCTGTTAAATTGTTGAGGTTTTAGTGCCTAAATGGTTAACCCTTCCTTATCTGGGCTTGGCACATGGCTGGAACATTTAGGACCATATCAGACTGTTACGGATTGAATTGTGACCCCAAAAATGTGTGTCGACTTGGCTAGTCCGTGATTCCCAGTATTGTGTGATTGTCCACCATTTGGTCATCTGATGTGATTTTCCTATGTGTTGTAAATCCTGTCTCTATGATGTTGATGAGATGGGATTAGCGGCAGCTATGTTAATGAGGCAGGACTCAATCTACAAGATTAGGTTGTGTCTTAAGCCAGTCTCTTTTGAGATATAAAAGACAGGGAAAGTGAGCAGAGAGACAGGAGGACCTTATACTACCAACAAATGAGAGCCAGGAGAATAGGACCTCCTTTGGACCCAGGGTCCCTGCACTGAGAAGCTCCTAGAGCAGGGCAAGATTGATGACAAGCACCTTCCCCTAGAGCTGACAGAGAGAGAAAGCCTTCCCCTGGAGCTGGCACCCTGAGTTCAGACTTCTAGCCTCCTAGACCGTGAGAGAATAAATTTCTCTTTGTGAAAGCCATCCACTAAAACACAGACAAAGTAGATCTATAAAGAAGAATTATTGGTAAAATGTTCAATGGATGGATTGCTCTAGATTGTCCTGTGTTTCCCATGAGTGCCTTGAAGGAAGGGTCGGATGGAGCCTGTTCCTTGCTGTGTGCCCAGCACCTAACCCAATTCCAGGCACCAGATGTGTATTAAAAAATGATTGTTGATTAGTATAAATAACAAAGTTTAAAAATAACGTTGATGTAATTAACGTGCATTTTTGAGAATTCAGAATAGTGTCGATTCTGCCTGTTTTAAGTGTTCACCCTTTCCTCCCATGCCCTCAGCATCTCCTTGCCCTTACTTGCCATGAACCATACTCATCAGTCTGCATGCCAGATTGGCCTCTTCTAAAACGTGGTCCGACTTCATCATTGAGATAGTCCATATATGGAGTGTAAATGTATTTATCTCATTTCTCACATCTGCTCACCAAGTATTCAGTGGGCCCCACTGTGTGCACAGATGCTGGGATGTCAAGTTCACATACATCACAGAAGGAGAACCTGGAGTGCCCACTAGTGTTTTGTCAAAGGGGAGGGAATCATAGCCATCTGTCCACATATGACAGCTGCTTCCTCACCCAGGAACTGGTGGCAAAGAGGCTGCTGGTGCTCGGGGCTCAATTTTCTAGACTTCCCCAAGTTGTCAGTGGGGCAAGTCTGCAAAATCCAGCTTGAGCTCACCCTGGTGGTCTTATTCCTCTACCACATCCCAAAACAAATATTTCTATTATATTAGAGTGGTAACTGGGAAAACCTTCCATTTTTAGCAAGGTTTACATTAGTGTGGTATCTCAGTTATCTAGCACTGCTGTAACAGAAATACCCAAGTGGGTGGCTTTAACAAACGAATTTATTTTCTCACTGTTTAGGAGAAGTTGGAAGTCAGGGCACCAGCTCTAGGCGAAGGCTTTCTCTCTCTGTCCACGTCTCTGTTCCTTGGCTCCTTGGTGATCTTCATGTGGCATGGCATCTATCTTCCCCATCTCTGCTTGCTTCTCTGTCCTAATCTGCTCTTTTTATATTTCAAAGGTGATTGGATTAAAATGCACCTACACTAATATGGCATCTTAACAAAGAAAACCTGTTCCAAAATGAGATTATAACCACAAGTATAAGGGTTAGGATTTATAACACGTATTTTGGGGGCACACAATTCAGTCTATAACATGTGATTTCTCAAACTGAAGTCCTCCTTACTCATTCATTCTCCGACTATTTACTGAGAAGTGACCGTACACGGGCCTTCATCGTGGAATCCAGAGGGCCCACACTACCTCCACCCCTTTGAATAGTGACCGTGACCACGTTGTGGCCCCCGGGAACCAAGAAAAATCACTTGGTCAGGAAAGGTCCAGTCTGTGCTCTGCACACTCCCACTGGGATCTTCTCCTAAGCATCCCTGGGCCTCCAGGTTTGTCCCCCACATGTGAGGCCACCACTTGTTCTTACCCTGTTTGGATCAGTAACCTGGTTTTGGGCTGTTTTCCTGGCTCTGACCTGGGAGTGACTCTGGGAGGCTAGAAGGTAGACCCCAAGCTGGGGACTGTCTTAGTGTGTGTTCCCTAGAAGCAGACTCTGAGCGAGGATTCCAGTGCAAGTAGTTTATTTTGGGGTGATCACAGGAAACACCACTAAAGGTGGGGGAGGAATGAGGCAGAAGAGGATGCAGTGATACAGGGTGTGTTATCAATCACATTAGCCCCCTGGATAACTAACGTTTAATCCTGCTGGGAACTCTGGGAGCCAGTGGACACTGACTTGGACAGGGTGAATTCTTCTGGGTGTTCATACACCCACTCCCATCAGTCACTGGTGATGCACTGGGGGTGGGGGTTGTGGGGATTAATTCCTAGCACTTCAGGCTGCCGCACTCATGGGAAGAGTCCGCTCTGATGACCAGAGATCCTTCGGCAGAGATGCAGGTGCTGGCAGTCTGGGAGTAGGGGGATTGGCACCCAAGAGGGAAGTCAGTGGAGGGGTTTGGAGGGCCACCAGCAGTGGCTACTGCAGGGGTGGAGACAGGCTGGTACAAGAGGGAGAAGCGCATGTCTGGGCAGACAGCACCCTGGTGTCAGGAGCACTGCTGGGCTTTGGGAAGTTACCTGAGTTTAGACAGAGCCTGTTACCCCAGGGCAACCCAGAAATCAGCGCGGCTTTTCCACTCATGTCTGTCGGCTGTGATTTTGTGCAGGATGGCGGACATTACCAGGGACTCAGCCCTTTGCTGATACTGTCGGGGCAGAAGGCTGGTGGTTTTGGCGATGGCTGATGGTGTTTAAGAATTGTAGCTTCAGGTATGTTTTAGTTGTCAAAAGGATTTTAACAGTCGTGTGTGTGTGTGTGCACGTGTGTGTGTGTGAGAGAGAGAGAGAGTGTATGTGTGTGAGAAAATGCAGGTTAGTTAGTACAAAAAGTTCCTTGATTAAAAAGTTATATACATTTTTGTACTGAGAAATGCCTGTAATGTGGAGAGAGACTGGGTTTGGGTGAAAGTAGATGATGTTCTTATTGAAACATACAGAGTCCTGAGTTACAGTAGACTAACCGTGGTTGCCTAAATCCATATCTCTTCAAATGACTTCAGAAAGCAAGCAGATGAACAGATAAACAGAGAGAGCAAGTAAAACCACTGTTAACCCCTGCCATCAATATCACTAGGAGATAGAATTCCATAAACTTCAAAATTACCTGTAAGCAGAGACATAAACACTCAAATCTGGCAATACTGAAATGTCGGGCTGAGAGTGCAGAGAACAAGTGGAAAAGAGGACAGGAGTATGGGAGCCTGGAGTGATGCCACCCAGATAACAGCCCCCTGGAAAGACAAGTCCCACCCTGAGTGGGAATGCTTAAGTGGGACCTGAAGCAACAGTCTTGGTAAAGGACAGGCTTCTGGGAGAGAAGGGGGGAACTAGGAGGGGACTTGCCCCTTGAAGACCTGGTAACAACAAGAAAGAAGGGCATAAGGGATAAAATTAAGGGCCCTGCAGAAATAAAAGAGAATCCCCAGATCAGAAGACACCCCCTCCAAGAAGAAGTCTCCTTACTCTATCAACGGTAGAGGGCTCCCTTGACCCAAGAAACCTGGTCAGCTACTCAGGCCCTTCCCTTTTTCTCCTCAACTGTTACTGCTAGCCCAAGAAGAAAATGCATTACAACATGAACAGGAAGCGTCAGTCAAGCTGCAGGCAAAGCTACAATCAGAAGAAAACAGAAACAGAATCGAAACATTTGGGCCGGTAAATATTATCACCCCCTCTCAACACACACACACACACACACACACACACACACACACACACACGTCAGAAGGAAACCGTGACAGAATGTTCAATATTAATTAAATATCCTTACATAACCATTTTTAGATATAAAAAACAGCACTATGGAATCAAACGTTCAGAAAATGAGAAATAAAATGGATAAAACCCAGGAAAATGTGAGATGAGAACTGATTGCATTTCGGGAGAAGAAATTTAATCTTCAGATGCCAAGCTATGGTGTTTTCAGTCATCTCATATGCATGCAAAAGCTGGACCATGAAAAAAGAAGACAGAAGAAGAATTGGTACATTCGAATTGTTATGTTGGCAAAGAATATTGAATATACCATGGAATGCCAGAAAAATGAACAGATCAGTCTTAGAGGAGACACAACCAGAATGTACCTTAAGAGCGAAGATGGCAAGACTAACTTACTTTGGGCATGTCGTCAGAAAAGGCCAATTGCTAGAAAAGGACATCATATTTGGTAAAGTAAGAGGGTCAGTGAAAACAAGCGAAAGCCTTAATGAGATGAATAGACACAATAGCCACGACAGTGGACTCAAACATACCAATGATCGTGCACATGGCACAGAACCAGGCAGTTGTTCATTCTGTTACACATGAGGTCCCTGTGAGTCAGAGCCGACTCAATGGCAACCAACAATGACAACAACAGTGTTGTCAATAGGACCATCGTTTCAGTGGATGCTAGACTGACCAAACCTTTTGTGGGGTTGCCTTTTTTTCCCATCCACAGTTCTTTCTTTCCTAAGCCCCAGCCCAAGGCAAGCATTCCATACATACAACTGTACCGACTCTTCCGATGGGAAATATTTTGAAAGTCCAATCTTGGTGATAGTTTTTGCTTTCCAAGTTTGTTTTAAATAAGACTGTAGGAAATACCCAAATACTTTCCCAGGGTGAATCAAGTGATACTTGTTAAATAGATTAAACTTCCCAAGGAGTTTTATTCCCCTTGGTAATATGTCAAAATTTCAGCGATAACAAACTCAGACGTTTCCAAATTGCTGTGATCACTGCAATAAATTATGCCATATTTTATACTTCACAAAGTAATTTCATTATATTTACCTTTAAAATTGCATGTGAGTTAAAAACAAAACACAGAACTGATAGTTTTGTACCCATCTCTGTATGACCAGAAGCAGCTTGTTTATCCATTCATCTGTTGATGGACATTTAGGTTTTTTCTGCCTTTTGGAGATTGTGAATAGTGCTGCAAGGAACATTGGTGTACAAGTCTCTGTTTGAGTCTCTGCTTTCAGGTCTTTTGAGTATATAGCTAGGAGTGGAATTGCTGGGTCATATAGTAGTTCTGGAGCCCTGTTGCTGTAGTGGTTAAGAGCTTGGCTGCTAACCAAAAGGTCAGCAGTTCAAAGCCACTAGCTGTTCCTTGGAAACTCTACGGGGCAGTTCTCCTCTGTCCTATAGGGTAGCTGTGAGTTGAAATCAACCCAACGGCAGTGGGTTTGGATTTTGGTTTTGGTATGGTAGCTTTATTTTTAGTTTTTTGAGAAACTGCCATACTGTTTTCCACAGCAGCTGTACCATTTTGCATTCCCACCAGCAATGGATAAGGGTTCCAATTTCCCCACATCCTTACCAACATTTATTATGTTCTTTCTGTTTTTTTTTTTCAATCTTAGCCATCCAACCAGGAGTGGATTGGTATCTTACTGTGGTTTTGATTTGCATCTCTCTGACGACTAATGACATTGGGCATCTTTTCATGTGTTTGGTGGCCATTTGAATATCGTCTTCGGTGAAATGCCTATTCAAGTCCTTTGCACATTTTTGGATTGGGTTATTTGTCTTTTTGTTGTTAAATTGTTGAAGTTTTATATATATTTTGGTTATTAGATTTTTATCGGATATATGGTTTCCAGAGATATTCTCCAGTTGGTAGCTTGTCTTTTCACTTTTTTGGTAAAGTCTTTTGATAAAAATTTTTCATTTTTATGAGGTCCCATTTATTTATTTTGTCTTTTGCTGTTTGTGCTTTTGTTATCATATTAGATAATCTATTGTTAAGAGCTAGGCCCAATAGCTTTGCCCCTGTATTTTCTTATAAGAATTTTATGGTTTTATTTTGCACATTGAGGTCCTTAATCCATTTTGAATTTGTTTTTGTGTATGGTGTGATGCATGGATCCTGTTTCATTTTACTGCATGTGGAAATCTGGTTTTCCCAACACAGTTATTGAAGGGACTCTTCTTTCCCCATAGAATGGACTTAGCACCCTTGTAAAAAATCAGATGACCATAGATGTGTGGGTTTATTTCTAGACTCTCAATTCTGTTCCGTTGGTCTGTGTATCTATTGTTATACCAGAACCAGGTTGTTTTGATTACTGTAGCTATATAAAAAACCAAAAACCAAACCCACTGCCATCAAGTCGATTCTGACTCATAAGGACACTTTTGGGCAGAGTAGAACTGCCACATAGGGTTTCCAAGGAGCAGCTGGTAGATTCAAACTGCTGGCCTTTTGGTTAGCAGCCGAACCAGTGTGCCACCAGGGCTCCGTAGCTGTATAGTATGTTTCAAAAATCAAGAAATCTGAGTCCTCCTGCTTTGTTCTCTTTCAACATTGCTTTAGCTATTCAGGGCCTCTTGCAATTCTGTATATATTTGAGAATTGGTTTTTCTATTTCTGTAAAGAAAGCTGTTTGAATTTTGATTGGGATTGCATTGACTCTATAGATCACTTTTGGTAGTATTGATATCTTAACAATATTAAGTCTTCCAATCCATGAACATGGAACATCTTTACATTTACTTAAGTCTTCTTTAATCTCTTCCAGCAATGTTTTATAATTTTCATTGTATAAGTCTTTTACATTCCTAGTTAATTCCTATGTATTTTATTCTCTTAGTTGTTATTGTAAATGGAATTGTTTCCCTAATTTCCCTTTTAGATTTCTCATTGCTGGTATATAGAAATCTGACTGATTTTTGTTTATTGACCTTGTACCCTGCAATTTTCTAAATTCCTCTATTAGCTCTAGAAGTTTTCTTGAAGACTTTTTGTGATTTTTCTCTATATAGTATCATCTGCAAATAGATATAATTTTACTTCTTCTTTTCCAATCTGAATACATTTTATTTCTTTTTCTTGTCTTATTGCTCTGGCTAGAACTGCTAATACAATATTGAATAGAAATGGTGAGAACAAGCACACTTATCTTGTTCCCGATTTCAAGAGGTAAGCTTTCAATCCTTCTTCATTAAGTATAATGTTGTCTGCTGGTTTTTCATATACGCCCTGAGTCACACTGAGGAATTTCCTTTCTATTCCAAATCTTCTTTAGATTTTTCATTAAGAAAGGGTGTTGGATTTTATCAAATGCTTTCTCTGCATCCATAGTTGATCATGTGGTCCTTTTCCTTTCTTCTTTTGATGTAGTGTATTACATTGATTGATTTTCTTATGATGAACCATCCCCGCATTCCTGGAATAAATCCCTCTTGTTAATAGTGTGTGACTCTTTTTAATATGCTGTTGGATTCTGTTCACTAGTACTTTGTGGAGGATTTTTGCATCTATATTCATCAGGGATATTGACCTGTGCTTTTCTGATCTTGTGGTGTCTTTGTCTGGTTTTGGTATCAGGGTTATGTTTGGTTCATAGAAAGAATTAGGGAGTATTCCTTCCTTCTCTATCTTTTGGAAGAGTTTAAATCGTATTGGTGTCAATTCTTCTCTAAATGTTTGGTAGCATTCCCCAGGGAAGCCATCTGGTCTAGGACTTTTTTGTTGTTGGGAAGTTTTTTGATCACTGATTTGATCTCTTCACTTGTTATGAGTCTGTTGGGACTTTCTATTTCCTCTTGAGTCAGTTTGGGTAGGTTGTGTGCTTCTAAGAATTTGTGTGTTTTGTCTAGGTTATCCAGTTTGTTGCCATACAGTTGTTCATAATATACTGCCTTAATTCTCTTTATTTCTGTCAAGTTAGTTGTAATGTCACCTTTCATTTCTTATTTTGGTTATTCGCATCTTTTCTCTTTTTTATGGATGTGACATCTGAAGGTCATTGCCAACTTTTGACTGTGCAACAGGTTGTATTTTTCTAAAGATGGCCACAACAATATCTCCCATCCCACATGTTCTTCTAGAACCCTGTCACCTCCTTATCAAAAGCTAAAGTCCAATCCCCTCCCCTAGAATCTGTGTGGGTTTTTGTTTCACTTGTAACTGGTATAATGTAGCAGAAATAATGTTGCGTGACTGTTGAGGTTAGGTCAGAAAAGGTAATGCAACTCCCCCGTACTCTCTGGAATACCTTTGCTGGAGCCCTGAGCTACCATGTAAGCAGTTGGACTGGTCTGAGGCCACTGTCTTGTGAGGAAGCACAAACTAGCCCATGCAGAGAGACCACATGAGGAAGCCTGAGACAACATGAAGTCAGAGAGAGTTGTCCAGCTAGTCTCCAGCTTTCCCAGCTGTGCAATCTCCCTGTCCCCCACCCACAGCTTCACTAGTCTAGCTCCAGCTACTACCTGGAAATGACCCTGAGCCAAAACTACCCAGCCAAGCCCTTCCTGAATCCCAGACCCACAGAAACTGGAGAGATTCTAAAATGACTATTGTTGTATTAAGTCACTCAATCTTGCAATCATTAGTTATGCAAAAGGGAATAAGGAATAAGGACTGTTAATAGAAAAAGAATAGTAACTGTGTCTGATATCTTTTGTGGTAATTTTGTTTTGGAAATTTTTTAAAGAGGAAGTTGATATACCAGAACATGTCTCTTTTGAGACGATGCATGTTCTTCCTTATAGTTAGCCTGTAAGTAACCTTTTCACTAGAAAAAAAAATTTAGTTATTGTCAAGTGATTTTCTCTTTTGTAGTTGCAAAGCTTAAACTATCTATTGCTTTTTTTTTTAAATTGTGTTAAAATACACACAACATAAAATTTACCGTTAGTAATGTTGAGTCCATTCACAATGTTGTGCAACCACCACCACTGTCTAGTTCTGGAAAATTTTTATCACCCCAAAAGGAAACCCCTTATCCACTAAGTAGTAACTCCCTATTCTCCCCTCCTCCAAGACCCTGACAACTGCTACTCTGATTTTGAGTCTATGAATTTGCCTATTCTGGATATTTCATATAAATGGAACCATACAATATGTGACCTTTTGTGTTCTGGCTTTTTTAGCATAGTGTTTTCAAGATTCAGCTATGTTGTAGTATATGTCAGTACTCCGTTCCTTTTTATGGCTGAGTAATATTCCATTGTATGGATATACCACATTTGGTTTACCCATTCATCTGTTGATGGACAGTTGAGTTGTTTCCAGTTTTTGGCTGTTGTGGCTATTTTTGGCTATACACATATCTGTTTGAATCCTTACTTTCAAGTCTCTTGGATATATAACTAGGAGTAGATCTGTTTAACTTATTGAGGAGCCTGTATGTTGCTTTTGGCAAAAGTAAGTGATAGGGCATGATGCTGGAGAAAACTGACTCTTTACTTTGTCCTCGAATATGATAAAGCTAAGAACACAGCTGTTTTCTAATGAAGCCGAAGTTTGGGTAGTTTCCCAAGTTGACTACGTGGTGAGCAGAGATGCCCAATGTTGTAGGCCATTTTAAAGAGAAGTGACCTCAAATAGAGGGCTGTAATGCAAAGACTTCATTCTTAATGGTGTAATGACTAATGCTATGAAGTCAGACTGAGTTTGAATCCTGGCTCCTCCCCTTACTGGCTGTGTGACCACAGGCAAGTAAATTAATCTCACTGCGCTTCTCTTTCCTCATCTGTTGTTACTTCATAGAGTTGTTGCCGGGATTACATGAGCTAATATGTGTGAATGGCTTAGTACATTGTAGGGCCTGCAGTGAGTACTCAGTAAGTGGTAGCTACTATTATAACTAATTATATGCTCTGATGATTTTTTTTAAAAATGTTATTGTGCTTTAGGTGAAAGTTTATAGCACAAATTGGTTTCACATTCAAAAATTTATACACAAATTGTTTTGTAACATTGGTTGCAATGCCCGCGATGTGTCAGCACTTGCTCCCTTTCCACCCCGGGTTCCCCGTATACATTCATCCAGGTTTCCTGTCCCTTCCTGCCTTCTTGTCTTTGCTTTTGGGCAGATGTTGCCCATTTGGTCTTGTATACTTGATCGAACTAAGAAGCACGTGTGTTATTGTTTGTTTTATAGGCCTGTCTAGTCTTTGGCTGAAAGGTGGACTTTAGGAGTGGCTTCAGTTCTGAGTTAGCAGGGTTTCTAGGGACCATAGTCTCAGGGATTCCTCCAGTCTGTGTCAGACCAGTAAGTCTGGTCTATTTTTTGTGAATTTGAATTTTGTTCTGCATTTCTTTCCCACTCTGTCCAGGACCCTCGATTGTGATCCCTGTCAGAATGGCCTTCTGGGCTCAGGCTGGTGGGGGCTGTGTGTTCTGACAATTTTAAGCCTCAGGTCCAGAGACCCAGATCTAGTGACAGAGGGATAAGCAGTCCAGAGATTAAATTGCTTGTTTAAATTAAATTGTATAGTTAGTGGCTACCATGGTACTTCCCCATGCAGTGGACAGGACAATTCCAGACCTGCTTATCCTGTCCAAGGTGATAGTTTTTCCCAAATAGGGGAAGACAGTTCCTCAGCCAAGGGTGTGAAGTACTAAGCTCCTTTGCCGAAACGTCCAAATAAGTTATCACAGTTTTATTGTAAATTTAATGTTTAAATTAAAAATATGTAGTTTGCTCTCAGCAAACTAGAATTAAAAGGAAATTAATTTGGTAAGGGTTATGTGTAAACCATATTTAATGATGAAATACTGAATGCGTTCTCGCTGAGGTAAGGAACAAAACAAGCGTGCCCCTTGACTGCTTTTATTCAGCATTGCACTGGTGATGCTACCAGGGCACTGAAGCAAGGGAAAAAAAAACTATTAAAATCAGAAAATAAGAATTAAAACTGTTATTACTCAGAGACGACATGGTTGTCTATGTAGAAAATCCAGTAGAATCTACAAACTATTTGAAGTAGTAAGTGGTTTTACATGGTGTCTGGAAACAAGGTCCAGATGTAAAAAATAAATTGTTTTCTATATACTAAAAAAAAAATCAAACCCGTTGCCGTCAAGCTGATTCCGACTCATAGCGACCCTATAGGACAGAGTAGAACTGCCCCACGGGGTTTCTAAGGAGCAGCTGGTGGATTCAAACTACGGACCTTTTGGTTAGCAGCCTAGCTCTTAACCACGGTGCCACCGGGACTCCTTCTATATAGTAGTAATAGATAATTAGAAAATTAAATGAAAACATGCCATTTTATCATGAAACCTTGAAGACCTTTAAGGGTAATTTATGATTTATTCTCTTACGTTAGCCCTTCATCTCACAGAACATGCAGCTCCACTATATCCAAGTTGTTGTTGTTAGGTGCCATCAGGTTGGTTCCCACTCATAGCGACCCCATTTACAGCAGAACAAAACACTGCCCAGTCCCGTGCCATCCTCACAGTTGTTGTTATGCTTGAGCACATTGTTGTAGCCACTGTGTCAATCCATCTCATTGAGGGTCTTCTTTTTCACTGACCCACTACTCTACCGAGCATGATGTCCTTCTCCAGGGACTGATCCCTCCTGATAACATGTCCAAAGTGTGTGAGATGTAGACTAGCCATCCTTGCTTCTAAGAGCCTGCTTGTACTTCTTCCAAGACAGATTTGTTCATTCTTTTGGCAGTCCATGGTATGGTATATTCGTGTTGCAAGGAGTGATTTAGTTTCAGCAAAATAGTATTATCCATCACACTAAATTAATCTAGTTACTTTTAATTATGTTGGTTTACGTTCTTGTTCATATGTTATTTATTATTGCACTTGGTTTTATAATTGCATAAGAGTGAGAACATAACATACCTAGTTATTTTATTTGTTACTTTAATATTATAATATTATTTAATTATTCAATATTACACTAGAATATTTAATAATTAATATTTAGTATTTATTAATGTTATACTATTATTTTAAATTCAAATAATTATAATTTGTTTAATATTATGATATAAAATTTATTTAATAGTTATTTAATATTATAATATAAACAATGTAAGGGGGGGCATTAGAATTTTTGTCCCTTAAAAAGATAACGTAACTTTACTCAGTGTGCTCCCTTTGCTCAGTGTGATTGTGGGGCTCACCCTGAATGCAGTGGGCTGGTAAATTAACTGCCAACTTCTTAATTACCTACTAGCAAAGATCAGAAGCTATTGTGAGGTGATGTAAATGCAGTTTAAATTTTATTGGGATTATATTTCAGTACTCCTATATACGTGAGAACCCTGGTGGTACAGCGGTTAAGAGCTACGGCTGTTAACCAAAAGGTCAACAGTTCAAATCCACCAGCCATTCCTTGGAAATCCTATGGGGCAGTTCTACTCTGTCCTACAGGATCGCTGTGAGTCAGAATTGACTAGACAGCAATGGGTTTGTTTATATATATATATATATATATATATGAAGTAGGAATTCAGAGGAAAATCTGAAATGTGAAGTAGGATTTCAGAGGAAAATCTGGATTAGGAAGGAAATGGATTTAAATTATTACCGAATAAAAAGACGATGATGATGACTGATGTTAATGATGGTGGCAGCTAACATTTATTGAGCATTTACTCAATAACCTGCAATGGGCTAAGTGTTTCATGGATTATTTTACCTGATCTTTTGAACAGCACTTTGAGGTAGGTGCTATATCCCCATTTTATACATAAAGAACTCAAGTTAAGTGATTTGCCCCCGAGACTCAGCTGGGATCCAAGCTCAAATATGTTGCCTCCAGTCCTCAGAGCTGAATCTTCTCAAGTAAGTGGAGAGGAGCAAGGAAAACATTCCAGCAAGATGCCTAACACTAATCTAGGGTATGAGGAAGGCAGTGTGTGACATCTGCCCAGTAGAGGGACAAGGTGCAGGCGAGGACGTCAGCGCCGGTTATAGAGTTGGACAGAGGAGTTGAGACTAAGGAATACCATAATAGAAAGTTAAAAAGAATGAGATAATCTTCTTAACTGCTGTAGGGAGGTAGATAAGATACACTAAGAATGGGACAAGCAGGGTGCTGTATAACACATCATTATCACTTATTTAGAAAAGAAATACAGGTGTTTTGTGTTTGTATGTACGTGTAACTGGATATTGGAGTGCACCGGAGCAATCTGGAAAGATATAATCCCAAATTTTAACTGTGTCCACCTCTGCGGAGGATATAGGCTACAGGCGTCCGTCGCGAGGGCCAAAGGGAACTTGAGCCTTGATGTAAGGCTTGTGTTTTGTGTTTGTCTCCTGTTGGTTTACAAGCAAGAGGACTGCATTCAGGTACTTAGGTAATTTTGAAAAGGGTAGGGTGTTGATACAAAGAGTTAAAATGAAATATGGGGGATAATTTGAGAATTTCATATTCAGATTAGTGCCATGTCCAAAGCTCTGGACTGAAAGATGGCAGGACTCTTTGTAGCTCTAGGAGCGGACGTGGCCGGAGGGGCAAGGGGCAAAACAAATTGGTGCTTAATTGATAGAGAAGACAGGATTGTTACTGATTAGACCTATGTTTTGTTTTGTTTTTTAGTGAAAGACCATTTGGAGTTTTTAAAACCTGAGCATTGGCACAGGAGTTTAGAGAGCATTCTGGGGAAGAACGCCTCCTCTCCGGTTCCCTGGGCCCTGGGTGGGGCTGGGGGGTCAGAATAGGAAGGAAAAGCCCCGTTCGGAGGTCTCATCTGTCACTTTCTCACTCCATAACCAGGCTGGGAAGCAGGTTCTCCTGTGGGGTTGTCCACAGCATTATTCAAATGCCTACAAAGCCTTAAGTGGTCAATTCTGTGTGTTGTAGATGGTGAAGTGAGATCCGCACTTCCGAGCTTCTCCAGAAAAGAAAATGTGCAAACCCTTTGGAAGCTGGGGGCGTTGGGACTGAACTGAAGCAGGAGAGAAGAGATGCTGGTGTGAAGGGTACGTAACAGCGAGATTATCAAACCCGGTGTGTGGCAGCCCAGGACTTTTTCATCTCCAAGTTTTTAATGTGATCGGGGACACTGTGCCACAGTTTTGGTGTGTTGGTGTGGATGTATCTTCTCTCTGGCAGCGTGTCAGTGAAGAGCATCTGCTATTTCCAGGTATTGGAGGGACTTGATAACGCAGTGGCAGTAGGGCCAAGCCAAGGACAGGCCAGGAGCCCTATGAACATAAAATATAACTGCTCACATGTATTGAGCAGCAGCTATGTGCCAGCCACCGTTCTAAGCACTTTACATGGATTAATTCCTTTAATTCTCACAGCACCACCTGAAGTAGTGCACTGCTGCTGCCCTCATCCTAGAGATGGGGCTGCTGGGGAGAACAACGTCTGTTACTGAGAGAGGACATAGCCTTCTGTTGGTGGGGCCTCTTCCCAACACAGAAGCCTTGCTTCTTTCTCCCTTTTTCATACATTTTCCCACTGCGTTTCCTCCCCTTCTCATTTTTCATAGAATCATAGATCTCCACGTTGAAAGGGAATTGGCGTTAAAGGGATGTCAGTATAGGTCACGGTGGCAGATTGTATTTTCCCAAAATGGCCACAGCAGTAATGCTGCTTTTCCAGAACCTTGCCACTCCTCCATCAAGCTGGGATTCTACTGACCTTTCCCTGGGTCTGGTGGGACCCTCTGGCAGAGTCTCTTGACAGAAAGAATGTGGAGATTCTGTACAGCAGAAAAGACACTATGGTTTCCTCGTGGCTCTCTTTCTCTTAGGATGCTCACCCTTAAGGCCCAGCAGCCATGTTGTGAGGAAGCCCAAGCCACATGGGAAGGCCACATGTAGGTGTTCCAGTGAAGAACCCACCCAACAGCCCACTGAGAACAGGCATCAGCCTCCACCCCCTAGCCTTCAGGCTGCCCCAGCTAATGCTGAGCAGAGCAGAGATGAGCTGCCCCTGCTATTCCAACACCAAGAGCAAATTCATGAACAAAGTAAACATTGTCATTGTTTTAAGCTACCTCATTTAAACCCCACAGAAACACTGCAAGGTAGATGCCGTTAGATTCATTTTGCAAGTAAGAGAATGCAGGCTGGGCAAGATGAAGTGACTTACCCAATTTGTACAACTTATACAGCTGCACAATTTCCACAACTAGCGAATGTAGAGCTAGGATTTGAACCCAGGGCTGCCTGACTTCAAACTTGTGTGACTCACCACTGCCCACGTGCCTGTTCTTTCTGGGCCAGGAGCTGGAGCCTTTGCTTCCTCTCAGACACAACTGCTCGCAGAGAAAACAGAGGCCTGAGAGCAAAACTTTTGAGAATTAGCTTTATATAATTTGTTGTGGCTCTGTTTCCTTACTTTTGACCCTAGTTAAATGCCCTCTGTGCCCCCACCATGAGCTTAGATTCGATGGTATTTTCTCCTGTTATACAATATGCTTTTTTATAGCATGTAAAGTAATTGTAACCATTTGTGTGGTTATGACGTCAATGTTTCTATCTTTCATTTGGCTTCGAGCTCCAACAGGTCAGGGATTGGTCAGTCTTTCATGTCCTTACCATACTCGTTCTCGTATAGACCTTGACCCGTAGTCATCGACGAATAAATGTATGGGAAGTCAATGCTGAACAGCACGGAATGTGAATTTTCTTGATAATGATGCTAGGATAAGGAAGTGCATAGTTCCAACTATTAATACTAAAACCATATCTTGGTTGTAAAGGTTTGTCTCTGAGGACAAAGGTTTCTTTTTCACTTCGTCTCTCTTTCCTGTTAGATGAAACTTCTTTGTGTTTGACTGTTATAAATAACTTCAATAAAATGCAACTAAATGAAATAAATAACAGGAATAGGCCCGAGGCTATGATGTTTAGTGAGGTTATGATCTAGATGGAAAATATTTTCAAGAGAGGGAAGCAAATGTGCAATCTCGGAGCACTGATTCTGTATGCTTGTGGAAATACGTAACTTCTGCATCCAGGTTGGCCTTTGCTGGGAGGAATCGTGCACTTGCATTTTTGACCTCGTATTTGATGGGGGGTGTGTGTGTGTGGTGTCATCGGTCCACTACCTGATTGCAGCTACTTGAGAGCTGTGAACAAGCGTTATGTTTCTGTTGTCCAGAATGTCCAGTACTGGGCCCTACACTTAGCTTGGCTGGGAGCTGACTGATCTAGGATGGCCTTAGCTGGGATAGCTCACCTCTGCTGTTCATGTCTTTCCTGTTCTGGCAGTTTAGCCTGAGCTGGTTTGCAAACAAGGAGGGTACTAGGAGAGGGACTGTGCAAGGCTTCTTGAGGCTTAGGCTTGAGAAGGAGGCAGTGTCACCTCGGCGTAAAGGGATGCCAGCTCTTGGTGGGAGGAGCTACAAAGACGCATTGTAAAGTGTGTAGATACCGGGAGGAGTGAGAATTGTGGCCATCTTTACAATCCCCAACACCAAGTAAAATACAAATTTTTTTTTTTTTTTATTGTACTACAGGTGAAGGCTTACAGAACAAATAGTTTCTCATGAAACAGTAGTGCACATGTTGTTTTATGACATTGGTTAACAACCCCACAACGTATCAACCCTCTAACTTCTCAGCCTTTTTTTT
>NW_004443978.1:8099979-8188083 GCF_000243295.1 Trichechus manatus latirostris | reverse complement strand
TTGTTATTTCCAGTGTTTTTGATTCGTGCCAGTAATGCCGGGGTGAGATGGTATCTCATTGTGGTTTTAATTTGCATAAAATACAAATATTTTCCTGAAGGAATTTAATATTAACAGTAGAGATGTTGGAAAGGAAACCACTTGCATCGTTTATAACTTATGAGAAAAATCAAAGTGGGTTGAGAAGAGAGCATAGTAAGAAGATGGACCCAGAAAGGAAGAGCTGCGGGAGATTCCCCCACTTCTCCATCCCCTTAAATCTGTAGACGTGAACCCTGGGACCAGTCGGGGGCAGAGCGCAGGGTAGGTGGTTGGTAGTAAGGAGAGAGTTTCCTTTCCTTCACTGTTCGTTTCTCCTCTATTGGTGACTAAGGGTGGCAGGCGATGAGGGCTTGGCAGGCAGATCAAAAGTTTGTCATGAAGTAGTCACTTCTGTTGTCTAAATCAGTTGAAAGAGACCTCCGCTGAATTTGACAAACCTGCATTAGCACCAGTTCTGTGTATCTTTCTGCCACGGAAACTTCAATTTCCATTATGGTTTGCCTGGTGGCATTGTTTGCTGGAAGAGTGTGAGGGTGGAGCCCCAAAGGAGGATGGGAAAAGGTCAAATGGTCTAAGTCTGCCTCCTGTATATTTTTCCCCATGGAATTTAAGGAAGGCTTCAATTTACAAACCTCAGTGTTTTAACACTGCCACTGCATGTATTGCCTCATTTAATCATCACAAAAGCCCTGTAAGAATGAGATTGTCCTTATCTCCATTTTACAGTTGGGGAAACCGAGAGGTTAAGTAACTTGCTCAAGATTACACAATCAGTTGCAAAGGTGGCATTTGGATCAGAGGACTGGAGGGTGTGGTATTGAGAGGGCAGGCTGGTGGCATGACATCACTGGTGGAGAACTCATTGGCAAGCAGTGAGTCAGTTACCTTTGGGATTCTTCCCACCTTCACCTGGGTAACTGGGAATGGGTAATTTTTACCAGCTGGGTGATCCCCCCTGGCTGAGTCCTAAGGCTTCCCAAAGGCTGGGTTGCACAATGATTAAGTGCTTGGCTGCTAACCAAAAAGTTGGCAGTTTGAACCCACCAAGCACTCTGAGGGAGAAAGACCTGGCGATCTGCTTCCATAAAAATTACAGCCTAGGAAACCCCATGGGGCAGTTCTACTGTGTGCTACAGCGTCACCATCAGTCAAAATCGACTTGACGGCACACAACAACAATGGTTTCACATTATCCCGTTGCGTTACCCTAAGGATTGCTCTGGCACTGTCTAGAGCAGGCCCTAGCTCCCTGCCCACAACTGAAGTTTTTTGCCACTCATGCCTCTGCTGAGACCCGTTTCTGGAAATTTCTCCCATGCTTAAGCACAACACTGAGGTGCACAGCCCGACTGGCATCTCCCATGGGTGCTTCTCTTTCATATTCTCTGGTTCTCTCCTTGATGCAATGGGATTCCACTGACTAAATACAATGGATGAAAAATGCTTTGTGTTCCCTGTAGTTTGCCCTGCTAAGTGTTTAGTTAAAGGCTAGTACTGCCATCAACTGGCTGAGACTTCTAAAGTGGCTTAGCTTAGTGAAGGTGGAATTTATTCCCTTTCTCTTCATTCTCTTTATTCTTCTCAATCCTACCCCGTTCCTTCCAACACTAGCAGGTGTAGCTTAAAACTAGAATAATAACAAAGATAAGCAAGTCTTGTTTGAAAATAAGTCGCATTTATTGAAAGCTTGCTGTGAGCCAGATCCTGTTCTAAACACATGACATGTTCTCTCCTCACAATAGCTCTATGAGGTATTTCTGCCCCCATTTTACAGATGAGGAAGCTAAGCCAGAGGCAAAGTCATTCATGTGTCATGGTGTCTGGCCCACTCAAGTGCTCAATGGTTATTAGTTATTATTTGTAAAAATGAGGCTGTATCTTAGTTTGGGTCGAGGATTGGGATGCAGGTATTCATCTGGGTGGTGATGCCTGGAAGTGTAATGAGGGAGTGGGGAGAATGGGGCCGAGAAAGGGATGAGGCCATACAGGATGCAGCAATGAGCAAGCTAACACTCTGGGCAGTTGGGGCTCAGTCCCAGGGGAATCTGTGACAGATTTGTAGAACACATCTTGGAATTTTCCCACCAAGGGACCAGAAGCTAGCTGATTCTTGGCAGAAAGTGCGGGGACCTATTTAAAACAATCGTGAACTTCATAACTGTAGCCTGCATGTTGTCATCCACTTGTCCAGACAAGTAAAGAGGGACAACCTGTTATGCATTCCTTCCCTTTGCTTCCTGAACTTCCCCCTTGGCTCTCTGCATCAGCTCTTACTGTGCAACAAACCACCCCCAACGCAGTGGGGAAATTGATAATAAGCATTTATTTAGCTCATGCAACTGAGGATTGGCTGGGGTTTGACTGATGTCGGTTGGGCTCAGCTGGACAGCTCTGCTGATTTGGGCTGGGCTAACGCATGCATCTGGGGGTCGACTAATTCAGGCTGTGCTCAGCTGGGTGACTGCTTCCAGCAGCTCTAGGTCCAGCTAAGCTTGGCTTCTCACTGAGATCTAGGTTCAGGACTGTTCCACCTGAATACATTCTAAGTCGAGGCAGTTGCTACCTGAGAAAAGCTCTTCTCATGACAGTGGCACAGGTGCAGGAGAACAAGCTGGAGCACAGGAGACTTCTTGAGGCCCAAGCTTGGAACTGACACTTGGTCTCTTCCGTCTTATTCTGTTGCCCAAAGCAAGTCACGTAGCCAAACCCAAGTCAAGAAGCAGAGAAATACACTCTGCCTTTACTGGAGGAATTTCTACTCTTGGTCTAGGCTTAAAACCAATAAGGCAATCTACCATGCTTCCTCTGCCTTCCGCCAAACTGGGAAAACATGAAATTAAAAAGTCTTTAGCAATGCCAGTTTTAGGTATCACTTCGGGCAAAATCCAAAATCCTTAATGATACTCTAATTTGTCATTAATGAGAGATGAAATGGTTATTAAAACCTGCACACCCTTAGGTTCCAGGAACATTTTTGTTACGTTAGACCTTAGATGGGGCCTGTTCCTTATCGTGTACCATGGCTTTGTTCATTTGAGACTCATGAAGTGTGTGGAGTTGTTGAGTTTGTTCCTTCTACAATGAAAATGCGTTACCACCTCAGCAGCTGCCTAAATGGTTACACTTGGAATCAGTACATACTTACTGCTCAGGCTCATCAGAGTGAAATAAGAGCAGCAAGTAGAATGAATAAATTGTTGGTTATATTGATGTGTATATTTCCCTACATTTTAGGAGGAGGCTTTGAATTTTGTAAAAAATGTCATTTATTTGCTTCTCTCAATGCCTTGGCTCTCTCCTCTGGCATGAATACAATTTAGCTGGAAGGAGAAGAGGCAAAGCTTTTATATTGGTGGAATTTACAGCCATAAATTTACAGGACTTTTTCCAAGTTAGTATGGAAAAGACTTGCAGTTTTTTGCTTTTTGCAAGTTATAAGTCATAAAGCATATGCTAAGTGTAGCTTGACTGTTGTATTCTTGGCTGTGGATGTTCTGCAGAAGAAACCTAAGACTTGAGTGCTTAAAAGCCTTTCCACACACTCCTGAGTTATTTATATTGTGTCTCTGCATTGGCCAAGCAGGCATTAAATGAAAACAGACCTTGATGCTTGTGTCTTAATGACAGCTCTTCATTTAACCTGATAGAGTGTTCTCATTAAACCATTAATGAAATCATATGCCTTATTAACACCATTAAAATGGCCTGTGGACTTAGTATTTTGTTTCCATCTTCATACATGCACACGGGTTGACTAGAAGGCACCCGCTGCGTGAACCAAGTAATTAATGTCACTTGTTGGTGATGTGTTATTTTGGGGTCCCCCAAAAGCAGAGCCTGAGTTAAGGATTTAACTACAAGTAATTTACTTGGTAGGTGATTCCAGAAGGATGTGGGGGAGTAGGGAAATGAGACAGGAAAGGGAAGCAGTCAGTGTAAATGAGCAGGTTACCATTGTGGGAAACTGGGGCTCAGTTCTTCCGGGAGCCTCTGCGGGATGGTGTTAGACCTCATCTTGGAGTTGTTTAGCCGAAGAAGGGAGGGAGCTGGGACACTGATCCACCAGCTCCCATCCATCACTGGTTGAGAACTATTCCAGAGGGCAGTAACTCCCTGGCACCTCTGGCTGCCCGTGAGTGAGCCAGGTATGCTCCTGTCACCTGAGTCACAGGTACTTGCAGAGGGAAACCCTTGACATGTATGGGAATGGTTGGACCATAAGGGACACGGGCAAGGCACCAATAGCATCTACTACCGGGGTGTTCTGGATGTAAAGTATTAGATGCTCAAGAGCTTTGGAGGAATGAAAGTAGGGTATTTGTAGCTTTACAAACTGACCACTGTAGAAGCTATATACCTCAAAGTTCTTTGAACTGAGTAAGAAAAGGAGAGCATTTTTTTGCATGACTGTTTAATTTATCTAAATTTTGGAACAGCCATACAATGGAATGTTATGCAATCACTTAAAGAGGAAGAGCTACTGTGCTGATATGAAACTATCTCCAAGCTATAGTTTTGGGTATAAAAAAAGCACATTACAAACCATTTTTTAAAACAGCTTTATTTGGGTAAAATTTAATATAAAATTTACCTATCCTTAAGTGTACAATTATCAGTGTTTTAGTCAGTTTATATGGTTTTCTAGAAATTTCATATAAATGGAATCTTATATGGTCTTTGTGTCTGGCTACTTTCACCCAGCATAATTTTTTTTTTTTTTTTTAGGTTTATCCATGCTGTAGCATGTATCAATAGTTTGTTCCTTTTTATTGCTGAATAGTATTCCATTATATGGCTATGTTAACATTTTGCTTATCCATTCTACAGTTGATGGACATTTAGATTGTTTTCAGTTTTACTGTGATGACTAATGCTGATATGAACATTCATGTACACGTTTTTATATGGGCACATATTTTTATTTCTCTTGGGTAGGTACCTACAAGTAGAATTTCTGGATCTTACGGTTAGTTCTCTAGGAATGTGCAACACTGTTTTCCAAAGTGACTGTACCATTTTACATTCCCACCAGCAGTGTATGAGGATTCCGGTTGTCCACATCCTTACCAACAGTCAGTGTTGTCAGTCTTTTATTTCAGTCGTTCTGATAATTACGCATCTCATCGTGGTTTTGATTTGCGTCTCCCTAATGGCTAAAGATGTTGAGCATCTTTTCATGTGCTTATCTGCTATTTGTATATGTTCTTTTGTGAAATGCCTGTTCTTTATTTTTTTGCCCATTTTTGTATTGAGTTGTTTGTCTTCTTCTTATTGAGTAATAAGGGTTTAGGACTATTCTTGCAACTTTTTCTTTAAGCTCTAAGTATTTCCAAATAAAAAGTTAAAAAAAAAAACAAAAAAAAAACCCTGGCTCCCATTACCTCCGCACCCCCCATTAGATTGGTAGACTCAGATGTGGACATCCTCATTAGAATAATTAACAGGAAAGGAGAGATCATATTTAAGATCTGCCAGAAATAGTCATTGTCTGGTCAAAATTGATACACTGGATCTTTATTAAATCAATTTTTTGAAAACTTTTTGTCTTTACTACTTTTTGTCTTTGAATGGGAAATTGGTAATTTAAAAAAATGTCCAGATGTTGGGTTAAGAAAAACATGAAAGGGATTATCATTACCTTCCTTTCTTCAGTTACTACAGAACTTACTCAAGTCTCCTTGGCCTTTTCCCCATCGGGTGTGGTCAAGGGACCCTTGCCTGGCCAGACTATGAGGAGAGGAACGGAGCAGAGCTATCCACCCACCCCTCTCACAGAGTGAATGCAGGCCCGTGTGGGCACCACAGCAGACTTTTCCACTCTAACTCCACTCTGCTCTGGCCTATTGCACAGTCAGCCCCTCTCGTAAGGGATCTCCTCTTTTTCACTTCCCACCAAGTCTACTACTTATTCCTATTATTTCTCAGTAGTGAAAGTGAACCAGATATATGCCTGTAGCTAAATTTACTGAGTTCAAACAGAAATTTATGGACTTCTTAGCCAATAGCAGAGGAAATGAAAAACAGAAAACAATGAAGTAAAAAAGAAAGATATTCCAATCCACCTGCTATCTCTTTCTCTTTGGACAGGTTGGCTTGTACTTACCAGCTTTCCATTCCTCAGATACCTAGTAAGTGTTAACTATTCATTCATTCTTTCATTGGTTCAGTAAATCTTGAGGGACACCTAATATGTGCCAAGCATTGTGCAAGGCTGAGGGGATTTAGTAATGAACAAAAGTGGCAGAGTGATTTTCCCCAAGAGGATTACATCCTAATGGGAGAGAGAGGCAATAAGTAATTAAGCAAATAAACACATAATATATGTCAGGTTGTGTCCGGTCGATTTTGACACATGGAGACCCCACGTGTTTCAGAGTAGAGCTGTGCTCCATACGGTTTTCAATGGCTGTAAACTTTAAGGAAGTAGATAGCCAGGCCTTTCTTTGGCAGTGCTGTTGGGTGGATTTGAATGCCAACCTTTCAGTTAGTAGCCAACTGCCAACAGTTTGTGCTGCTCAGGGACCTTCAGATTGTGCTAAACTCTATAAAATTAGATAAAACACAATAAGGAGGTAGACACAGATGGGTGCATAAAAATTCTGAAAAGATGTACTCCAGAGGATTAATAAATGGACCTATAGATTTTTAAAGTTTATGTTTTCTGATTTTTCTGTAACAAACTTATATTGCTTTTTTCCTTAAATTTTATTTATTTTGTTGTTGTTGAGAATATACACAGCAAAACACACCAATTCAACAGTTTCTACATGTGCAAGTTAGTGACACTGATGACATCATTCAAGTTGTGCAACCATTCTCACCCTCTTTTTCAGAGTTGTTCCTCCCTCCTTAACATAAACTCACTGCCCCCTAAGGTTCCTATCTAATCTTTCGACTTGCTGTTGTCAATAGCATATAAATAGTTCTTATTTGATCCTATATAAATAGTTCTTAAAAGAGCACAATGCTCAAGGCAGATCTTTTTACTAGTTAAGCTAAACTATCGCTCAGTTTTAAGATGACTTCAGAGGATATTTTTGGTTTAAGGTTTAAAGAGTATCGCAGGGCAATAGCTTCAGGGGTTTATCCACCCTCTATGACTCCAGAAAGTCTAGAGTCCATAAGAATTTGAAATTCTGTTATGAAGTTTCCCCCATTTGATGAGGATTCCTCTGTAGAAAAATGTTCGGTAGTGGTAGCCAGGCACCATCCAGTTCTTCTGGTCTCATGGCAAAGGAGGCAGTTGTTCATCGAGACAATTAGTCACACATTCCATTTCCTCCTCCTATTCCTGAGTCTCCTTCTTCGTTTGTTGCTCCAGGTGAACAGAGACCACTTGTGCCTTGGATGGCCACTTGCGAGCTTTTAAGACCCCAGGCACTATGCAATGAACTAGGAGGTAGAACAGAAGCACTGAATACGTATTAGGTCAGTTAACTGGGATGTCCCGTGAAACCATGACCCTAAACCTCCAAACCAAGGAACAAAACCCATGAGGTGTTTGGTTGTACATAAGCAGCCTCAGCAGCTATTTTTTCTTTTTGTCATTGTTGTAAACATATCTATCACACAACTTTTGCCAATTCAACTTTTTACAGGTGTACAACTTATCGACGGCAGTTAAAGTAGTCAGCTGTGCAACCTTACCCTTAATCAATGTGATTTTTCCATCATCACTAACCCGCCTTTCCCCCTTCTGTCCCACCCCTGGTAACCACTAATAAACTTTGATCTCTATACATTTGCTTTTTCTTGTCGTTTTATATAAGTGAGGTAATATAATGTTTGTCATTTTGTAATTGGCTTTTTTCACTCAACAGAATGTCTTCAAGCTCCATCCATACTGTAGCATGTATCAAGACTTCATTTATCCTACTGGCTGAGTAGTAGTCCATTGTATGTATGTGCCACATTTTGTATATTCATTCATCTGTTGATGGGCATTTAGGTTGTTTCCACCTTTTGGCTATTGTGAGTAGTGCTGCAGTCAACCTTGGTGTAGAGGTCTCTGTTTGAGTCTCTGCTTTCAAGTGTTTTGGGTATATGCCTAGGAATGGAATTGCTGGTTGTATGGTAGTTCTATTTTTAGTTTTTTGAGGAATCGATGCACAGTTTTCCCATTCTGCGTTCCCACCAGCAGTGGATAAGGGTTCCAATTTCCCCACATCCTCACCAACATTTGTTATTATCTGTTTGTTTTTAAATCTTAGCCATCCTAGTGGGAGTGAAATGGTATCTCATTGGGGTTTTGATTTGCATTTCTCTGATGGCTAATGACGCTGAGCATCTTTTCATGTGTTTGGTGGCCATTTGAATGTTGTCTTTGGTGAAAAGTCTATTCCTTTGCCCTTTTTCTAATTGGGTTATTTGTCTTTTTGTTGTTAAGTTGTCAAAGTTTTATTTATATATATGTTATTAGATTCTTGTGAGATACATGGTTTCTGAAGATATCCACCCAGTTGTTAGCTTGTCGTTTCACTTTTTCGGTAAAGTCTTTTGATGAACAGAAGTTTTTAATTTGTACAAGGTAACATTTTATTTTGGCTTTTGCTGTTTATGCTTTTGTTAGTATATTAGATAATCCATTGTTGAAAGGTAGGCCTGACAGTGTTGCCTCTGCTTGTTCTTCTAAGAATTTTGTGGTTTTAGTTTGCACATTTAGGTCCTTGATTCATTTTGAATTTGTTTTTGTGTATAATGTGAAGCATAGATCCTGTTTTATTCTTCTGCATGTGGAAATCCAATTTCCCCAGCACCATTTATTGAAGAGACCCTTTTTTCCCTATTGAATGAACTTAGCACCCTTGTCAAAAATCAGTTGACCATATGTGTGTGGGTTTATTTCTGGACTCTCAATTCTACTCCATTGGTCTATGTGTCTGTTGTTACACCAGTACCAGGCTGTTTTGATTACTGTACCTGTATAGTATGTTTTAAAATCAGGAAGTCTGGGTCCTCCTACTTTGTTCTTCTCTTTCAATATTGTTTTAGCTATTCGGGGCCTCTTGTCATTTCATATAAAGTTAAGGATTGGTTTTTCTATTTTTGTAAAGAAGGTTGTTGGTTGGGATTGCATTGAATCTATAGATCACTTTGGGTAGTATTGACATCAAATATTAAGTCTTCCAATCCATGAAGATGGAACATCTTTCCATTTATTTAAGTCTTCTTTAATCTCTTTCAGCAGTGTTTTATATTTTTCATTGTATAAGTCTTTCATGTCCCTGGTTAGATTTATTCTTAGGTATTTTATTTTCTTACATGCTGTTGTAAATGGGATTGTTTCCCTACTTTCCTTTTCAGATTTCTTATTGCTGGTGTATAGAAACCCAGCTGATTTTTGTTTGTTGACCTTGTACCCTGCAATTTTCTGAATTCCTCTATTAGCTCTCGAAGTTTTCTTGTGGGCTTTTTGTGATTTTCTCTATATAGGATCATATCCTCTGTGAATAGAGATAATTTTACTTCTTCTTTTCCAATCTGGATACCTTTTATTTCTTTTACTTGTCTTATTGCTGTGGCTAGGGCTTCTAATACAATACTGAATAGAAGTAGTGAGAGCGGGCACCCTTATCTTGTTCCCTATTTCAAGGGGAAAGCTCTCAGTCTTTCTCCCTTAAGTATAATGTTGTCTTTTGGCTTTTCATTTATGCCCTGAATCATATTGAGGAATTTCCCTTCTATTTCAATCTTCTTGAGTGTTTTCATCAAGAAATGTTGTTCGTGTTTATCTAATGGCTTTTCTACATCCATAGAGATGATAATGTGGTTCTTTTCCTTTGTTCTGTTGATGTGTATTGTGTTGATAGATTTTCTAATACTGAACGTTCCCTGAATTCCTGGGATAAATCCCACTTGGTCATGGTGTATGACTCTTCTAATATACTTTGGATTCCGTTCGCTAATACTTTGTTGAGGATTTTGCATCTATATTCACAAGAGATATTGACCTGTAGTTTTCTCTTCTTGTGGTGTCTATGTCTGGTTTGGGTATCAGGGCTATGTTTGCCTCATAAAATGAATTAGGAAGTACTCCTTCCTTCTCTGTCTTTTGGTAGAGTTTAAAGAGTATTGGTGTGAATTCTTCTCTAAATGTTTGGTAGAATTTCCCAGTGAAGCCATCTGGTCCAGGCTTTTTTTTTGCTGGGAGGTTTCTGATCACTGATTTGATCTATTCACTTGTTACGGGTCTGTTGAGACTTTCTGTTTCTTCTTGAGTTAGTTTGGGTAGGTTGTGTGCTTCTAGCAATTTGTCAGGTCAGCTAGGTTATCCAGTTTGTTGCCATACAGTTAGTTGTTCATAATATTCTGTCACCATTCTCTTTATTACTGTCAAGTTAGTTGTGATGTCCCCTCTTTTATTTTTTATTTTGGTTATTTGCATCTTAGACTTGTATTGCTTTTGTAATAAAAAAAAAAGTTATTATAAATTTATAAAAAATATTAGATTTGAATATCCACATGATTGATTGTATCTTCTGTTGTATCATAATTTTATAACTAAAAATACTGAAAAAATTCAGTTGGATGGGGCAGAGCAAAATGGTGAAATGTATGGATGTTACTATCTACTCCCCAGCAGCTAACACACTGAACAATGAATAAAAACTAGCACAGGCTGAGATCTTTCAGTGTCAGACAGCAGCAGAGGAATTGGATAATCGAGATTAGTCCAGAAGCAGGGGAGAAGAGGAACGGGGCCAGCAGAGAAACTGAGAGATCCTACCTCCTAAATCAGGAGTGCGAGCTCATCGCAGCCGTTTTGGGATGGGAATGGGTAGCAGCTCCAAGTAGGGAACACAGAAAGGGAGCTTATCTGAGGAAGCTCTAGCCAGATTTTTTTAAGGTGGTGCATATTGGCGGTGTGAGTTCACAGGCTGCACAAGTCGGAGAGGGGAAGAATGACCTTAATGCTGCATGAGAGTACTGTTGAACCTTGCTGAGGCCCAAAACTGATGAGCACTATAATCTAGAAGGGCTGCAAGGACAACAGGGCAAGGGGAAGAGTCCAGAATGACAAACAAGCAGGAGGAGGCCCCTAGTGGGACACCACTGGTAATGGGTGTGCTAGTGCAGGTGTGCCGCTGAGGGAAAGACTAAAAAAACCCTCATCGTCACCACAATAAAGTCGATCCCCACTGTGCGCACCAGTGGAAGCACCTAGCCAAACACCCACCCCACATACATGTGTATTGAATACCAGATACCAAGCACACAGATTTCTTGAGTTTTCCCATAATAAAGAGAAGAAAAAATTTAAAAAGAAAAGATAACAAAATGGCTCAAGTCCAACAAAAACTACTAAAAAATGCAAAAGCACAGGAGAAGAAGGAACACTCTAAAGCAAAACATGAAGAAAAGGAAATCTCTCCTATAGAGAGCAGAATATGCAAAAATTGATAATTTTCAGATTATGGTGCTAAATATGCTTAAAGAAAGCAAAAACACACACAGAAAACAAACTAGCAGAGTTCAGGAAGCAAACGGAGGAGCAAAATGAGAAAGTCAACAAGGAATTTGAAAACATAGAAAGAAAGAAAGAAAACTACTGGAACTGTAGAATAAAACATCTGAATTAGAAAAAGCAAGAGAAACACTCAACAATAGCGTCAAACAAGCAGAAGATAGGATATGAATTAGAAGACAAAATATCTGTACTTACCAAGCCTCAAGAGAAACAAGAGAAAAAAACAAAGAAAAGTGAACAAACTCAAAAAGAAATGTGAGATTCTATTAAGAAATCTAACATTAGAATTACTGGAATCCCAGAGCACCATGACAATAAAGGCATAGAAACAACTTTCCAAGAGATAATCAGAATTTCTCAGACCTGAGCAGAGAACCAAGCCTACAGAGAGACACAAAAAGATCAACTCTGCAACATATCCTAATAAAATTCATGAAAACCAAAGACGAGGAGAGAATTTTGAAAGCAGCAAGAGAAAAACACAATTAACATACCGAAGGTCTTTCATAAGTATCAGTGAAGATTTCTTCCCAGAAACTCTAGAGGCCAGAAGACAGTACAGCAACGTATATAAAATACTGAACCAAACAATTACCAACCAAGAATACTTTACCCAGCAAAGCTGTCATTCAAAAATGAGGGAGTAATCAAGACATTCCCAAAGAAACAGAAGCTCTGGGAATTTGCCACTACCAGACCAGGTTTGTAAGTATTACTTAAGGGAGTACTCCAAATGGAAAGGCAAGACAATTAACAAGTACAGACTTAACCTATTGAATATAGATTGTATATTGATGTTAATGGAGATACACCAACAGAAATGGGAGAGGGAGGAGTATATCAGGAATAGATTTATTATGTTAAAGTTGTATGTTAACAGTTATGCTAGACGCTGTAGTAATTGTAAGTCATATAATGTAACATATGTGGTAACCAGTAAGAAATCACTAAAAAGAAACACTCAGGAAAAAAGAAGCAAGTTAACAAAAAGGCTTATTACAAAAAAGCACCAGTAAGAAATCACTAAAAAGAAACACTCAGGAAAAAAGAAGCAAGTTAACAAAAAGGCTTATTACAAAAAAGCACCCAAATACAAACAAAACCAGAATAATCAGTATAATAAACAAGATACAAAACACTCAAAAAACAACAAAATGAGTGAGGTAGACAGTTTGCTTTCAGTGATAACCTTAAATGTAAGTGGTCTAAACTCCCCATGCAGAAGGCAGAGAGTGGCAGAATGGATTAAAAAAACATGGTATGTCCTTTGCTGTCTACAAGAAACCCAGCTTAGACACAAGGGCACCAACAGACTGAAGATAAAAGGATGGAAAAAAATATTCCATGCAACCAGTAAACTAAAAAGAGCAGGGGTGGCCATACTGATATCAGATAAAATAGACTTTAAATCAAAATCTGTTATAAGAAATAAAGAAGGACATTACATAATAATAAAAGGGTCAATTCAATAAGGAGACATAACACTTACATATATGCACCTAACAGCAGTGCACCAAAGTACATGAAACAAATTCTGACTAATATGAAAGGCAAAATAGACAACTCCACAATAATAGTAGTGGACTTCAACACACCACTTTCAGTTATAAACAGAACATCTAAAAAGAAAATCACTAAAGACACTGAGAACTTAAATAAAACCATAAGCCAGTTGAACCTAACTGACATACATATAACACTCCACCCAGCATCAGAACAATACACATTCTTTTCCAGTGCACATGGATCATTTTAAAGAATAGACCATATGCTAGGACACAAAACAAGTATCAACAAATTTAAAAAGATCAAAGTCATACAAAGCATCTTCTTGGACCATAACAGTATGAAACTAGAAATCAACAACAGGATAAATAAGGGGAAAAAATAATTACATGAAAACTAAATAATACACTACTAAAAAATTGTTGGGCCATACAAGGAATCAAAAATGAAATTCAGAAATTCCTAGAATCAAACAAATATGAAAACACAACATATCAAAACCTTTGGGACACAGCAAAAGCAGTACTCAGAGGGAAATTTATAGCAATAAATGCTTACATTAAAAAAGAAGAAAGATCCAAAATCCTTAACTTAAACAAACAACTTGAACAAATAGAAAAGGAAGAGCAAAAGAAGCCAAAGCAACCAGAAAAAAAGAAATAATAAAGATCAGGGCAGAGATAAATGAATTAGAAAAAAGACAAACAATTGAAAGAATTAACAAAACCAGAAATTGGTTCTTTGAAAGGATCAACAAAATAGACAAACGACTAACTGGATTGACAAAAGAAAAAAGCCAGAAAAGACAAACAACCAAATTAAGAAAGGAAATTACAACCAATCCTTCAGAGATAAAGGACATCATAACCAATTACTATGAAAATTATACTCCAACAAATTTGAAAACCTAGAGGAAATGGTTAAATTCCTAGAAATACACTGCCTACCCAAATTATCACAGAGGTATAAAATTTAAACAGACCCATCACAAAAGAAGAGATTGAAGATGTCATCCAAAAATCACCACCACCACCAACAAAAAAGGCCAGGACCAAATGGCTATGCTGGAGAATTCTACCAAACATTCAGAGAAGAGTTGACACCAATCCTACTTAATCTCTTCAAAACTATAGAAGAGGAAGGAACACTGCTGAACTCCTTCTGTGAAGCCAGCATAACCCTGATACCAAAACCAGGCAAAGACATCGCAAAATGAGAAAACTATAGACCAATATCCCTTATGAACATCGTTGCAAAAATTTTCAACAAAATTTTAGCCAACAGACTACACCAATATATCAAAAAATAAAAATAAAAATCATACACGATCAAGTGGGATTCATACCAGGATTACAAGGTGGTTCAACATTAGAAAATCAATCAGTGTAATCTACCACATGAATAAATCAAAGGAAAAGAACCACATGATCATATCTATTGATGCAGAAAAGGCATTTGATAAAATTCAACACCCTTTCATGACAAAAACTCTCAGCAAAATAGGAGTAGAAGGGAAATTCCTCAACATAATTAAGAGCATATATGAAAAACCAACAGCCAGCATCATACTCAATGGAGAAAGGCTGAGAACCTTCCGCCTGAGAACTGGAACAAGACAAGGATGCCCACTATCACCACTCTTACTCAACATTGTACTGGAAGTCCTAGCCAGAGCAATGAGACAAGAAAGAGAAATAAAAGGTATCTAGATTGGAAAAGAAGTAAAATTATCATTATTTGCTGATGACATGATCCTACATACAGAAGACCCTAAAGATTCCACAAGAAAACTACTGGAACTAGTATAAGAATTTAGCAACATTGTAGGATACAAGGTCAACACACAAAAATCAGATGGGGTCTTGGGGGACACCTAGGTCAATTGGCATAACATAGTTCATAAAGAAAAGGTTCTGCATCCTACTTTGGTGAGTAGCGTCTGGAGTCTTAAAAGCTTGCAGCAGCCATGTAAGATACATCTATTGGTCCCATCATGTTCAAAACAAAGGAAAATAAAGAAAACCAAAGACACAAGGGAAATATTAATCCAGAGGGCTAATGGACCACATGAAGCACAGCCTCCACCAACCTGAGCCCAGAATAACTAGATGGTGCCCAGCTACCACCACTGACTGCTCTTACAGGGATGACAATAGAAGGTCCCGACAGAGCAGGAGAAAAATGTAGAACAAAATTCTAACTCACCAAAAAAGACCAGACTTACTGGTCTGACAGAGACTGGAGGAACCCCCGAGACTATGGCTCCCAGACACCCTGCTAACTCTGAACTGAAGCCACTCCTGAAGTCCACCTTTCACCCAAAGATTAGACAGGCCTATAAAACAAACAGTAACACATGTGAGGAACATGCTTCTTAGTTCAATTAAGTATACGAGACCAAATGGGCAACACCTGCCCAAAAGCAAAGACAAGAAGGACAGGAAAACTGGATGAATGGACACAGAGAACCTAGGGCAGAAATGGAAAGGAGGAGAGTGCTGACACATGGCTGGGATTGCAACCATTGTCACAAAACAATTTGTGTATAAATTTTTGAAGGAAAAACTAATTTGCACTGTAAAGTTTCAGCTAAAACACAATAAATTAAAAAAAGAAAAATCAGCTGGGTCCCTCTACACTAACAGACTACTCCGAAAAAGAAGTCAAGAAAACAATACCATTTACAATAGCCCCCAAATCAATAAAATACCTACGGATTAACCTACTAGGAACATAAAGGATTTATACAATGAGAATTATAAAACACTGTTACAAAAGACTAAGAGACCTACAAAAATGGAAAGACATCCAGTGCTTATGGATAGGAAGGCTTAATATAGTGAAAATATCAGTACTACTTTAGGTTCAACAATAGACACATATACCAGTGGAGCAGCATTGAGAACTCAGAACATAACCCAAACATCTATGGACAGTGATCCTCGACAAGGGGTCAAAGTCCATCCAGTGGGGCAGAGACAGTCTCTTTAATAAATGGTGCTGGCAAAACTCGATATCCACCTACAGAAGATTGAAACAGAACCCATACCTCATACCAAACACAAAAACTAACTCAAAATGGATCAAAGACCTAAACATCAAACCTAAAACCCTACAATTACTGGAAGAAAACTATGGGACCTAATCTTCTGTAAAAATAAGACAACAAGTATTGCAACAAATATATGAATAGAAGAAGACAAATTGATAAATGGGATCTCATGAAAATTATAAACTTCTGCTCATCAAAAGACATTATCAAAAGAGAACTTATAGACTGGGAAAAAATTTTCAGAAATGATAGCGTCTAATCTCCAAAATTTATAGAAAACTTCAGTAACTCAACAACCAAAAGACAACTCAATTATAAAATGGTCAAAGGACGTGAAGAGAACCTTCACCAAAGAAGACACCCAAGCAGCCAAAAAACACATGAAAAGATGCTCATGATCGTGAGCCATTAGAGGTGCAAATCAAAACTACAATGAGATACCATCTCACTCCGGCTAAAATAGCACTGATTGAAAAAACAGAAAACAACAAATATTGGTGAAAGATTGGAACCCTTATTCATTGCTGGTGTAAAATGGTACAGCCATTATGGAAAACAGTTTGGCGCTTCCTCAAAAAACTAGAAATAGAGTTATTTTTACGACCCAGCAATCCCATTCCTAAGAATATACCCTAGAGACCTAAAACTACTGACATGACCAGATACATGCACTCCTATGTTCATTGCAGCTTTATTCACAATAGCGAAACAATGGAAACAACCAAAGTGCCCATCAGCGGATGAATGGATAAGCAAATTGTGGTACATACACACAATGGAATAGTAGGCAATCACAAAGAACAATGATGAGTCTGAAACATATTATAATGTGGATGTACCTGGAGCGCATAATACTAAGTGAAATAAGTCAAGCATAGAAGGACAAATATTGTATGATCCCTCTTTTTTAAGAAGACAAGAAAGGTATAGAGAGACTAGTATTCACTGGTGTTAACCAGAGAGAAGAGGTGGGAGGGGTAAGTACACTTTAGAACTTAGAGACTTGTTACTTTTGGTGACAGGAATTGTGGCTCCGAGTGTGAAAGGATGTGTGTAAAGATGAGTGTTTGAGCACAAATAAAAGGGTATAGCCACAATTAACAAGAATGCTGACAAATTGTGATGAATGTAACTAATGTCAATGAATAATTATCTGGAAATTTGTAAAAAAAGATTCACTGGGGGATATACGATTTTGCAACAACAGTAATAACTAAAAAAAAATGTTTGGTTATGAAGATATATAAATATGCATAAATATGTACAGGAAGGCATATATAGATAACTGTAGGCATAGGTTTGTACATATTTATGTGTGCTGCATATATTTTCAAGTATAAAATAAAGCACATAAGGGGCATGGTTATGGATACTTCCTAGACACAAACAAATACCTCACGGTATTATCTCCTCGGTTTGAGGCTTAGGACCATAGTCTTGTGGGGCAACTCAGTCAATTGGTATAATATAGTCCATAAAGACAAGGTTGTATATCCTCGGTGAATAGCGTCTGGGGTCTTAAAAGCTTGCGAGTGGCCATCTAAGATACAACTATGGGTCTCTACTCATCTGGAGCTAAAGAGAAAGAAGGAAAGCAAAGACTCAGAGAAGAAGCTAGCCTACAGAACCAATACTCTACACAAATAATGACATCACCTACCTTGAGACCAGAATTAGATGGTGCCTGGCTACGACTACCAACCATTTTGACCAGGGACCCAACAGATGGTCCCAGATAGAATGGGAGAAAATTGGAGAACAAAACTCAAACTCCTAAAAAAAAGGCCAGACTTACTGGACTGGTAGAGACTAGATGAACCCCCAACACTGTCACCCTGAGATTCTTTTTAAACTTGAACTCAAACCACTTCCAGAAGTCACCTTTGAGCCAAATGAGAGATTGGCCCATAACATAAATAATATCACCCGTGAGTGCTGTGGCCCTCAAAATAATCGTCTTAATGAGACCAAATGGTTAACATTTACCCTAGACCAAAGATGAGAAGGCTGGGGGTGGGAAGGGGACAGGGAAGCTAAATTAATGGAAAAAGAACAACCAAAACGGAAATAACAAGAATGCTGATATATTGTGAAGACTGTAACCAATGTCACTGAACAATATGTATAGAAATTGTTAAATGAGAAACGAGTTTCCTGTGTATACTTTCACCAAAAACACAATAAAATATTTTTAAAAAAATTCAGTTGGAAAAAATACCTAATCTTTGTTATCTGGATGTGGTTTTGGTACATTTTAGGGTGTTTGAAAATATAAGTAAATTATAGAAGGCCAGACACGTTTATAAAATGCCTTCCTGATAGGTAATTTGAAATGATGACATATCTTTTCAAGTCTTGATGAACTGCAAAATTTGCTAAGTAGGTCAGAATAGAAAATGGTAGCATTTAGATGCAAGATACAGAAACCAAAAACCTTTGAACCCAAAAAACCATTTCTGATGTTGTTTTGCTTTGTTATGTTTCTATTGACAAATGTAGTATAAATGTGTATTTACCAGTTCACACAATAAAGCATAAAGTGGGGATTTCATAAGTCATTTGGCTAGCTTGGCCCAAGGAGACTCCCAAGCTGTAGAACTCAGACCAAAATACATCGTTTTAAGGCGTAACTCAGGCTAATTGCACTAGGGCTCCATTCCCTGAAACATGTGTATACACATGTGGTACATGGATGAGTGACCATATTGCCCACTTATTCCCCGCCTCTTGGTACTTCCGTAAACCTGACTCTGCCTTTGCGTGATTTATATTGCCACTCCAAGGGAAGGTTACATGTTTATATCCTAACATTACTGCCAATTATAACAACAACTGCTCGTGATAGCTGGTGTGATAGCATAACACCCCCATCCAAGGCATCCAATCAAAACCTCCTCTTCCTGCACTTCTCAGTCATTCAGTCCCTAGTCTATGTTGTGTTGTTGTTAGGCATCGTTGAGTCAGGTCTCACTCATAGTGACCTTATGTACAACAGAACAAAATGCTGCCTGGTCCTGCACCACCCTCACAATTGTTGCTGTGTTTGAACCCATTGTTGCAGCCACTGTGCCAGTCTATCTTGTTAAAAGTTTCCCTCTTTTCTGCTGACCCTCTACTTTACCAGTCATGAGGTCCTTCTCCAGCAACTAGTCCCTCCTGATGATGTGTCCATAGTAAGCAAGATGAAGTTCCCGTCCTCGCTTGTAAGGAGCGTTCTGGCTGTACTTCCTCCAAGACAGATTTGTTCATTCTTCTGGCAATCCATAGTATGTTCAATATTCTTCACCAGTACTACAATTCGTACATGTCAATTCTTCTTCAGTCTTTATTTTTCATCGTGTAGCTTTCACATGCACAAGAGATGATTGAAAATACCATGGCTTGGGCCAGGTGCACCTTAGTCATCAAAGGGACATCTTTGCGTTTTAAGATTTTAAAGAGGTCTTTTGCCGCAGATTTGCCCAATGCAATACGTCATTTGATTTCTTGACTGCTGCTTCCATGGGCATTGATTGTTCATCCAAGAAGAATGAAATCGTTGGTCTATACTGATGATAAAAATCCAAACCCTATCCAAATCTTAACTTCATTTTGTGTTTTGTAAACCTGGTCACGTTTTCTTGTAACTAACCAATTCAGATTCATATTTATTAATTTAAGCACCAACAAAGAAACTGAAAATTTGTGCTCACATACATTATTGATTGGCTGACGCTTTAAGCCTAATTGTATGGCTCTATGCATTATTTCCACCAGCTTTCCAAGTGATTGATTCCAATAGCTTTGAAGCTTGGTTTTTTTTTTTTGTTTGTTTGTTTTTGCTTATTGATTTGATTGTAATGAGTCCAACTTTCACTTCCTTATTTTGCTTAATTCATTATTGAGAAATCAAATTATGCTAATTAGAGAGGACCTATAATTAGGCGAGAATTCTATCTACAAAGATAAGGTTTAGTTTAATTAAAAGTTAAAATTTAAAGCTTGATAGGAATCAATAAAAATTAAAGAAGGTATATAAAAACATTTGAGACTGAGTGGCAAATAATATATTGGTTACTTTTTTTTCTTATAACAAATGCCAGTTGCACTAAAAACAATTCATTTTTTTTAAATAATTGCATTATGCACTATACTAGTTCAATTTTGCCATCAAGGAATTTTTTTAGGCTTTGTTTTGAAAACTTTCTTTTTTTTCTTCTTTGGACTTTGAAAAGTCAGTTTGGTATTTGCTGATGCGTGAGTGTGGTTTTAATTTTTAGTTGTTTTTTCCCCCCTCTGAACCTTTTATTTTGGTTACTGTGAATCACAGTGGTATTTGCCACTCCTGAGCGCAGTGATTCATTGCCCTCTCCTTCCTCGGGAGCATACTACCCCACAGCTTACTCTGGGAAGCTGATTAGTCATGACTGAGAACATGGCTAGCATCTGCTCATACCAACCTATGTCTGTAGAAGGAAGATGAAAGTGGCTGTAGCATCTTCCTTTGGGGAAATAAGAAAGCCTTAGTTTGGGAGTTAGTAGTACAGGCAAGTGTCTCATTTGATTATGAAGCTTTTGGGCACGCTACCCTGGGAAACAGACTTAAGAGTTGGCCACAGCCCTTTGCCTGTTGCACATGCATCGTGTTTGTGGATACAGGGAATAGTGCCTTAAAATATTATAATGCATGAGTCTTGACTATGGGACAGTTTTGAAACTATATTGGGACAGTTTTGAAAACCTTGGAACAGATTAATGTATCTCAAATATATATTTTTCCAACCCACTTGGGTCTAATTTCAGAAAGTATCAAGCCAAAGGATTTTTCTTCCCAGTCCAGACTTATAGAGATGTTCCTAAAGTCTTACCTTAATCATACTCAGTTATTCTCTATAGGTTCCCACTTGCTGATTGACAGCTGGTGACCACCTATCCCCAGGGTGTAGACACAACCCTACCTCCATTTGATATCACCTGGCCCAAGAGTGCTTTGGCCGCTGTCTCTGCAATCAGAAGAACTCTTTGGTGTTCCCAGTCAAGAGTAAAGCCTCTGTACTTTAAAGGAATTGGAGCGGTTTAAGAGCTAGGACAAATGGTCAACCAGCTAGATGGTCTGAACAAGGTGTCAGAAGACCAAATTGTGGACTGAGTCCGAGGTAACATTAGGAAACTATTTTGACTTCAGGCCTCAGGTTTCTTATGAGTCTGGTACCATAGGGAATTAGAGGTGGAAATACAAACAGAAAACGCATCCTGGGTAAGGGTTGGACATGGTTGACCTGCAACTAGCACTGGATCACACAAACAGAAAGCCTGACCAAATATTAGATGAAGATGCAAACCTCCTTAAGGTTTGCCAGCTCTATCCTATTGAGACAACAGAGCTCTTGTCTGGATGATTCTATTCTTAATATGGAAAATACATTATCTGTCTGTTCTGTTAATCACATGGAAGCTCTGGGCAATACAGAGCATGTAACCTTCCTGCTTGGGATTAGAATGTAGGTGCTGGCATGCTGTCCAGGGGAGTGCTGCTAAGTGGAGAGCAGGGAGAGCCAAGTTCTAACTCCAGCTCTGTCTCTGACTAGCTGTGAGAACTTGGGTAAGTGATTTTGTCTTCTAGGCCTCAGTTTCTTCACTGATGGGGTAAGGTTAGTGGGCACCTCCACCTGAAGGTCTAGAGTGCTGTATTGAGAAGGATTCTGAGGCACCTCAGCAGGAAAGAGTGCCACAGTTGATTATCAATGTTTGCAATGTCAGGGAGAGAGGAAGTAAGCATACTAGATACCTGCCATCCATATACTCAGTGATTGCTCAAGTTCCTGCCAGTGCTAAAAACACTATGATTTTGTGACTTAGGACAAGTCCAGGTCATAGTTGTTGCTAATATCATGATAACTAGCAAGCCTGAACATTGTCCAGAAACATTTACAGGCATAGAAACTCAATTAACTACTAGAGGATGCCCAAGCCTTAGGGGAGATTGTTTCCCCAAACTCATAGTGTGATCATCTGTAAACCATAGTGCTGGTATGTTGAGCTACCATGGGAGCTAATGCCTGGTGTGGAAACTGGAATACTCCTTTTCATTCTAGAATCAATAGACCAAAGAAAATACACTATTTTTTTTTAAAGGTGCTTTTGATGAACTTGAAATTAGAAAATGAATGGTCTTAAGGATTATTTTCTATAGATCAGTGTTCCACAATTAGAGGTACTGGGTATCTGACTGGCACCCTCTCCCTCTGGACAATCAGTCCCGGGGATCTCCAACAAAACTGATTTTTATAAAGCCTATTTTGTTTCCATTTCCATTCTCTCTGATTTTTATAAAGCCTATTTTGTTTCAGTTTCCATTCTCACTGGAATGTTCAATTTTATTGATCATGTCACTCCTGGCTGTTACCATAAGAAAGAGGAGTTTATTTCAATGTAATTCATATAAAGTTTGTTCTCTCTAGTCTTTCACTTATTTCATATTTTAATCAATTTTATATATCCTGTTTTGGTATTTATCTGATAGTTGTCTATTTCCCATTTATAACATAGGCTTTATTGTCATTAATTAATTATTATTAGAGAGAAAAAAGCTGTATAGACTAGTACTCTAAAATATTATAATTTATCATTTAGAAAAATTTATGTTCACTAATAACTAGAGCACCTGACGCAGGCTGTGGTATTTTCAATCTCCTTATAATGCATGAAAAGCTGGACAATGAATAAGGAAGACCAAAGAAGAATTGATGCCTTTCAATTATGGTGCTGGCAAAGAATATTGAATATATACCATGGACTGCCAGAAGAATGAACAAATCTGTCTTGGAAGAAGTACAGCCAGAATGCTCCTTAAAAGCGAGGATGGCAAGACTTCATCTTGTGTACTTTGGACATGTGCGATGTGATAGATCGCTTTTGTGTAGCTTTTCTTGCCATGGTCTTTTAACTCCCACCCAAGTGATTCGGTGGAACTGTGCAAATAAAGTAATTGTGGCCCACCAAGGGGATTAGTCAGTTTTGCCATTCTTCTAGGCTTAAAAGAGAGCCAATTCCATAACAGAGGGTGGATCTCACTACCCCCAAGGAAAAAGAAACAGAGTGGAGCACATCCTTTGGACCTGGGATCCTTGCACTGATACCCTCCTAGATCCAGAAGACACAGAAAGAACTGTAACACCAAGGACAGCAAGACACGAAAAGCAGCAGCAGAGGCAGCAGAACCAGGAGGCCAGCAGGAAATGGTGCAGTGGGCTTCCTGAGCGAGAAAGCTGAGTGCCTTCGGGCAGGAGGCTTGCTGGTGGTTGGAGTGCCTCTGGGCACTTGGTGGAGATAGGTTTGCTGATCCATGGAGCTAGAGCTAAGCTCCTTCGGGCCAAGGCTTACTGGTGGAGTGGGGTACCTCTGAGCACTTAACGGCAAGCTAAAAAAGCTTTGTAATGCTTGCCCAAGCTGGGCAGAGGCCAATGGGCCGGAGAGAGGCGTGTCTGTGGGCACGGCTGGGAAGAGGTTGTCCTGATGGTAGAACTGTATCCTGAAAGTTCTGGAACCTGAATTGTAAACTGTTACTTCCCTAATAAACTCCATAATTATGAGTATGGTCTGAGTTCTGTGTGGCCATTGCAGTGAATTATCCAACTCAGCAGAGAAGTAGAGAGTGCTGTAGGAGGGGTGGTTGGTGTCAGAATTGGTAAAGATGACAGAGAGAGGAGACATGTCTGACCTCTGTCTCATAGGAATCAGCCTTGAGCGGTTGATCTTGATTCTCCTTCTCCCTTGTGAAGTTAGAGGAAGTCTGACGCCACCCCCATGCCATTTTTATAATATGTTATCAGGAGAGACCGTTGGAGCCCTGGTGGTGCAGTGGTTGAGAGCTCAGCTGCTAACCAAAAGTCAGCAGTTCGAATCCACCAACCGCTCCTTGGAAACCCTATGAGGCAGTTCTACTCAGTCCTATAGGGTCGCTATGAGTCGGAATCGACTGGACAGCAATGGGTTTTGTTTTGTTTTTCTGGAGGGACCAGTCGCTGGAGAAGGACATCATTCTTGGTAAAGTAGAAGATCAGCGAAAAAGGGGAAGACCCTCAACGAGATGGATTGACACAGTGGCTGCAACCATGGGCTCAAACATAGCAAGGATTGTGAGGATGGCACAGGACCATGCATGTTTTGTTCTGTTGTACACACAGTTGCTCTGAGGTGGAACTGACTTGATGGTGGCTAACAAGATAACAAACAGCAACAGTAACTATCAGTTTTTAAAAACTTCCTGTTTAATTACTGATTGCCGCCCAAAGGCTTAACATTTTAAATTAATCTCCAGAAGAGTTAATACCTACTCTACCTAGAAATTTGTGTGTTTTACCGTAGAACTATAAAAACATACCTAGAGATTAATAATAAAAATTAAAAGGACAGTCACCCCAATACAAATATGTGCAGAAGGCATGAACAGGCAATCACAAAAGAATCCAAATGTATAGTAACAACAATAACAAATACTGAGTGTTGGTTATGTGCTAAGCACTCTTCCACTTTACACGCTATCCCTGTGAAGGTAGCACTATTATGATCCCTGTTTTACCAGTGCAGAAACTGAGGCTTCACTTTGATTGAACACATTTATTTACTTTCATGATCCTGAAACCCCACTAAAATGAAAGGGATTTTTTAAAGACATAAATTCGCAAAATCAAAGATAATAGAAGAAAAAAAAAATCCAGCAAAAACGTTTTGGTGTGGTAACTGACTTAATAAGAGAATCTGGGAAGCAGTGCAGTGCATACATGCACACTCACATGCATGTGTTCTCCAAGGGCATATCCTTCACAGTTAATGAAATTTATCTCTGGGCGGGAAAGGACTAGAGGGGGACTCTCACTTCTTATTCATACACTTTAGTGTTATTTTAATTTTTACAAAGAATACCTATTATTTACATGATCAAAACTATATTTTCATTTTGAAAACAAAAACATCTAGTCCAAATGTTCCATGTTGTATAAGTAATCCCACAGGTTTAATGATTTCTCTAAATAGGAGAAATGAAAACTCAAGATTTCTAGTCTGGTGCTTTTTCTGCTGTAACATGCTACAAATTAATAATATAAAAATATTAAAGTAAAATGATGACATTATATGGTTGTCATTAATTCAGAAGGCCAGGACAGACAACTTAAAATGTGTCCCCAGGACCATGGTCTCGGGGAACATCTAGCTCAATTGGCATGACACAGCTTATAAAGATAATGCTCTACATTCTACCTTGGTGAGTAGTGTCTGGGGTCTTAAAAGCCTGTGAGCGGCCATCTAAGATACTCCACTGGTCTCATCTCTTCGGGAGCAAGTGAGAATGAAGAGAACAGGATACAACGAAAAGATTAGTCCAAAGGACTAATTGTCCACAGCTACCAAGACCTTCACCGGACTGAGTCCAGTACAGCTAGATGGTGCCCGGCTACCACTGCTGACTGCTCTGACCAGGATCACAACAGAGGGTTCTGGACAGAGCTGGAGAAGGATATAGAGCATAATTCTAACTCCCAAAAAAAAAAAAAAAAAAAAGACCAGATTTACTGGCCTAAAGAAGACTGGAGAAACCCCGAGTATATGGCCCCCAGACACCCTTTTAGCTCAGTGGTAAAGTTACCTTCGAGGTTCACTGATCAGCCTGCGAGTGGACAGCCCAGTAAAACCATGAGAGTAACGAGGTACAGGAGTCCAGTGACAAGGCCCAGAAGGCAGAAGGGGAGTAGGAAGCTGATGATAGGGAACACAAAGTAGAGTAAGGATATTGTTGATGTGTTGTGAGATTGTTAACCATTGTCATAGGGCAACATTTGTAGTAACTGTTAAATGGGAGACTATTTTGTCCTGTAAGCCTTCATCTTAAGTGAGAATAACAGCACAATTAGAAGAGCGTAGTCAATGTCACTTAAAAGTGTATGTAAAAAAAAAAATTTTTGAAATGGCATATCTTTGGCTATGTGTATTTTCACAAAAAAAAAAAAAAAGTTGAGAATTTAGAGGGTTAAAATGTTGTGGGGTTGTTAACCAATGTCATAAAACAGCATGTGTGTTACTGTTACATGAGAAACTATCTGTTCTGTAAGCCTTCACCTGAAGTACAATAAAATATTTAAAAAAAAAAAAAAAAAATGTGTCCCCAGTACTCCGGCCATTTATTGCCATTTTCACATCAACACTGGTTTTCACTGGTAATTTCTTTGGTTTTAACCATGTATTGTGATGGAGCAGTAAAGACAAGTAAGATCAGATGGTCAGTGTTATGATTAATTATTTGAAAGTTGTGACCAGAAAACAAAGCCTGTTTCTAATTGAGGTCATGTCAATGCTAAATGAGCAGGCGCTGGTTAACTGACTGCATCTCAGCCTTTCTTTGTTAGTGAGATTCTAAAGTTCCGTCTTAACACCAGAAAACAAAAAAATGCACAGCAGACTTCTTAAATCATCACTTTCCTCCCTACATTCCCTTGAAGAACGGGCAAAAAATTTTAGGAAATATGGGAAGAGTGGGCAAGGTGAATGGGCATGTTGATTCTATCACAGATTTGGAGAGTTGCTGGCCAGTCTCAACAAGAGTGTGTTTCTGGGTCCTCTTTGGCCTAGAGTCCCCCAGGAGAGCAGCCCAGCCTCCTGCCCACTTCAAATGAGTCCCATGTCAGGCTGCAGTTCTGGGCCCCATACCCAGGGTTTCAGACTCAGTGGGTCTGGGTAGAACTGGAGAATTTGCATTTATAAAAAGTTCAGTGGTGTGCTGGTAGCCAACTTCTTGCGGGGTGGGTGTGGGGGTGGGGGTGGGGGTTGGGAAAGCAACCCTAATTTGTAGCATTTCCCATGTGGTGTAAATACTCTGACCAAGCTACCAAGGGTTTAACAACCAGCTCGCAGAATTCCTAAATATTTAACAAGCGACTCTTGGGAGCTGGTGTGAGCAGACTCCAGCACACCATGGCAGGTGATGTGATGCTGGTCTGGGGACCACACTTTGAGAACCATTGATTTACGTGAGCCCTCTGATTTTATACCATGAATTTCATCAACTGGCGACTCGGCCTACTGTCTGTGTCTCCACCCTCTGAGTGGGCATCTGAGCTCCAAACACATATATATAACTATCTCTTGGTCATCTCCACTTGGATGACCCACAAAAAAAAAAGAAAAAAAAAAAAATCGTCATCAAGTTGATTCCAACTTATGGCGACCCCATGTGTGTCAGAGTAGAACTGTGCTCCATGGGTTTTCAGTGGCTGATTTTCAGAAGAAGATCACCAGGCCTTTCTTCCAAGGCATGTCTTGGTGAGCTCAAACCTCCAACCTTTCAGTTAGCAGTGAGTGTGTTAACCATTTTCACAACCCAGGGACTCTGCAGGCTCCTCAAACTCAGCTGAACTATTTTATGTTTCCCCCCACCATATTTGCTGTCCTCTTGGACTCTCTATTTTGGTGACTTGCACCAGCATCCACCCCAGTTTCTCCTCTCCCACCGCCCACATGCACTCAAACCCTGTACTGCCTAAACAGATGTCACATATGGGCCCACCTTTTACGTTCGTCTCACACATTGTATGAGCCTCCTTAGAAGTCTTTCTGCCTTCATTTCCCCTGTTGGTTGATCCTCCACAGTGTCAATCCCCTACTCAGAAGACTTCAGTGGTGCCTCCTCATCACCCACAGGATCAAATCCAAATTTGTCTGCATGACCTACAGGACCCTTTGTGATCTCACCTCCTCTGTCATGTTTCAGTTCCCTTTCCCAGGACACGTTGAGCTCTAGCAGTCGAGAACAGTGTTTGATTTGTGGTTTCTCCAGAGTGCCTGCTCACTTCTCACTTCTGTATGTCATTTCTCACACTGTTCTCTCTGCCTGAAATCCCTTCCACTGCCTGCTCAGCCTCCAGGCTAAACTCAGAGGGTGCCTTCTTTGGAAAGCTCTTCTGGTCTCCAGAAGAACTTATACTTTCCACCTTCTGTCCTGAGCCCACTGGGTGCTTCAGTTTTAGCAGAGATCTTGTGGTAAGTGTGTAGATGGGGGAAGGCAGAGACCACATCTCTTCATTCTGATATGCCTCTTATGTAACATTGCCTGTCTGGCATATTAGAGATGCCCAGTCATGTTTACTGAATAGAAAAACATTGAGTGCATTGTAAGCCAGGTGTCATCCATCCTCAGTGCATAGCTTGGGAAAGGGAGAACTGGACAGGTGAAAACCAGGAGTGAAGTTGGGTCATCCTCTCCCACAAGTTCTTAGGGGATGTTTTCTGACTACCCAGGAATATGCTCTCCAGAATCTCCAGGCCCATGAAGTCCATTCTGGTCTGTCTTCCAACCTTTAAGATGGACCCAAGTATATGTCAGTCATTTCTAGGTGGCTCAGAGGTCTGAGCTTCCTAGACTTGCAGTCCTGGTGCAGGACTGGTGTGGGCAGGCCAACCAGCTCTCCAAGACTGAGGAGGTGGGTGAGGATGCCCAGCCTTGGCCAGAGGTGGTGGCAGCACTCTCTTTTTCACTGCTTGGGGCTTCCTGTGTTTCCCAGAGCTGGAAAGATTTCTTATAAATGAACCCAAAGAATAGTACGTATTTTCAGAGGCTGGATCAGTGGAATGGATAAAAGAGCTCATAGTTGTATGAAGAGATAGGAGGTAGTGTAAATTAAGGAAATTTAAAGCCAAGAATAGATTCTAAAACCACATCCCAATTTTGTCGTTAGCGCCCTCTTGCTCAGGGCCTGTCTTCCCCGACTTTCTCTAAGTGCCTTCATTCTATCAGGTGTTAGAATTACTTGGCACAGTGGTAATGGCCCTGCTAAGGATGCTCATTCTCCCAGGCACAGTGGGTGCTTATAGATTCACAGTACTTAGACACACACTCAAATTCTGGATACTGAAACTCCAAATACCTCTGTTTGGATGAGCATAATGAAATTTTAATTATTTATGGTCACTCTTTATTGTTCATGCTAATATATGCATTATTATGGTTACCACTGATTTGAATGTTAACAGTAATTTGCACGGTGCTTTTCAGGTATTTACTATAATATTATTTCTTCATAAGTACTCTGTAAAAGGATGTGGCTGTCTGCATGAATACTTTTTATCTTAGCCTAGCAACTTAAAATCAAACTTAAAAAAAACTTTCCTTTGTAATAATTAATAGTAATCATCACTAAAATAGCTAATATTTATTAAGCACTTAATATATGTGAGGCATTGTGCTAAGAAGTGCTTTTTCACAGATTATTTCATTGAATGCCCACTTTACAGATGAGAACACTAAGGCACAGAGAGATTAAGTAACCACTCAAAGTCACACGTTCACTGACTCACTGGGATGGATCCTGTCCCGATTTTAATAGTCGCAGAGCCATAGCAATGAGCCACAGTGCCGTCAGTTAAAATCAAGGCTAACACAGTGATCTGAGACAGTGAACGTGGGGCGAAAGCAGAGGAGGCAGTGAAAATGCTCACACTCTCAAGTCTGAAGACCGGGAGTACATCTCAGTTCCACCTTTTATAGCTGTCTGGTCTGCTCTGAGCAAAAGTGAGTGAATGGTGATAGCGCCTGCTTTGTTCCTCTCTCCTCCCTAGTGGTACATAATTGTGTAAAAATGCTTTGAAAGCTGGACCTGCGCAAGGTCCTGCCTCAGGGCCCTGAACTAGACACCTCCCAGGTGACCCTCTCTCTTGCCACAGCCTGGAAGAAAAAGCCTAGGGCAGAGGCTGACGTTTTCAAGACTTATCAGAGGAGGTTACACTAGCCTTGGTCGAACATGAGATGATTTTAGATGGGGCACAGATAAACTTTTTCTGAGTTTAGGAATTTATTTTAGAATGTATTTAAAATATATGTAACTAGCACATCAAACTGTGATTCCATCAACATTATTATTTAGGATGAGTTAGGTATATTTGTTTTTAAGTGAGTCAGTTTTAAAAAGTAAATAAATAATTGTTCAGTATCCCATGGATGTGCAGACATCAGAGTAGCAGACACAGATTTATGGTGGCTCCAGAGACACACGGGCTTCAAGGTCCTTCCCTTGCCGAGGGCCCTCCCAGGGCTTGTGGGCATTTTGCATTTGATACTCTGTAGTCTTTCTCATAAAGGGGGCTTCAAAACAGAATAAGCTTCAGGCCCCAAGAAACCTGGGTCTGCTGCTGCTTTGTAACAATTACTGGAGCTTCTTAGAATCTCCAGGAGAAAGATTTTTGCAAGTTCTGGCTGTCAACGACACAATAGGAGCCAAGAAGAAGAAGAAGAAACAGTTTTTGAAAAATAAACTCAAGGTATTAGTTACAAAAACTCAGGTCTCACAGATCATTTCTAAGTGGGGAAGAACTTTCAAAAGCCACCCAGTTAAAACACTGAAAGCTGTTTTTTGACCCACCAGGATCCCCCTCACCAGGCTGGCACACCCTCCCAGTGGGGAGTGATATGCCCAGCAGGCAGCCTCCGACAATAACAGACTGATAAAACCAAACCTGTTGCCATTGATTCTGACTCATAGTGACCCCATAGAACAGAGTAGAACTGACCCATACGATTTCTAAGGAGCGGCTGGTGGATCTGAACTGCCGACCTTTTGGTTAGCAGCTAATCTCTTAACCACTGTGCCACCGGGGCTCCTCAAGGGGAAAGGTCTCAGCCTTTCTCCATTGAGAATAATGTTGGCAGTTGGTTTTGTATATATCTAATATAATAACAAAAGCAGAAATGGCAAAAGATGAAATAAATAAATGGGATCTCATAAAAACTTTTGTTCATCAGAAGACTTTACCAAAAAAAGTGAAAAGACAAGCTGTCGTCTGGGAGAATGTTTTCAGAAACCATATATCTGATAAGAATCTAATAACTAAATGTGTATAAAACTTCAACAACTCAAAAACAAAAAGACAAATAACTCGATCATAAAATGGGCAAAGGACTTGAATAGACATTTCACTAAAGAAGACATTCAGATGGCCACCAAACACATGAAAAGATGCTCGATGTCATTAGCCATCAGAGAGATGAAAATCAAAACCACAAGGAGATACCATTTGTGTCCCACTAGGATGACTAAGATAAGAAAGAAAAAAAACCCAGAAAATAACAAATATTGGTGAGGATGTAAGGAAATTGAGACCCTTATCCATTGCTTCTGGGAATGCAAAACGGTACAGCTGTTGTGGAAAACAGTGTGGCGATTTCTCAAAAAACTAAAAATAGATCTACCGTATGCCCCAGCAATTCCGCACCTAGGCATATACCCGAAAGACTTGAAAGCAGAGACTCAAAGAGAGACCTCCAAACCAATGTTCACTGCAGCACTATTCACAATAGCCAAAAGGTGGAAACAATCTAAATGCCCATCAGTGGATGAATGAATAAACAAAATGTGGTACATACATAGAATGGAATACTACTCAGCCAGTAAGAGAAAGGAAGCCTTGATACTTAAAATATGGATGGAGTTTGAAGACATTATGCTGAGTGAAATAAGACAATCATAAAAGGACAAATATTGTATGACCTCACTAATATAAAAAGGCAAGAAAAGGCACATGTACAGAGGCCAAAGTTTATTGGTGGTTACCAGGGATGGGAGGGAGAGAGAAAGGGGGGTTATTGCTTATGGAGTACTGAATTTTGGTTTACAGTGTTGGAAAAATTGCATTGATTGAAGGTAGTGTTGCACAGCTGATCATTGTAAGTGCTGTCATTAAGTTGTACACCTGTAAAAAGTTTAATTGGCGCAAGTATGTTAGGAATATTTACAATAATGACCAAAAAAAATAAAAAAATAAAAAAGAGTAGCTGCTGAGGCTGCTTATGTACAACCAAATACCTCCTGGGAGTTGTTCTTTGGTTTGAAGGTTTAGGGTCATGGTTTCATGGGACAGCCCAGTTAATTGGCCTAATAACGTGTTTAGTGCCTCTGTCCTACCTCCTGGTTCTTTGTATAGTTCCTGAGGGTCTTAAAAACTTGCAAGGAGCCATCCAAGGCACAACAAGTGGTCTTTATTTGCCTGGAGCAACAGAGAAAGAAGGAGATCAGGAATAGGAGGAGGATAGGGAATACGTGGCTAGTTGTCTCCATGAACAGCTGCCTCCTTTGCCCTGAGACCAGAGGAATGGTGCCTGGCTACTATTACTGAGATTTTGATCAAAGATTCAGTAGAAGAATCCTGATCAAAAGGGGAAAATGCAGAACAAAATTTCAAATTCTCATGGACTCTAGACTTTTATGCAGCCATGAGGACTGGATGAACCCCTGAGTCTGTTGCCCTGAGATAATCTTTAAACCTTAAACCAACGATATCCCCTGAAGTCATCTTAAAACCAAATAGTAGTTTAGCTTCACTAGTAATAAATGTCTGCCTTGAGCATTATGCTCTTTTAAGATCTACCTATATGGGATCTAATTGACAACTAACAATGTGAAAAGTTAGATGGGAACTTTAGGGGGCAGTGAGTTTATGTTAATGGAGGAGGAACAACTCAGAAAAGATGGGTGAGAATGGTTTCACAATTTGAAGAATGTAATCATTGTCACTGAATTGTACATGTAGAAACTGTTGAATTGGTGTATGTTTTGCTGTGTATATTCTCAACAACAACAAAGGTGAGTCATTTTAAAGATAATTCTTAAGCCCAGTGGTGCATTATAGTGAGAATTGTGAAGGCAGTATGTGAATGACTGATGCTTAGGAAACACTGACTTACAAGATTCGCCATTTCTCTCTATGTTGTGCCATTTGTCACTTAACTTGCATGCAATCCCTATCCTAGTTTAGCTTTTTAATGAATGTCCTGAATGGGACAGGGCATGGAAGGTATCTTGGCGTGCTCTCCAGTTTGATAGAAATCCATAACCAGGGCTCTTTATGTGTGGGCATTTAACTGTAGTATTGTCATCCTTTTACACACAATTTTACATCTTGCTAAAAGGATGCAGTTATTTGCCAGTTCCTTGTTCTAAATTCAGACCTGTGGATAACCGATTTTTTCTTGATTTTCTAGTCTAATAGCCCTACCAGTAAAGTAAGAAGTGGGGCTAATCTTACATAGCATGTCTTTGAAAACTCAGGGTGACCGCTGGAGATGGCCATTTTTTGCAAATAATCCACATCAAGGTCACACCTGTGATGGCCCTCAAGTCCACAGCTTCATAGCTAGAGGAGTCTACTGCTGCTTTCTCTCTTTTTGAAAATAGGGGTTAACATGTAGGAACTTTGTCCAGCACCTCTTCAGTTCTCTGTGAATGTTTGAAGATGACCACAGATAATCTCACTTGCATTTTATTTTTAACCAGAGACTGGTATGTAATCACTCCAGATTGGAAAATAAAAATGTCTACAGATTATTCAGATACCCTCTTACAACTGCCTCTTGGACTTTAGGATTCAATCCAATTTAGGATTCAATTCAATTATTAATGCTGTCCTCTTCTTCCCAGTCTTACTGTCTTGCTTCTTTCTTTGCTTGTTCATCTTGTATGTATTAAAGACTCCACTGGACAAGGAGTTTAGTAGCCTTGCTTTTCTTGTATTCTTCTGCCTGCCAGCCTTATCTAGTTCCAAAAACACCTTTAAAAAGTTATTTTTATGGTTTTATTTAGCTTTGTTTGTAAGACACGCCTTTCCTGGACTTTAGGCTTCTAGACATTATTCTTACAGACCCATTGAGTTGTTTTGGACTCACCTATGCCTCAGGGACCCTTACCCATATTTTTGACCTTTCTGGCTGAGAGCTCATTGTAATGTTCTCTGTGCAAACACATCAGCCTGTTATGATACTTTTCCCTCTTTCCTATTTACTTGTTTGTGTTTGTGCTGTCAGAATCTCATTTCTGAGAACTTCTATCCTACTTGATGAGAAAGAGGATCCTTTTTGTAGACTCCAAATCATCTTTAAACTTTTCAAAATCTCTGCTCATAAGTGACAAAATCTCGGCATGACTGGGATTCCTGTTCCCGGCTATTACTAAGTTAATGATGACCTAAGAGTTTTCTCTCACAGCGCCCGTCACTACCACTTTTCTAGTCGGTCCCTCCTTGCTCACTGGAAGTTGGTCCAAAATAGCAGTTCCTCTCACTGCTTTCTCAACTTTCTGAGGGCTGTCTCAACTTTCTGTCTGTCTTCAAGTTAGGTCAAGAGTGTGTCAACCAACCAGAGGGTACCCTGGGAATGGAAGAATCATTGTTTAAAAGGTGGTAGAATTTGCAGCTACTTATCCATGTGAGGAAACCCTGATGACGTAATGGTTATGTGCTACGGCTACTAACCAAAAGGTTGGCCGTTCGAATCAACCAGGTGCTGCTTGGAAACTCTATGGGGCAGTTCTACTCTGTCCTATTATAGGGTCGCTATGAGTTGGAATCGTCTCCACGGCAAAGGGTTTGGGTTTTTTTTTTGGTCGTTTATCCGTGTGAACAAGGGTATTCTCTGTTCTGTGCAACAAAAATAAATTTAATGCAGAGGCTGATATGAGTCTGCAGTTGAAATCCATTACCCCAACTTCAAATTTGAAGTCCATCAAAAATATTTTTGTTTACTTTAAAAGTATATATTGCTGAACTTACAATTTTTTATTAATAAAACCTGTTTTATTTAACCTTAAAAACAAAGGAAAAAAAAAAGTGTAAACCACTTCGAGAATGTGTGTGAACAATTGGGTCCCCCATCAGTTCTGACTCCTATCATTGTGTCTGATTCTGCAGCTGGAATGACTCACTCATTTCTGCATTTGACCAGTAGCTGTGGTATCCTGCCATTAGGTAATACTCTTTTTTTTTTTTTTTTTGTCTTTTTTTAATTGAACTTTAAATGAAGGTTTACAGAACAAACTAGTTTCTCATTCAACAGTTAGTACACATATTGTTTTATGACATTGGTTAAGAACCTCACAACATGTCAACACTCTTCATTTCTCGACCTTGGGCTCCCTATTACCAGCTTTCCTGTCCCCTCCTACCTTCTAGTACTTGCCCCTGCGCTGGTGTGCCCCATTAGTCTTGTTTTGTTTTTATGGGCCTGTCTAATCTTTGGCTGAAGGGTGAACCTCGGGAGTGACTTTGTTACTGAGCTAAAAGGGTGTCCGGAGGCCATATTCTCGGGGTTTCTCCAGTCTCTGTCAGGTCAGTAAGTCTGGTCTTTTTTTGTGAGTTAGAATGTTGTTCTACATTTTTCTCCAGCTCTGTCCAGGAACCTCTGTTGTGATCCTTGTCAGAGTAGTCAGTGGTGGTAGCTGGGCACCATCTAGTTGTACTGGACTCAGTCTGGTGGAGGCCTTGGTAGATGTGGTCCATTGGTCCTTTGGATTAATCTTTCCCTTGTATCTTTAGTTTTCTTCATTCTCCCTTGCTCCTGAAGGGCTGAGATCAGTGGAGTATCTTAGATGGCTGCTTACAGGCTTTTAAGACCCCAGATGCCAGATGCTACTCACCAAAGTAGAATGTAGAACATTTTCTTTATACACTATATTATGCCAATTGAGCTTGATGTTCCCCAAGACCATGGTCCCCACAGCCCTCGGCCCAGCAATTCAGTCCCCCAGGGAGTTTGGATGTGTCTATGGAGCTTACACGACCTTGCCGTGTACAAGCTGTGCTGCTTTCCCCAGTATTGTGTACCCTCGTACCCTTCACCAAAGTTACCACTTATCTATTGTCTATTTAGTGTTTTTCCATCCCCATCCCTCCCCTCCCTTATAATCATCAAAGATTGTTTCTTTTTGTATGTAAACCTTTTCATGAGTTTTTACAGTAGTGGTCTCATACAATATTTGTCTTTTAGTGATTGACTTATTTCACTCAGCATAATGCCCTTCAGATTCATCCATGTTGTGAGAGGCTTCGCAGAATCATCATAATTCTTTCTCGTTGCATAATACTGCATTGTGTGTATATACCATAGTTTATCCATTCATCTGTTGATGGTCATCTAGGTTGTTTCCATCTTTTGCTATTGTGAACAATGCTGCAGTGAACATGGGTGTTGATATGTTTATTCATGTGACGACTCTTGTTTCTCTAGGATGTATTCCTAGGAGTAGGATTGCTGGATCATATGATATTTCTACTTCTAGCTTTCTAAGGAAGCGCCATATCATTTTCCAAAATAGTTGTATCATTTTGCATTCCCACCAGCAGCGCATAAGAGTTCCGATCTCCCTGCAACCTCTCTAACATTTGTTATTTCCTGTTTTTTTGATTTGTGCCAGTAATTCTGGGGTGAGATGGTTTCTCATTGTGGTTTTGATTTGCATTTCTCTAATGGCTAGTGATTGCGAGCATTTCCTCGTGTGTCTGTTGGCCGCTTGAATGTCTTCTTTGGTGAAGTGTCTGTTCATTTCCTTTGCCCATTTTTTAATTGGATTATTTGTCTTTTTGTTGTAGAGGTATTGGATTTTCTTGTAAATTATGGAGATTAGACCTTTGTCTGACTTGTACTGTCCAAAATTTTTTTCCCGGTCTGTCGGTTCTTTTTACTCTTTTGGTGAAGTCTTTTGAAGAGCATAGGTGTTTGATTTTTAGAAGATGCCAGTTATCTAGCTTATCTTTTGGAGTTTGTGTGTTGTTGGTTATGGTTTGTATCCTGTAGTGTTGGTCCTATTTTTTCTTCTATGAACTTTGTAGTTTTGGGCTTTATATTTAGGTCTTTGATCCATTTTAAATTAGTTTTTGTATATGGTGTGAGGTGTGGGTGCTGTTTCTTTTTTTTTTGTGGGTGGACATTCAGTTTTGGCAGCACCATTTGTTAAAAAGTCTGTCTTTTGCCCTTGGGCCCTTGTCAAAGATCAGGTGACCGTAGGTGAATGGATTTACATCCGGATTCTCAATTCTGTTCCATTGATCAATGTATCTGTCGTTGTACCAGTACCAGGCTGTTTTGATTACCGTAGCTGTGTAATAGGTTCTGAGGTCAGGTAGTGCAAGTCCTCCTACTTTATTCTTCTTCTTCAATAGTGCTTTACTTATCCAGGGCTTTTTCCCGTTCCGTATAAAGTTAATGATTAGTTTTTCCATCTCTTTAAAGAATGTTGATGGTATTTGGATCGAGATTGCATTGTATTTGTAAATCACTTTGGGTAGAATTGTCATTTTCACGATGTTGAGTCTACTTATCCATGGTATGTTTTTCCATTTAGGTAGATCTCTTTTGGTTTCTTGTAGTAGTGTTTTGTAGTTTTCTTTGTATATGTTTTTACATCCCTGGTTAGATTTATTCTTAAGTATTTTATTTTTTTAGGGGCTATTATAAATGGTATTGTTTTCCTGATTTCCTTTTCATTGTTCTCTTTACTGGTGTATAGGAATCCAATGGATTTTTGTATGTTTATCTTATATCCTGCTACTCTGCTGAATCTTTCTATTAGTTCCAGTAGTTTTCTCGTGGAGTCTTTTGGGTTTTCTCTATGTAGTATCGTATCATCCATAAATAGGGACAATTTAACTTCTTCATTACCAGTTTGGGTGCCCTTTATTTCTTTTTCTTGCCTTATTGCTCTAGCTAGGACTGCCAGCACAATGTTAAATAGGATTGGTGATAAAGGGCATCCTTGTGTTGTTCCTGTTCTCAAGGGGACTGTTTTCAGCGTCTCTCCATTAAGAATGATGTTGGCCATCGGTTTTGCATAGATGCCCTTTATTATGTTGAGAAATTTCCCTTCTATACCTATTTTATTGAGAGTTTTTATCATGAATGGGTGTTGGACTTTGTTGAATGCCTTTTCTGTGTCGATTGAGATGATTATGTGATTCTTTTCTTTCTTTTTATTTATGTGATGGATTACGTTGATTGATTTTCTAATGTTGAATCATCCTTGCATAGCTGGTATGAATCCTGCTTAGTCATGATGTATTATTTTTTTGATATGATGCTGAATTCTATTGGCTAGCATTTTGTTGAGAATTTTTGCATCTATATTCATGAGAGATATTGGTCTGTAATTTTTTTTTTGGGGGGGTGTCTTTGCCTTGTTTCAGTATCAGGGTTGTGCTGGCTTCATAGAACGAATTTGGAGGTGTTGCTTCCTTTTCTGTTTTCTGAAATAGTTTGAGTAGTACTGGTGTAAGCTCTTCTCTGAATGTTTGGTAGAATTCTCTGGTGAAGCCATCTGGGCCAGGACTTTTTTTTGTTGGAAGTTTTTTATTACCTTTTCAATCTTTTCTCTTGTTATGGGTCTGTTTAGATTTTCAACATCATTTTGTGTTAGTTTGGGTGGGTAGTGTGTTTCTAGAATTTGTCCATTTCCTCTAGGTTTTCAAATTTTTGGAGTATGGTTTTTCATAATACTCTGTTACAATCCTTTTCATTTCAGTTGGGTCTGTAGTAATGTCCCCCATTTCATTTGTTATTTGGGTTATTTGCATCCTCTCCTGTTTTTCTTTGTCAGTTTGGCCAGTGGTTTGTCAATTTTGTTGATCCTTTCAAAGACCCAACTTTTGGTTTTGTTGATTCTTTTTGTTGTTTTTCTATTCTCTATTTCATTTATTTCTGCTATGATCTTTATTATTTCCTTTCTTCTAGTGGCTGTGGGCTTTTTTTTTTTTTGCTGTTCTCTTTCTGTTTGTTCGAGTTGTGTAGCTAATGTTTTGATTTTGTCCCTTTCTTCTTTTTTGATGTGTACATCTATTGCTAAAATTGTCCTCAGAGGACTGCCTTTGCTGTGTCCCAAAGGTTTTGGTATGATGTATTTTCATTTTCGTTTGATTCTAGGAATTTTTGGATTCCATCTCTGATTTCTTCTATTACCCAATGGTTTTTAAGCAGGGTGTTATTAAGTTTCCAAGTAGTTGATTTTTTTCCTTGCTCTTCCTGTTGTTAATTTCTACCTTGATTGCATTGTGGTCAGAGAAGATACTTTGTATTATCTCAGCGTTTTGGATTTTGTTGAGGTTTGCTCTGTGGCCTAAAATGTGGTCTATTCTGGAGAAAGTTCCATGTGCATTGGAAAAGAATGTGTACTTTGCAGCTGATGGGTGGAGTGTTCTATATATGTCTATGAGGTCAAGTTGGCTGATTGTGCCCTTTAGCTCTTCTATATCTTTGTTGAGTTTCTTTCTAGATGTTCTGTCCTTTACCAAGAGTCATGTGTTGAAGTCTCCTACTATTATTGTGGAGCTGTCAATTTCTCTTCTCAGTGCTGTTAGAGTTTGTTTTATGTATTTTGGAGCACTGTCGTTGGGTGCATAGAAGTTTATTATGGTTATGTCATCGTGATGGATTGTCCCTTTAATCATTATATAGTGCCCTTCTTTGTCTTTTATGGTGGATTTTGTTTTAAAGTCAATTTTATCTTAGATTAGTATTGCCACTCCTGCTCTTTTTTGGTAGCTGTTTGCTTAATGTGTTTTTTTCCGTCCTTTGATTGTTAAGAAATTTGCATCTTTGTTTCTAAGGTGTGTCTCTTGTAGACAGCATATTGATGGGTCCTGTTTTTTTATCCATTCTGTCACTGTCTGTCTCTTTATGGGTGCTTTTAGGCCATTTACATCCAGCATAATTATTGATAGGTGTGAGTTTATTGCTGTCATTTGGTAGTGCTTTTTTTTTTTTTGTGGTGCTGATGTATTCTTTGTTCCTCTTACTCTCCTGTGCTGAATTCCTTTTGTTTGTATTTTTTTTTTCATTTCTTTTGTTTTTGTAAATTTTGTTTTTACTGAGACTTTGTGTTTTTCTTCTTTATTTTGATGAGTAGGTTTATTAACTTTCTTTGTGGTTACCTTGAGATTTACCCTTATCTTCCTAGGTTTCAACCAGTCTATTATTACTTGGTATCACTTTGCCTTCCTCTCCATTAGAAAGTTGTATACCTATACCATTTATTCCATATTTTATTGTTCTGGCATTGTTGTCATTTACAGATGAACCTCTCTGGTTCTCTGTTATAATTCTTTTCGTTTTGGATAGTCCTTAAGAGTTCGTTTCCTAGGCTGGTAACTGACTGGTACAGTCTTGCATCCTAGATTCAAACTGTAGTCTGATGTTGTTTGTTCTCAGACCAAAGGACTCCCTTTGATAATTCTTGTAAGTTTGTTTTGGTTTTTACATATTCTCTTAACTTCTGTTTATCTGGAAATGTCCTAATTTCATCATCGTATTTGAATGAGAGTTTTGCAGGATATATTATTCATGATTGGCAGATTTTTTCTTTCAAGTTTTTATGTATGTTATCCCATTGCCTTCTTTTTTTTTAGTTTTATTGTGTTTTAGGTGAAAGTTTACAACTTAAATTAGTTTCTCATTCAAAAATCATTGCTTTCTTGCCTGCATGGTTCTGCCGAGTAATCAGAGCTTTGTCTTACTGTTTCTCCTCTGTATGTGACTTCTCTTTTTTCTCAAGCTGCTCTCAGGATTCTTTCTTTGTCTTTGGTTTTAGCGAGTGTGATTATGATATGCCTTGGTGATTTGCTTTTGGGGTCTATCCTGTGTGGGGTTCCTCGAGCTTCTTGGATGGTCAGCTTTTCATCTTTCATGATATTAGGGAAGTTTTCTGTCAGCAGTTCTTCAATGATCCTGTCTGTGTTTTCTGTTTTCTCCCACTGTTCTGGAACTCTGATCACTTGCAAATTTTTACTTTTGATTGTATCCCACATAATTCTCAGGGTTTCCTCATTTTTCTTTGTTCTTTTTTCTGATTTTTCCTCAAAGTCATATCCAAGTGTTTGTCTTCAGTTTTGCTAATCGTGACTTCCGTCATTTCAAACCTGAGGAACGCTGATACTGTCCGTTTCTGAAATCTTGTTTTTTATCTTTGGATTTCTAATTGTTGTTTTTGTATGTTTTCTAGCTGTGAATTTATTTTATCATTTTCTTCCTGTATTATTTTCCTGAATTCTTCAATTTTTTTGCCTGTATTTTCCATGAATTTATCTGTTTTTTCCTCATTTTTTGCCTGCTTTTTGCTTCAACTCTTGGATAGCTCTGAATATTAGAGATTTGAATTCCCTATCAGGTAGTTCTAGTGCCTTTTCTTCTACTGGAAAGTCATCTGGTGTTTTATTTTGGACACCTACTGGAACCTCCTGTCCTTTTTTTAATATGTTTTGATATTGTCTGCTCTCTTTAAACATTCAGTAATTATTTCCTTCGTTTATTGATTGTAGATTTGTTTGTTTTGTCCTGCTTTTTTGTTTTATTTGGTTATGTATGAGCAGGTAGGCTGTGTGTTCTTTATTATTTGCTTGTCTGTGGGCACGATACTTTTCACCTCTTTGTTCAATGGGCAGGGCCAGTCGCTCAGCTATGGTGCAGCAGGGCAGGTCCAGCTGAAGGGGAGGGGCTGGAATGGGTTGTTTGTGGCACATACTAGGGCTGACAGGACAGGCCAGGATTCAGTGCAGGGCAAGTTCTGGTAGGCCGTGCCTGTGTCGCTTGGGGGTGTGATCTTCAGCTCAAGGAAGGCTGGAGGAGACGGTGATGTGTGGAGCTAAGATGAGTATGGGAAAGAAGAGAGAGAGGAGAAATAGGAGCCAAAAACAAACAAATAAAAAAAAGAGTGCTAAGGGAGCGGTTGTTCTGTCTCCTGCTGAGAGCCCTGTGAAGCTGCTTTCCCATACTCCCTGTCTGCCAACCTCTGACAGGAGTCCAAGATGGTGAATCCGTGCTGCATTAGCTGATAGGGCACCTCCGCACATATCTCTCCTCGCTCTCTGTTCTCTGTCAGTTTCTTATTCCATTTGGTGCTTGGCTGAGTTCTTTATCTCTTTATTGATGCTTAGGGTTCCAGGACTGACGTTTGTCTGCATTTTACTTAGTTTTTCGGTCTTTGCGGTGGAGGGACGGCATGGTGCTTCTCTCTATAGCACCATATTGGCTCTGCCTCCTACAGGAGCACTCTTGTCTTCCTCTGTACTCATCTCTGTTTTTTTCCACCATGCAAACTTGTGTGTCTATGCATAGACTTATTTGTTCTCGACTTACAGAGACAGTTTTCTGCCTCTCAGGGAAAAAAAAAAAAAATTTCTTTTAAACCAAGTCATCGCCACTGGTCATTTCCTCCATCACCCCAGATCCATTTTGCCTTTCTCCAACAGCTCGGTATGGTGACTGTGCCCAAATAGCTGCATTTTCTCAGGCTCCCTGTGTCTGACTTGCAGAGCCTGAGTCACATGACTGCATCCCAGCTCCACTGTGATGAGGAGGTGGGGTTTTTGTTGTTTTACTTTTACATTCTGTATTGGAAAGACTGGAATGATCCTGCAAGACACTATCAGAATGTGGGGAGTGTGTTCAAAGACTTGGGGCATGTAGATGTGACGTCAGAAAGGTACCTATTTTTTACAGGAGGGAGAATATGATGAAACTTGCATTTTAAAACACCTTTTTGATGAAACCTTTTGATTTCTCAGCTGAGGGCAATCTTGATGACCATGAGTGAGGTCATGAGGCCTCTGGTTTCTTTAGTGAGCTTCACATTTTATTTTAACAAGGTCTCTGAATCCAAGTTTAGTGGTTCATTAATTTTTACACCAAACCTCAAAACATTTTTCAGTTATATGGCATGACCTTCAAATTCCGTCATGGCGTGTTTCATGCATCATTCTTGCTTAGTCTGGTGGAGTCCACCTGCTGTGCTATGAGAGGATTACCCTAATAATATAACAGTTATGTCAATCCTTTGTAATGTTATTTCCCTCAGGGTATAACAGACGACCAGATGTTTATAATTCACTCTCCAGGACCCTACATTTGGTTTGGTTGGAATTTCCTGTTGCCTTGGAATAAAGTGTGTGTGACTGCCCAGATCACCCTTCAAGGAAGGACTTTTCAGTTTGTCATACTTTGGTGGCTTGCGTGTTGCTGTGTTGCTGGAAGCTGTGCCACTGGTATTTAAAATACCAGCAGGATCCCCATGGTGGACAGGTTTCAGTGGAGCTTCCAGACTAAGACAGACTAGGAAGACAGACCTGGCAATCTACTTCTAGAAACCAGCCAATGAAAATCAATACAGCGGAACATTGTCCTTTAAAGAAGGACCTGTTGTTGCCCACTGCTGGGAGTGCTGGCGATAGGCAGCCTTCTATGCGGGGCCCTCAGGAATGCCTCAGATGCAGAGATCTGCCTAGTCCAAGGTCATAGCCCTTACCAGGCAGACCCACATCTGGTGACTAATGGTTGGGGAGTAATACAAAAATCTACGCATCTTAATCTGACTCGGGACCATCTGAATGGTTGTTCTAGTCTAGCACTCCCCATACAGTTGGCTGAGCCTGCACCCCATCTCAGCTTCTCCCTCTGCCCAATCCTGCCTCCTTCCCTCGATCCACGGGTGTTGATCTCAGAGGTGCCTCTTAATAAACCTCTTGCACACTAAGCCTGGTCTAAGTCAGTGAGTCTCACCATGGCCTTGGCTAACTACACAGATGTGTCAGATGAACACAGAGCAACCTTAGCCAGGGAGTGAGGATTTTCCCCTAGTGTGGACTAGTTATAGACCAATTAGTGACTTCTGCTAATCTCTCTAGTATTTTTAGAGCCTAATTAAAGGGCGAGCCCATGGACTGCTCCTAGAGACTTCCATTTATAAAGAGCAGTACAGAAGCCACTGGCATAAGCAGCACATTACATGTCCGCCAATTTACATGTTTAAATTTGACTTTTTGTTTAACTGGCAAGAGGAAACTGGGACACATTTTAGCCTAAGTAGGTGCTGCCTAGGAGTGAGAACAGCAGCAAGGAGAACAGCCAATGCTTATGAGCGCCTGTTTTGTGCTAGGCACGCCTCTAAGCACAGGAGGATGAATGTTGTTGTTGGGTGCTGTCGAGTCAATTCTAACTCATAGCAACCCCATGTGACAGGATAGAACTACCCCTGTAGAAATTTCTTGGCTGTAATCCTTATGGAAGCAAATCACCAAGTCTTTCTCTTACAGAGTCACTGGGTAGGTTTGAACCACCAACTTTTTGTTTAGCAGTCAAGTGCTTAACCACTGTGCCAGCAGGGCTCCTTGGAGGATGGATGGTGTACCCTAGATCACACAGCTAATATGCAGCAGAAGCAAAAATCCAGGGACCACATGCTTAACCACCCACCAGACAGCCTTAATCTCTTGTCTGCCCCCAGCCACACTGCCCTCTCCACCCTCCCTACCCCTGTAGAAGCTGAAGAGTGAATTGAGAATATGAGTGAGAAGGGGCATTGAGTTATGAGCTGCCAGAGGCATGCGTGTCTGACTCTTCCGGTTGTCTTTATTTTTAAAATTTTGTAAATATGCAGATTAGGAAAAGAAAGTTGTCTTCTGTTTTGAAAATTGCGATAATGCTCGTTTTTCTCTTTAAGACTTGATTTCAAATGCTCTGTAGTATGGATGTGGGGGCTGTGGTGGAGAGCACATATATACCCATGTGGGGAGGAATATATACGAGTGTGTGTGTGTGCGCGCGTGTGTGCGTGCATGAGCATACATATTTATACGTGTGTGTGCATGTGTGTGTGCATGCACGTACATATTTATTCGTGTGTGCATGTGTGTGTTGCTCTCTTGTTTGAAGCTCTCATATGTAAATGTATCTCCCTCAACTTCAGTTAAAATTTTCTTGATGCAGAATATTTTTTTTAACCTGCAATAACCGCAGTTACTTTAGACAAGGTCCAAGTATGAAGGAACTAAATAAATGTCCATTAAGGTATAAAGGAAAAAAAAACAGGAATTTCACATCATTTGTCTGATGCAATTAAAATTTAGCTTTTAAAAAATGTACACTACATTAAAGTAAATTATTCATTATATGAATGCAAATAGCAAGGATAAATTTAGTTAAAAGAAAGCAAAAAGAATCAGTTTATCTAAAAAAAATTTCCCTTAAATAAAGGTCTCAATTACCCTTCTCAGAGAATAAAAGCAAATTTTGAGTGGAAAATTGGGTGGAGGCCAGAATTACTTAGTGTTTTCCAGGTACTCCATCTAGTGAACTGTGGGGAGTAGAAAATCTTCCTTCCCTGTGAACTGGTTTAATTATAGAAAAACTGCAAAGGGGAAGGCTTCTGGCAAAAACTAGAGAATGCGTCTTGCTTTGTGAAGAAGGAGAGTTGGTGACACAGCCAGGTTCTTTGCTGGTCACTTCATGAGCTGTGGGCCCTGGGCTAGGGATGCAGTGTAGCTGCCTGCACTCTGTAGGCGGTAGTCGGGCTGCCTGGCCTGTCTAGGGTGACAGAACATGTCCCCAGGGCCTCAGACACCAGGGAAGACCTAAGTGCACTGCACACAGCACGTATAGGAAAGACTGTTTCAGAGCTGGGCCGCACCCCCTTCTTTTTCCTGTGACACCTCTGGGTTCAAATTGTTATTCTACACACTACACATTCTACACACTTCTTCCTGGGCTCCTCTGGACAAAGTGGGTTAAAGAACTCACGTATTCCTAGGTGTATATCCACAGGAACCCTGGAATGCATAGTGGTTAAGAGCTCAGCTACTAACCAAAAGGTCGGCAGTTTGAATCCACCAGGTGCTCCTTGGAAACCCTATGGGGCAGTTCTAATCTGACTGTAGGGTCGCTGTGAGGCAGAATCAACTCAACGGCAACAGGTAGGCGTATACCCAGAAGAAGTGAAGGCATGAACACAAACAGAAACCTGTACACCAATGTTCATTGCTCCACTTTCCACAATAGCCAAAAGGTGGAGACAACCTAAGTGTCCATCAATAGATGACTGGATAAACAAAGTATAGTATATACGCACAACGGAAGACTACTCAGCCATAAAGAGAAGCGAAGTCCTGATGTGTGCCACAGTGTGGGTGAACCATGAAAACACAATGCTGAGAGAAGTCAGTCAGTCGCAAAAGGACAAACATTATATGATCTCAATAATAAGCAAATATGTAGAAACCAAAGATTATTAGTGGTTACCAGGGGTAAGAAGGAGGAGGAAAGGGAGAGTTTTTGCTCAGGGGGCATTGAGTTTTGTTAATGGTGGTGGAATGATTTGGAAAAGGATCTCGAGAATGGTTGCATAACTTGAAGAATGTAATCAGTGTTACTGAATTGTACATGTAGAAGCTGTTGAGATGCGTATGTTTTGTTAAATATATTTGACACACAATAAGATTTTAAAAAAAGAATTAAGTATTAGCCCTGTAGCAGTTACAACACTGAGCATAGTGGGTGTTCCTTTTCCTCCCCTATTTCTTCCATGTAAATTCCTATTTTAGTGAATTAGAATTAGAGTGAATTCATAAGTGCCTGTTTCCTCATTGTAGCATCATACCAAAACAGAATTACAAGATTTATCATCAATTCCCAAATCAGCAACTTAAAAATTACATGTCTTAGTTAAGACATTAGACTATGAAGAAATTTGTAGTTCTCATTACATATTGCCAGCTAGTTCTTCGGAAAAACTGAACTAATTATCTTTACTTAATTCCTCACAGTTATGTGGATATTTTAATTGGAATGACATTAAATCTTTATATTAAATTAAGGAGTATTTTTATCTTTAGAAGGAGTGCTGGTGGCACAGTGGTTAAAGTGCTCAGCTGCTAAGCAAAAGGTCAACGGTTCAAACCCACCAGCAGCTCTCTGGGAGAAAGATGTGGCAGTCTGCTTCCCTAAAGATTTACAGCCTCGGAAACCCTATGGAGCAGTTCTACTTGGTCCTGTAGGGTCACTATGAGTCAGAATCCACTCAATGGCAGTGGCTTTGTTTTTTTTGTTTTTCTCTTTTGTGTATATCTAGTCTACCACCTACGAGGACATAATCTCTCTCCATTTATTTCTTTATTTATTGCTCCTATTAGGTTTAAATAATCCTGAATGCTTCTTATGTTTACTGAATTACATAACTTCCTCATCCATTTACTGTTCATAGCTATCGTGATGTAGGAAAATGATGAGTTTTCTATTCCGTTTCTGAAGTTAAGTCATTCAATTGATTTTTGTGTTGATAGGTAACATCCTGTAATTTTGCTGAACTTAACTATTCTCTCCAGGAAATTTCTTGTTGATTTTTGTGAAACTTTAAGATATATAAAAACAGTGTGTTAGCATCTTACAACTCTCCAAGTAGTAGGTATTTATTTTAGAGGAATTGGAACATATTAAAAGAGCACCATCATGGCTATCCTGTCGATTTTGCAACTACCATTTATTGCATCTCTTATGCAGACACTTCCCTTAAAGCTTTATTTATATGATTCCAGTGAATCCGCACAACCCTGTAGGAAATGAGCACTCTTATTATCCCCATTTTACATATAAGGAAACAGACTCAGAGAGGTTAAGTCACATTGCACATAAATCACACGCACACGCACACACACACGCACACACACACACACACAGTAAATTATGGACTTTCTCTGACCCCGAAGCCTATAGGTGTGATAGCAGCAAAAAAAGAAATAATTGAGAATTAACGTTACCCAATAAACAAGGAGAACTATTTAAAGAAAATTAAAATACTTGCGGGGGGGTGGGGGGAGTAAAAGCTCTGAGAAGTCAACAGACTTGAGTAGTATCTCTTTCCTAATCTTGGCTAATTTCCTAAGTGACAAACAGTCTCTCATTGTCAAGTTTATTTGCATTTTTGTTACTAGGGAGTTTCAACATTCCTAGATTAACTGCATTTCTTTCTATATCTTGTGGTTTAAAATTTTTTTTTTCTTTTGTAATTTCTGCTGATTTCACCATTGGGATATTAGAGTTTTATTATTGATGTATTTGAATTAATTATATGTTAAGTATAATCTTTCATCAAGTTCTTAGCAAATGTTAAAGTAGCCTTTTATTTTGCATTTTGTGTTTACTGAACAAAATTGTGTTTGTTGATGTACAGATAATTTAATTTTTAGGTAATTAAATCTATCAGTCTTTTTCTCTATGATTTTTTTTCTTCCTTTTTTTTTTTTTAAAGTGTGCTGAGAATGACCTTCCCTATCAGAGAATGGACAAATATACCCTGTATTTTCATCCAGTTTGTTTATTTAATTCTGTAATAGATCTCAAACTTTGGCGGGGGTCAGCAAGAAAAAGAAAGCACTTTACTGAGCTGGCTAAAGCATTCTCTCCACAAACTGGTAATCAGGTCTTTTTTTTTTTTTTTTAATCAAAAAAATATTCAGAAATTTTAGCTTAAAATTAAAAAGCGGATCTTCTCTCATTAGAAGGCTATTACTGTTTTTCTGTAACACAGAGTAACTTTTGTTGGCTACATTCAACTATTTTTTAAACAGATTCTGCAATAAGTCAGTCTAAGATGAGTCTGATCATATCACACTGCACAAGATACTGTGAGCTGAGCCTGCATTTGCTCTGTGTCTTGAGGAATTGAGGTATGCCCTGGAGGAATCAAGTGAATAGAATGGTTACTTAACTAATTTATTCAATCAAGTTTAATGGTAGGTTTAATTTTAATAAGACCTTTGCATTTTTTAACTTAAAAAAAAAATTGAAATACAGTTCACAATACCATAAAACTCTTTTTTTAAAATATGCAATTCATTGGTTTCGGCCTATTCACAAAGTTTTGCAACTATCACCACTACCTAACTCGAGAATATTTTCATCAACCCAAAAATAAACCTCATAACCATTAGCAGTCACTCCACATTCCCCTTTCTTCCAGCCCCTGACAATAGTTAATCTGTCTCTAGGGATGTCTCTCAGGCCTCTCTCTGTCCTTGGAGTTGTCTGAAGCAATCCATCAATGAGTGTCCTTTCCTCCCAGGAATTTACAGGTTTAAAATCTTTAAAATTAGTTAAGGTACTTTTTGTTGAGAGTTGAAACATAAGTCAACTTTTAAAAATTGTTTTATTGTGGTAAATACATATATAACACAACGTTTGCCAGCTGAGCCTTTTTTCATGTACATTTGACTGACAATGTTATGTTCATCATGTTGTACAGGCGTCACCACTCTCCATTCCAAAATCACTCCATACCACTAACGGAAACTCAGTGCCCTCTAAGCAAAAACTCTCCCTTTTCTCTCCCTCCTAACCTAGGTAACCACTAATAAATTATGACGGAGTAGTTAAGAGCTGCAGCTGCTAACCAAAAGGTCAGGAGTTCAAATCCACAGCCACTCCTTGGAAACCCTATGGAGTAGTTCTCTGCTCTCCTGTAGGGTCGCTATGGGTTGGAATCGACTTGACATTAATGGGTTTGATTTTTTTGTTTGTTCCATACATTTGACCATTTCATATAAGTTGGATCATACAATATTTGTCCTTTTGTGACTGACTGATTTCACTCACTATTTCTGTGTTTTCAAGGCTCATTCATGTTGTAACATACATCAAGACTTCCTTTCTCTTTATGGCTTAGTAATATCCCATTGTATGCATATGCCACATTTTGTTTAACCGTTCATGTTGATGGACATTTAGGTTGTTTCCACCTTCTGGTTATTGTGCCTAGTGCCGTCATCAACGTCAGTGTATATAAGTCAAATAAGAGTTCTCATCACTTCCAGCATGGGACTTTTAGACCACTCTCCTCTATTCTTTGGCTTCTGTCATTCTCTAAAAAGCTAGCTATTCTTTGGGAAGAACTTGTTCATACATACCCTCATACATAGCCTACAAGGACTTGATCAGAAGAACATTACGATGATTTTTTGGCATTGCTGCCTTGAACATATGTGAGCGTTTGTTCTTTCAGTTCTAATGAAGTGAATTCCATCTATAGCTTCACCTGGAGTTGGGTGTAACAAACAACAGCCCCATAGGCTTTGCCAACTTAGGAAATACAAAGGCCACCACTGAAATAACGACGTGAACCGTAAAGGCAGAGCCTCCTCTTTCTCTGCTAGGAAGTGTGAATATTTAGTTTTGAAGATGACCTCAGTTTCCTCATTGTGAAGGGCCTTATCAAGTGATAGAGGTGACCTTCGCAAAGATCAAACCTTTTGAGAGCCTCCACAGTTGACGTGCGGGGAAAGGCACAGGATCTCACGTGGAGAAGCAGGACAGGTAAAACCACATGGAGCTCAGCTGGCAGTTAGCCAGGGTCTCCTCTGTGCCTCCTCTGGGCAGGGGTCCTGTTGAAGATGTTTGACAATTCTCTAATAAGGTCCCTGCCATGTGAGTGCTTTGCCTTTGAGAAGGGACTAGGGAAAAGTGAGATCAGGGTAGCACAGTATTTGGGGAAGCTTTCTCGGGGAGGTGGCCTTGAGAAAACACTTGACTGGGTGAGATTCAGAAAAGCAGATAGGAGTGGGGGACAGTGAGATAAAGGATAATCCAGGGCCGTTGAGGTCCCTGACGGGTGCAGTGGGTAATTTTTGTGAGGAGGTGGGGATACCCTGGTCTAGTTCTGGAAGGCTGTCCATAACCGCTTTGGGCAATTTTGATGTTTGGTTCACAAACTGTGCAACCTGGAAAAGGGCCTGAGCAGGTCACCAGCCAGTTGTTTGAGATGCAGTGGGTCTGCCTGTAAGTGGAGAGAGGGGGTCCAAGTGAGGGCCCTGCACGCCCACCTGTCATCACCTCTGATCTGGAGAGCTTCCACCTCAGATTTCACTTGAAGAAAGGGATTCTGCTGCATTAAAAAATGTGGGCATTCACCAATCCAGTCTGTCCACTCTGTGTTAAATATAGTGAAACTGAGGCTCGGAAGAGTGAGGCGACTCATTTCCAGATGGTGCAGCTAGTCAAAGACAGAGTTAGGTGTAACCTAGCCCCCGATATCTAATCGGTAATGTTTATACCACCACATCTCACCAGCATGTTCAAACATAAAATGGCAAGCAACGTGGAAGAACAGAGTCACTTTCTTTGAGTTTCTCCTAAGAAGAACTGATCTTGTTAGAAGTAGAAAACTATTCTGACAAAATAACTGTCAGTCCTTGAAATGTTTTCCCCACAAAAAAGATGCTGATTTTATAAAGAATGTATTTTATAGTTCTATATAATATGCAATGTAGTGGCTCACGAACTGTTACTAACTTTTAATACAACATGATTTATAAAGTATATTAACAAGCCCTCAGAGTACAAATAGCTTAAATAGGGTGTCAAAACAATAAACTGTTAATTTCCTGTTGTGAATCATGTCTCAATCCTCAGTTATGTCAAACTCCAATGCCACAATAATTTAAGAGCGAATAATAAAAGAAACGATGTTGGTGGAATATTTTTCCCCTTTGACTGGTGTCTTAGTCATCTAGTGCTGCCATAACAGAAATACCACAAGTGGATGGCTTTTAACAAAGAGAAATTTATTCTCTCACAGTCTAGTAGGCTACAAGTCCAAATTCAGGGCATCAACCCCAGGGGAAGGCTTTCTCTCTCTGTCGGCTCTAGAGGAAGGTCCTTGTGATGCATCAGTCTTCTCTTGGTCTGGGAGCATCTCAGCACAGGAACCTCAGGTCCAAAGGAAGTGCTCTGCTCCTGGCACTGTTTTCTTGGTGGTATGAGGTCCCCCATTTCTCTCTGCTCACTTCTCTCTTTTATATCTCAAAAGAGATTGGCTTAAGATACTATCTAATCTTGTAGACTTCATCAATATAACTGCCACTAATCCATCTTATTACATCATAGTGATAGCATTTACAACACATAGGGCAATCACATCAGATGACAAAATGGTAGACAATCATACAATACTGGGAATCATGACCTAGCCAAGTTGATAGACGTTTTGGGGGGACACAGTTCAATCCATGACAACTGGTAAGATTGGAAACCATTTATAATCACAATCCTTTGGTGTTAAACACTTCATCATCTCAGATATTTGAAGGATAAAAAGAACATTGTTTACATCTGAACCTGGCACCAACTCTTCTACCAAGATATAAACTGGAGGGTCAAAATGAAACCACTAGAATATACGCCTGATAAATATTAGTTTTTACTTCAGCTAAAATTTTTCCTATTACATGTAAATGTATTACTTTCATGTACATGCATTTCTTTCAGCGTTAACCTATCATAATTCAAAAAAGTTATCTTGGTGTCCCAAAGATTTATCTACTGCAAGGGGTAAAAGCTCAAAAAACCAGGTAGTCATGTAAACCGGTGCATGATTGATAAGCGATGACTGGGAGTGGTGGGGACTGTGGCCAGCTAGAGACCACCTGCTCCCTCTGGGAGGGAGAGGCACCTGCCACTCAGTGCAGCCAACTGCTGTCACACGGGAATGCAGGACCTGTTTCCAGCTGTTCTCATTTTCCAAAAGATGCCAGAAATCTAGGTTTGTAAGTGGCATCCCTTAATTTTTAAATACTGGTGACTATTCAGTTGTTGTTGTTTGTTTTTGTAACATTGGGCAGTCCAAAATTAAATTAGTATTTTGCGTGCAGTCAGTGTTGTTCTGTTGCTAAATAGAATAATGGCGTGGCTGAATTGCAGAAGGTATTCCCAAGAGGTGGGACAATACAATAAATTTTTCTTTGAAAAGCTCTTTCAAACTAAATGGGACAGACACAGCGCCGTTTGCTTTCTGTCTGTTTGGGGGATTATACAGGCCATGGATGCAGTGATGGGCCCTTGCCCACCTCCCAGTGGGAGACGGAACACTGGGCTGGAAAGAAGCTCCCCCTAGTGTCCTACGCTTCGTCCCATTCTCAGGTCTGGAGCTGTGCTCCACAGTCTGGTGAAATCGGCCACTTCAAGGTTGGCCCAGTCAATCATTTGAAAATACGTAAGTCCGTAAATAAAGGGGGATTTATCCCGAGGCATTCCTGGAATATGCTCTCCAATCCATTCCCTTGTTCTTTCCATCCTTCACCTAAAACATTTAGCATTTATTTGCAGCTTCTAGTATTATTTTTCCCCCAACAGATTCCACAGCGTTTCCATGCTCACCATCAGCTCCTTCTATGCTTTCCCTTAAGCTGGGAGTTTGGGCATTCCACTCGCTTTGTCCCTGGAGTAGGTTACAATTAAGGGCTGTAGGATTTCTGAGTGGGATTTTTTAATTCACATTTTAAAGAACCAGGGAAGCTCATGCAGAAATGCACATGTGGTTGAAGGGGAGGGACCTAGGAAGTTGTCCCAGACCCATGTCACTGTGGGCCCTGATGGGTGCTTCCCCACCCACTGCTGGCATTCCCTCTCCTCAGAGCATGCTGACCTAATGAGGTACCCTAAGACCAGGATACACAGGCTGGCAGTGGGATCAGCAATGGGGCAGAGGTGCTGGAGCTCCAGCTTCAGAGAGCCAGAGGGTGTTCTAGAACTTCACCGTTCAACACAGTAGCCACTGGCAACATGGGACTCTGATGTGTGGCTAGTGTGAATGGAGAAGTGCTGTAAGTACACACCAGATTTGGAAGCAGTATGAAAAAAAGATAAACTATCTTGTTAATAATCTTTATATTGATTACATGTTGAAGTGATAATATTTTCGATATATTGGGTTAAATAAAATATATTATCGAAATTTTCCTTTTTTTTTTTTTACTTTTAATGTGACTACTAGGAAATTCAGAATTACATTTGTGGCTTAAATTATATCCTACTGGGCAGCGCTGCTCTGGAATGGGTCAGCAAACATTTTTCATCAAGGTTCAGATAGTAGATAGTAGTGTGAAAGTAAGTAAAGGCACTATGTAAATGAATAAGTATGGCTGTTTCCTATAAGCCTTTATTTCCAGAAGCAGGTGGTGGGCTGGATTGACCCATGAACCAGCATTTGCTGACCCCTACTTGGTGAGAAGATACAAGCCAGTGGAAAGGAGGGGACGGGGGCTTCTGAGAGGCTGGTGATGTTTTGTTCCTTGGTCTGGGTGCTGATTACGTGGCTGTGTTAACTTTTGGAGAATTCATCAAGCTATATACGTATGTTGTATGTACTTTTCTATGTGTATGTTATGCTTCATTCACGAGTCGACTTAAAACCAGCCAGAGATGTGCGTCTGCTCTTGTCAATCAGTGAGCCTCACCATCCCATGTTAAGAGTATGTCTTAGTCTCCCTAGTGCTGCTGTAACAAACGCACCACAAGTGGGTGGTTTTAAAGAACAGAAATTTATTTTCTCACAGTTCAGGAGGGCAGAAGTCTGAATTCAGCATGTGGCTCTGGGGGAGGTCCTCCCTTGTCTGTTTTAGTTTCTGGTAGCCAGCAGTCCTTGGACTTCCTTGACTGATAAATTCGTCTGCCTTCATTGTCATCAGATATCATCCATCTTCCCGTTTGTACTTGAATCTGTGTCTAATCTGCTCCTTTTATAATTCAGAGGTGATTAGTTTTAGGACACGCCCTACACTGATAATGGCCACCTTAGCATGACAAAGGAAACCCTACTCCCAAAAGGGATCACATCCACAGGTATTGCAGTTAGGATTCCAACACATATTTTGGGAGGGCATAATTCGATCCATAACAGAGTGGAACTGGTTTTTTCAGTTCTCCACCAGAAGTCCATCATTTAATTGTCCAAGGTAATTTGAATTTTCCCCAAGTATCTGTAACTCCTGTCTTATTATACATCTGCTCTGTAGGATAGTTACTACTTTTGGGAGAATTGTACAAGGATAAAGTCAAGCAACTGGCCATTTGAAGAGTTGTAAGAGGATAGAATTCACTGGGTATCAAATGTGTAAACTGTATTAAAACCTGCATATGCTTAAGCCACTAGATTTTGGCAATTAAAAAAAAAAATCCTGGTTCCTGTGAGCTCATCCCGTCTGCAGAATGAAGAAACAGGTCTCAGTATTTTGTCATCTGAATAAAGACAGTTAGAAAAGCATGGTTTTTCCTTCTGGACTTTGTGCTGACCAGTTAAAACCAAAAAACCAAACCCATTGTCATCCAGTTGATTTCGTCTCATAGCAACCCTATAGGACAGAGTAGAACTGCCCAATAGGGTTTCCAAGGAGCAGCTGTTGGATTTGAACTGCCATCCTTTTGGTTAGCAGCCGTAGCATGCTGTAGCTCTCAACCACCGCACTAACCAGTTTGCAGCGTCTAGAGTAGAAGATTCCGGCACTTTTCTAAGCCTGCTCTGATGGAACGAGAGAGACCATAAAACCAGGGCTGAGGTTGGAGGGCGGGACACTCGGGAGAAAGGTCCCAGTGATCAGACCTGCAAACTCAGTGCCCACTCACCTGGTCGCCCCTCGAGCGCCTCTACCCTCGGCCTGACCGCCTGTCTGCACCCGTGTTGCAGAGAGGGAGCTGCCAGAAGTAGAAACATTTTTAAAGAAGTCTTTTAACTTTTCGCCTGTGGATACAGCTGCGCTGACACAAAGTCACGTTTGAGGCACGATGTCTCGGAAGCCTGGCACCACGGAGTGTTTTTTCTATTGGAACCCATAATTGCTGACTTTTGAGAGGGACCCTGTGTTCAGTTTTATCAATGTGGTGCTTGAACCAGACTTTCAGCTGACCTCCAAAAGGAAATAGTTTTAAAAGGAAGAATTTTAAGTCTGCCAAGAGTCAGATAATGGCACGGCGCAAAGAAAAGCCGGGGTTTTGTGGTTTTTATATTAAAATACAAGTCCCTTAATGCCTTAGAACAGCAACATGCAGAAAATGTGAAGTTTAATATATGAGGCTGGAACTAGCAGTTTTAAAGATAGAAATTTCCCCTCTTTGTCCCTTGTATGTGTCCACAAGGAACAAGTACATTTCTTTCTCCCGAACCTCCTCCTACCTCTATTTTTTGGCTTCCTACAAGGGACTGTTCTCATTAAAGTAAATTTCAAAGTCCTCAGAGAAAGTCCATGCTGTGCTGAAGGCCTTGTACCTGACGAACTTTCAGCCTGGCTGCCCTGCAGAAAGCTGCCTCGGGGAGGCCACAGGCCATTAACCTAAGAGTCACTTTGGACTCCTGGCGACCCATGTGTGTCAGAGTAGAACTGAGCTCCATAGGGTTTTTAATAGCTGATTTTTCAGAAGTGGATCACCAGACCTTTCTTCCAAGGCACCTCTGAGTGGACTCGAATCTCCAACTGCCAGCCTTTCAGTTAGTAGTCAATTGCTTAACTTGCACCCAGGAAACGCTTGGTTCATCCAGCACGTCCTGATGGTCTGCCATTAAGAGATGCCCTCCATTTTGTTCTGAGTGGTCTCTTGCATCCATTTGCCCTCACATACCTGAGTGGGGACACAGTGAGGAGGTGTGGCAGGTGTGGCTCGGCAGCCCTGCACAGTTGGTCTCTGGCTCAGTGGAGGCTGCTCTTTCTCCTGAGTATCCCATCATCCCTGTGGACTCTGGCTGGATTCTAGACAATGGACATAGCGGACTTTATGAGTCAGTCCGCAGGAGAGGTGATGCTCGGTTGTCACAAGCCATTTGGCCAGCTGTTGCCATCTTACTTCCATGTTCGCAGTGGTCACGTTAACGGGGAGGGGCCGCAGAGAACGGCACAAGCCCCTAAAGGAGATTTGAGGAACTGTGACTTCAGCGCAGGCTCCACCTACACTTTTTTCACCCAACCCTGTCACTGATGCCGTCTACTCAGTTGTGAGAACAAGTTCTAAGTGTTCAGTAAAAAGCCACTATCTGCCCGAAGGAGCCCTGGCGGCACAGTGGTTAAGAGCTCGGCTGCTAACCAAAAGATCGGCAGTTCAGATCCACCAGCTGCTCCTTGGAAACCCTATGGGGCAGTTCTACTCTGTCTTATAGGGTCGCTATGAGTCGGAGTCGACTCAACAGCAATGGTTTTTTTGTTTGTTTGCTTTGTTTTTGGTTTATCTGCTTGAAAACATCAGGCTGAGCAATCAATTGTAAAAGGACAAACACTCCATGATCTCACTTATGAAATAGGCAAAAATATAGAAATCAAAGATTATTAGTGGTTACCAGGGGCGACAGGAGGAGGAAAGGGGGAGTTTCTGATTGGGGGCATGGAGTTTATATTAATGGTGGTGGAATGATTTGGAAAAGGATAGTGAGAATGGTTGCACAGGTTGAATGTAATCAATTTCTCTAAATTATACATGCAGAAATTATTGAATTAGCATGTATTTTGTTATGTATATTTTCACCAGCGTAAAAAGAAAAAGAGCCGCTACCTGGGTGCAGGCTGGAGTTAGAAATGCCTGACAGAAGAGAGTTTGCCTAAACTGCAATATGACACTGATGTCAAGGTGTGAGGTGACAGAGAGGAGAGTGGAGGGAGGGGGCAAAGAGAAAACCTGAGGCAGGTAAGATGAAGGTGGGAAAGAAGTCCACACAGTGTGGAGGTGGCACCGGACCAAAGAGGATCCAGGCCGAGAGGAGGAAGGATTTGCAGTTTCAGGAGTTCTAGATACAAGTGAAGCTTGGAGCCAGGTATGGAGGAAAGGGGAGGCCAACTCAGGTGCCAGAGATCCAGAGGGACCTGGACTCCCAAGAGTTCCAGGGCAGGTGACTGCTGGGGTAGGTGGGCGTTGTGGCAGCTGCAGTGAGACTAGGCTGGAGGGGTAGATTAGTTAGTGATAGTCTTAATAACACTGCTGCAGGGCAACGGGTTTCTCTTTGTGTAGTCCTTCTGGCCCTAGGTTTGTAGTTCTACCAAGATGATTTGCTAAGCCACAGTCTTGTGAAGGGATTGGACAGTTTGCCATGCAAATAAGATGCATAAAACCCTTGCAAAGATTGGACAGTTTACTAGACAAATAAGTTGACTCTGGCTTACGAAGCAGATTGGTCAGTTTTGCCATTCTGCTAGGCTTAAAAGAGCTAATCCCACAAAGGTTGAGGGAGACCTCACTACCATCAAGAAGAAGAACCTAGAGTGGAGCATGTCCTTTGGACCCGGGGTCCCTGTGCTGAGAACCTCTTAGACCAGGAGACAGAGAGAACTGTAACACTGGAGATGGCGCGAGATAGCACGAGATGGTGTGAGATGGCGCAAACCAGGAGACCACCGTGAGATGACTGCGGTGGGCTTCCCAGCCTGTGGAACAAGGTGGCTGCAGTGGGCTCGCCGATCCACAGAATGAGAGAGCTGAGTGCCTTTGAGCAGGAGGCTTGCTGGTGGAATGGGGTGCCTTTGGGCACTTGACAGCAGAGCCAAAAGAGCTGTAACACTTGCCATAGCAGGTCCCAGCCTGCAGGCACAGCCGAGAAGGAGGTAAGAGCTATCTTGGTTGAAAGCTGTCCTATTCACAGACTGTATCCTGAGTTGTTTCTGTTACAAGGTGATCCTGATCCCAAGTTGTAGCCTGTTACTTTCCTAATAAACCACATAATATAAGTATGGTCTGTGAGGTCCCTGTGGCCATTGCAATGAATTATAATACCCAGAAGAGAAGTAGAGAGTGCCTTGGGTAGATGGCTGGTGTCAGAATTGGTAAATAGGTTAGAGAGTGGAAGTATATCTGACCTTCACCTCATAGGAATCAGCTCTGTGCTGATGGTTCTTCTCTTTTCTCTTAAAGTTAGACGGCTTCTGACACTACTACCAGATTACAGCTGCTTAGTAACACTCAGAGAATTACAACCAGAAGCATTTCTTTCTCACTGTCACATCTGTAGGTTGGCTGGGGTTCAACTGATCTAGAATGGGCTCAGCTGGTCTTGACTCCAGTATGTGGGTTAGCTCAGGTCTGCTCCATGTGTCTCTCATTCTCACTGGGTTCTCCAGGATGTGTTCTCAAGTGTGGTGGCAGAAGCACTAGAGATTAAGCCCAACTACATCTGCACTCTTAAAGACAGTGCTCACATCTTTTGTTGTATTGTACAAAGCAGGTCACACAATCAAGCTGAACTCAGCCTCTGCTGAGAGAAACTACAAAGTCACATGGCAAAGGATGTGGATAAAGAGAGGGGTGAAGAATTGCAGGGGGTAGCATGATCAAGTTGATTTTTGCCAGTAGACAGGTGGTGATCATTTCTGGAGATGGACTCCTACTGATCAAACTCACACAACTGATGTATAAACCAGAATGCCAGTTCATTGATTTGCGATGAGAAACCTGTATGTGTTTTGGACTAGAAAGCTCCTGTCATCTACTCATTATATTCGTGTCTTGCAGGAAAACTACTTAAGATATCAAATTATAATTCAAATTTTGCTTATGAGCATGGAGACAGAGCAAGGGGTATGAGTTGGATGTCTGGTTGCCTGGGATATCCATCTCCACTATAGGAAAATACCTCCAAAGGTGTACTTGGCAAGCTACCCCTCTTTAGGTGGAGACAGTGCCAAATTCTTATTTTTTTTTTACTAACCTCTTCTCTGATTATTCTTAGTGTACTAAATACATCTTTCCTTTAGGTACAAGGCAACTGACTCAACTATAGCTTTAGAATGTTAATGAAATTGTTGTTCTTTGACTACAAGTTGACCACCATATTGAGAAGTAAGGTGTTTTCAAGACTCCTCAGCCACCCTGTTATGGACTGTCGCTTAGGATAAGATGTTTTACATATTCATTATCATCTCTGAAATTGCAACGGGTATTACAATATAATGTTTTTGAGATTCATCCATGTTATTACATGTATCAATACCTATCCATTGTATGAATATACAAAAATTTGTTTATCCATTGTCCTGTTGATGAGTATTTAATTTGCTTCTAGTTTGGGCTATTATGAAAAAAGCTGTTGTGAACATAGGTCCTTGCAGACATATGCACTCATTTCGGAGCCCTGGTGGCGAGGTGGTTAAGAGGTTGGCTGCTAACCAAAAGGTCAGCAGTTTGAATCCACCAGCCACTCCTTGGAAACTCTACGGGGCAGTTCTACTCTGTCCTATAGGGTCATCGCTATGAATCGGAATTGATTCGATGGCAATGGGTTTGGTTTGGGTTTTTTATGCGCTCATTTATCCTGGAAGTATACTTGGCAGTAGAATTGCTGAGTTATAGGGTAGGTATGAAATCGTGGTGGAGTAGTGATAAAGAGCTTGTCATGGTTTGAATTATGCCCCCCAAAAAATGTGTTTATCAGTTTGGCTGGGCCATGATTCCCAGAATTGTGTGGTTGGCCTCCATTTTGTGATTGTAATTTTATGTTAAAGAGGATTAGGGTGGGATTGTAATACCATCTTCACCCAGGTCACATCCATCGTAAAGGGAGTTTCCCTGGGGTGTGGCCTGCACCCCCTTTTATCTCTTGTAAGAGATAAAAGGAAAGGGAAGCAAGCGGAGAATTGGGGGACCTCATACCATCAAGAAAGCAGTGCCAGGAGCAAAGTGCGTCCTTTGGACTGGGGTCCCTGCATAGAGAAGCTCCTAATCCGGGGGAACACCAAAGAGAAGGCCAACAGAGAGAAAAAGCCTTCCCCTGGAGCTGATGCCCTGAATTTTGTCTTTTAGCCTACTTTAACCGTGAGGAAATAAATTTCTCTTTGTTAAAACCATCCACTTGTGGTATTTCTGTTGTAGCAGCACTGGATGACTGAGACAGAGCTCTTCTGCTAACCAAAAGGTTGGCAGTTCGAATCTACCAGCCACTCCTTGGAAACCCTAGGGGGCAGTTATGTTCTGTCCTATAGGGTTGCTATGAGTTGGAATCGACTCGACGGCAGCAGGTTTGTTTGTTTTTGGTTTTAGGGTAGGTGTAAATATTAGTAGATATTCCAGTTTTCTAATGTGATTGGACCAGTTTTTACTCCCACCAGCAATGTATGAGTGTTCCAGTTGCTCTACATCTTTTTCAAAACTTAGTATGGTCAGTCTTTTTAATTGTACCCATTCGGGTGTGTGCATGGGATTATCTCATTATGGTTTTAATTTGGGTTTTCCTGATGAGAAATAATACTGAACACCATTTCACATGCTTTTTGGCCATTTAGATATTCTTTTTAGTGACATGCCCATTCAAATCTTTGGTTCCTTTTTAACGTTTGTTTTGTTTTTTTATGATTGTCTTTCAGGGGTTCTTTATATCTTCTAGATGTAAGCTCTGCAAAATATATGTATTTTGACTATCTTCTCCCATTCTGTGACTTGTTCATTTACTTGTTTAATGATGAGTTTTGTTGAACAAAAGTTTTTAATTTTAATGAAGTTCAGTTTGTCCCTTTTTATGGTTTATGCTTTAAAATTTTGGTTTATACTTTTAATGTCCTATTTAAGAAATCTTTGGCTATCTATCTATCATATCCCTGGTCTCATACCCGCCATGTTTCTCTTGCCAGTTCTACTGAATACCAAAGCCAACGTATGTTCTTGAATGGAAAGAATGGAACTCGGGTCAGGCTAAATCTGGCTGAGGCAGGGACTGTGACAGAGGTTAAGTTAGGAAGATGAAGTCAGCAGTTTTTGCAGGATAGATTGAAGCAGGAAGAGACCCAAAGCTCTTAGATTTTTGGCCCAAGGAACGTGAAAGGAAAAGATGTATTCTAGAGACTTTGTGGTTGGGTGACCAGATTGTTAACTGTATTGCTGTCCAGCCCGCATTTCTGCATTGTATCTCTTCATGTGTTTTGAAGGTCTTGTCAAACTCCTTGATGTATCAAGCTCATCTATGTTCATGTCTCCTGATTTATTGCCTAAAAATATTAAAAAGTCAATAAAGTTCATATTCTAGAGACATCATGCTAATGTATAGTGACCATCATTTTTCTTCTAAGTGCTCAAAAACCAACATCTTAATAATCCTTTTTTGACCAAATCCAGGAAGTAAAACCTGCATTTAGAATAACACTTACCCATCCCTAATCCTCTGACTCCTCCTTCATTCTCTGTATTTCCTGAAAAAAGATCAATGTCAACAATTCCATGATTTCATATGTTTCCCTACAGTCCATGGCCAATGTTTGGGTCTGCTTTTCATAATGAGACCCTGGCAGAGCCTGGAGTGAACTGCCCAGGCAGTGGGGACCAGAGCCAAGTGGCAGCTGGCAAGCACAGGACATGTTGGGAGCAGATGAGGCCACTGTGAACTCTGTGAAGGACAGAAATATAAGATCCAAAGTGGATTTAGATCAGGTAGCAGCGTCAGAGGTGGGCATGAGTGGTTTACTGGTAGAATTCTCACCTTCTTTGTGGGAGACCTGAGTTTGATTCCTGGCCAATGAAACCAAAGGGCAGCCACCACCTTTCTGTCAGTAGAGGCTTATGTGTTGCTGCAATGCTGAACAGGTTTCAGTGGGACTTTCAGACTAAGACAGACTAGGAAGAAAGCCCTGGCAATCTACTTCTAGAAACCAGCCAGTTAAAACCCTATGGACCACAAGAGTCCGATCTACGAGCGATCATGGGGATGGTGCAGGACAGGCTGGCTATTGTTCCATTGTGCATGGGGTCGCCATGAATTGAAGGCTAGCTCTACAGCAGATTACAACAATAAGCAGCATTAGAGTTAAGACATGTATTTAGCATCTTTACACCTCTATTTCCGTATCTATAAAATTTTAGCTGATTAGGGTGCCAAACTCTCATAGATGTTGTAAGAATTATACGAGACTGTATGTGCCCAGCCTTCTAGCCTTGGGTCTGTCATTTAGTCCATCAACCTGATTTCTGACTGTAGGTGTCTGCATCTCTCTGCCTAAAAAGTACTGGGGAAAGTAACCCCTCAGGAGCAGCATCAGCTAATGACTGATGGGAGGTGATGTATAAATACTCCAGCTCCCTCACCCTTCGGATGGGATCACTTGGAGGCTTGTGTTTGGCAGCTTCCCATTGTTTCCCTGTGAGAAGCTCCAGTTGTCCACAGGGATAGCTGGCTTGAAAACTGTCCTCAACTTTCCTGCCTCACTTCTCACTCACCTACCAGTGTTTCCTGGGATCACCTCCACAAGAAGCTACTTGCCTTGGAATCCTTGTCTCAAGGTTTGCTTCTGGAGGAACCCAAACTCTGACAGTATGCAAAGTGCTGACTCAGTGCCCGTCATAAAGCAGTGCCTGGCATTTAGTAAGGGCTCAGACGGATGTTGTTTCTGCCATTATTAAATTGTCGTTCGTTGTAGAAAGTGAAGATGCTTGTCGGTGGGTGTCTTAGTTATCTAGTGCTGCTATAACAGAAATACCACAAGTAGATGGTATATATACACATATACACACACTGTATTTTTACATGAATAACGCGCACCTTGTACATTTGTTTGCCAGCCATGCCTTCCCCCCACGAGATGTTTTCATAAGCGCCGCTTGGCACAGCTGGAGATATATAGATATATCTATCTATCTATCTATATAGATATAGATAGATAGATATGTCTATATATATATAGATAGACAGGTAGATATATCTCCAGCTTAAAGAAATGCTGCTGAAATGGGCTTGTTAACTTAGATACAAAACTGGTTACAGAGCAGTCAAACCATAACCTTGGGAGTTGTTCTCTACTGGAAAGATGTAATTTTTAAATACAGGTAGTCCCTAACTTAGGACAAGGTTTGGTTGCGATGACTGCGTCATAAGCTGGTTCTGATGTAAGTCGAATACCTCTTTTTTTTTTTTAGTTTTCATTATTATTGCCGTTTATTTAGGTACAAGGAGCCCTGGTGGCGGAGTAGTTAAAGCGATCAACTGCCAACTGAAAGTTTGGTTCAAAATCACCAGTGGCTCCGCGGGAGAAAGATGTGGCGGTCTGTTTCCGTAGAGATTTACAGCCTTGGAAACCCTATGGGGTTGCTAAAATGGGTTGGAATCAACTCAACAGCATTGGTTGGTGGTTATTATTGGTGTCTTTATAAACCCATCATACAATGAAGGTGGAGTCCTAACGGCTGTCGGACGTGTGCACAGTTCAATTGTTATATGTCGTTAGAGTTGAACGTTCCCCGGCTTCCTATCTATTATGCCGCCCAACATTTGCTTCACTGTAGACCAGGCCACATAGCCTGCTATACGGCAGTGTTTAAAAAGTAAATCATAAAACTGAACATCTGAGAATGATAATATCAGCAGATTACGTGCTGCAACATAGTGTGTCGTACATATGACTAACGTTAAGATTTAGAAAGAAAAAAATGAGCAGTCATAAGTACAGTTCGTCATAACTCGAATACATCCTAAGTAGGGGGCTACCTGTAATTAAATAATTATATTTGGATATTTTGGGTAATTTTTCTTAAGATCTTCTAGATTTGCCTTAACACTTTCTGTATCAGTCTAGTTGGACTATGAAATCGTAACAAGCTTGAGTTCTTTATTTTCCCTTGTGAACATCCAAAAGACTACTTGCAAAACTTGAATTAACTTGTCCTTTTTACACTTGGGAGCTGGGTGCATTCAATGGTGTGTGATAAATGTTTGCAACATTTGCCAGTTTCCATGGTGTAAATACTCTGACCATGGCCGATTTCAGGCTACCAACATGATATCCCCAAAGGTGAATTGGAAAGAGATGTGCACAATCACTATTGTGAGCTGGTATTTTCTGGTTCCAGCGCGTCACTGGATGTGAACCATGACATAAATTTTATGTGTTATAGTCATGGTATTTAAGTTAGTTTACAAGGATGTAGCATCAGAGTCACTAGATAAATAGCCGTAAGAGCCAGAAAGATTAGCTCAGCCAATGGATCTAAAACTGTGTTCTCTGGAAAGCTCCTTTCCTGAAGGTCCCTCAGGGGTTATATAAACTTTAATTCAGTTTTTTTTAGTTATACTTTTTTTAAAAATGCAATGAAAATACACACATACATAGATAGGAACCAAAAATATAAAAAATATATGGGGATGATGAATGGGAGATTAGAATTCTTGCAACCTCTGAGAGAGACAAGGGGATCTGAGGGGAGGAATCTGCATAACAAAACACACACCCACAGATGTATTTTATATCAAATTTTAAATCTTTATAAATTTCAAATCTTTATAAAACACTCACACATCAAATTGTGCTGCCAGATTATTTTTGTACACACGTTGGAATAAACTTTCTTCTGACCTCTCTGTTTAATTAAAAAGTTTCTAGTGTTGCATGGTGTGCTGTTAAAAAATGGTTATCAGTTAAAAACTTGGAACTACCACTAAGAATCTTGTTTTATTTTATCTTAATGAGGCAATAGGATGCATTTTTAAATACTAAAATAATTTCAGACTTACTCAAAGCTTACAATACAGTACAAAGGATTCTAGTATGCCATTTATCCAAATGAACCAGTGCTAGCATTTTACCATATTTGTTTTATTGTTTTCTCTCTCTCTGTCTCTATATACACATACACACACACACCTACACACCTTTTTCTAAACTATTTGAGAGTAAGTTGCATGTATCACTCCCCTTTACTACTTAATAAATTCTTCAGTGTTTACTTCTTAAAAACAAGGACTTATTCTTACATTACCACAGACAATTATCAAATACAGGAAGTTTAACATTGATGCAATACTACAGTTCATATTTCAATCTTACCAGTTATCCCAAAAATGTCCTTTATAGCATTTGTTGTTGTTAAGGTTCAGGATCCAGTTCAGGATTATGCATTGCGTTTAGTTGCCATTTCTCTTTAGACTTCTTCAGTCTGAAACGGATTCCCATTTTGTCTTCATTTCAAGACCTCGACAGTTTGGAAATGTACCAGCCAGTTGTTTATGTAGAGTGTCAGATACTCCTCACAGGTGGGTTCAGTTGATGACTTCTTGCAGGAACACCACCGAGGTGAGGTGTCCTTCTCAGTGCCTGGTATCAGGAGGCACGTGTATCTGGTTTGTTTTATTCCAGCGATGTGTCGGTGAAGGTGGTGTCCTCCAGGTTTCTCTGCAGAAACCGTGAGAGCCACGTTTTGACTGAAAATGAGGGATGAATCTAAGGAAGATTTATTTAGACCTTTCTGGATGGTGGCTCCAAATTTCTGAAAATGCCATCAAGCTGGGCATGCCAGCCTCCTCTCGAGCTGTGAGGCATTTTTGTGGCTGGGGAAGGGCGGCATCAGCAGCCTGTTATGTGGCTGGGGCTGCGAAAGCCATCAGCCTCAGCAAGTCTGACACGGAACCCCTGGTGTGCGCAGAGGTGAACTGAGTCCTACAGCAGGAGCCAGCCCCGGGCTGCTGAATGTGCTTGTCACCTGTGTTGATGATGCCATCTTCAAGCCTTGTGGATGTGCTGAGGTTTCCCTACTCTCCCGTATAAAATGAAGATGGTCTTTCTTCCGAGCTAGGGTTGCTGAATAACGTGCTGCAAACCCTGCATCGCCTGACCCAGTTTGGGACAGTGGCCTCTCAGGAGAAAAACAGGAAATTAGAACATAGGCACTTTCCACAGACTGGCTAAATTATGAGTTTCTCAGTGGTTCCATGTGGCTTGAATAACAGGATAATTTTCCCTCGTGGAGTAGAATACCCAACTGATTAAGATGTATTTTATTGAATAACATTTTGTTTTAAAAAATTACATAATGCCCAACACTGTTCTAAGTACTGTCACAGATTCACCCAGGAATTCAGCTCACAAACTTTTACTGAGCCAGGAAATGTGATGTCCACAGAGCAGATATTATGGCACCCATCCATGTTTTATAAATATGCTGTATGGTAACACGCTTGGTTGTTAACTGAATGGTTGGAGATTGGAGCCCACCCAGGGGTGCCTTGGAAGAAAGTCCTGGCAATCTGCTTCTGAAAAATCAGCCATTGAAGACCCTATGGAGCACAGTTCTACTCTAACACACATGGGGTCACCTTGGGACCTCTGCCCTGAAGGAACACGCAGCCTGTGGAAGAGAAACAAAAACATCATGATAGTGTCACTTGAGGCTGTTAGAAGGGGTCATACAAACACCAAAAAAGGAAGGCCTAATGGCGGGTGCCAGCGGAAGATCTCACAGAGTTGGTGTTCCCTGAGCTGAGTGTTGAAGGATAATGAGGTGTTTACATTTTAAGTGGTACCGTCATTTTAAACAGAGAGACTCAATGATATATGCAGAGACACAAAGGTAGATTGTGTAGGTGACGGTATGGCTCATGGAAGGGGTCGGATACAGAAGTAAAGCTTTGAGTCAAATGGGGGGACCATGTATGCTGTGTCAAAGAGTTTGGACGTTATGTTCTGTGTAGCAGGCATGTCTTGATAAGTTTTATGTTTTAGAGTTTCTCAAACTTGAGGGGAAAGGTTTCTGGTAAGGAAGACCCGCACTCACCCTTCTGACATCTAAAGCAGACGTCTATCTAGATGTTGTGGTGTATAGGTTTGACAGCTGGAGCTGCAACAGCCATTTTACTATTGGCCACACTGAGGATGGGCAAGCACTGACCTCATGAAAGGCAGAGCCAGGGAATAGAAAAAGCTGGGGAAACGGGGGTCTTACTGAAATGATGGTGCCACTGGATTGACCCAGGCCTCATGGAGCCACACCAATGGATTGGCAATACACCCCTTAACCTCTTTTACTGCTTAGTGATTTCTGAAATTTATTTTGAAATAATTTCAAACTTTAGAGAAGAGCTCGGAGGACTCCTGTATACCATTTACACAGATTCACTGATTTGTAACATTTTGCCCGTCCGCTGTATTTTTCTCTGAATCATTTGCAAGTAGATTGCAGACATCATGCCCCTTTGCCTCTTACTACTTCAGTGTGAAATCCGTATATCAAGAATGTTCTTTTCCATTCTCACAGTCCAATTATTAAAGTCTGGAGCCTAATCACTGACAAAATATTTTTATCCACGGTCCATATATCAGTTTCTCTCAGTTGTTGCAGTAACGTCCTGTAGAGATTTTTTGTTAACAGTCTAGGATCATGTGTTTTCTTCAGGTATAAGACCTTTCTAATCTCTTCTTTTTTTTGTCTAACTTATTTTTGTTGTTGTTGAGAATATACACAGCAGAACATACACCAATTCAGCCATTTCTACATGTACAATTCAGTGATATTGATTACATTCTTCAAGTTGTACAACCATTCTCATCCTCCTTTTCTGAGTTGTTCCTCCCCCACTCACATAAACTCACTGTCTCTTGTCAATTTGATGCCATATAGATAGATTCTTTACTAGTTAAGCTAAACTGTTGTTTGGTTTCAAGAAGACTTCAGAGGATATTTTTTGTTTAAGGTTTCAAGATTATCTCAGGGCAATAGTTTCAGGAGTTCATCCACACTCCATGGCTCTATGAGAATTTGAAATTCTGTCCTGCATGTCCCCCTTTTGATCGAGTTGCTCTTGTCAATTTGATGCCATATAGATAGATTCTTTACTAGTTAAGCTAAACTATTGTTTGGTTTCAAGAAGACTTCAAAGGATATTTTTTGTTTAAGGTTTAAAGATTATCTCAGGGCAATAGTTTCAGGAGTTCATCCACACTCCATGGCTCTATGAGAATTTGAAATTCTGTCCTGCATGTCCCCCTTTTGGTCGGGATTCTTCTATAGAATCTTTTATCAAAATGTTCAGTGATGGTAGCCAGGCATCATCCAGTTCTTCTGCTCTCATGGCAAAGGAGGAAGTTGTTCATGGAGGCAATTAGCCACACATTCCATTTCCTCCTCCTATTCTTGACTCTCCTTCTGCTTCTGTTGCTCTAGGCAAATAGAGACCAATTGTTGTAACTTGGATGGCTGTTTGCAAGCTTTTAAGACCCCAGGCACGATGCAGTGAACTAGGAGGTAGAACAGAAGCACTAAACACGATATTAGTCCAATTAACCTAGGGTGTCCCATGAAACCATGACCCTAAACCTCCATACCAAGAAACCAAATCCTATGAGGATTTTGGTTGTACATAAGCAGCCTCAACAGCTCTTTTTTTTTTCTGTCATTGTTCTGAATATATCTATTACACAACTTTTGCCAACTCAGCTTTTTACAGGTGTACAACTTACTGACAGCAATTACATTAATCGACCATGCAACCCTACCCTTAATCAATGCAATTTTTCCATAGCTGTAAACTGAAACTCAGTACTCCATAAGCAATAATCACCCTTCCCCTTTTGCATCCCTCCTGCTCCTAATAACCACTGAGGAACTTTGATTCCTATACCTTTGCCTGTTCTTATCTTTTTATATTAGTGAGGTCGTATGATGTTTGTCCTTTGTGATTGCCAAATTTCACTCAACATAATGTCTTCAAACTCCATCCATATAGTAGCATGTATCAAGACTTCATTTCTCCTACTGGCTGAGTAGTATTCCATTTTACATGTGTACCACATTTTGTTTAACCGCTTATCTGTTGACGGGCATTTGTGTGGTTTCCACCTTTTAGCTATTGTGAATAGTGCTGCAGTGAACATTGGTGTACAAGTATCTGTTTGAGTCTCTGCTTTCAAGTCGTTTGGGTATATTCATAGAAGTGGAATTGCTGGGTCATATGGTAGTTCTATTTTTAGTTTTTTGAGGAGCCACCATGCTGTTTTCCACAATAAAAAAACCTGTTACCATCGAGTCAATTCCGACTCATAGCGACCCTAAAGGACAGAATAGAACTGCCCCCCTAAGGTTTCTGAGGAGTGCCTGGTGGATTCGAACTGCCGACCTTTTGGTTAGCAGTCGTGGCTATTAACCGCTACGCCACCAGAGTTTTCTGTTTTCCTCAGTGGCTGTCCCATTTTTGCATTTCCACCAGCAATGGATAAGGGTTCCAATTTCCCCACATCCTCACCAAAATTTCTTATTTTCTGGGTCCCCACCCCCCTTATCTTAGCCATCCTAGTGGACTGAAACTTTATATCGTTGTGGTTTTAATTTGCATCTCTCTGATGGCTAATGACATTGGGCATCTTTTCATGTATTTGGTGGCCATTTGGATATCTTCTCTGGTGAAACGTGTACTCAAGTCCTTTGCCCGTTTTTTGAATGGGTTATTTGTCCTTTTATTGTTAAGTTGTTGAAGTTTTATATATATATAAGTTATTAGATTCTTGTTGGATATATGGTTTCCAAAGATATTCTCCAGTCAGTAACTTCCTTTTCACTTTTTTGGTAAAGTCTTTTGATGAACAAAAGTTTTTAATTTTTATAAGGTCCCATTTATTTATTTTATCTTTTGTCGTTTGTGCTTTTGTTCTTATATTAGATAATCCCTTGTTAAAAGCTTGGCCCGACAGCATTGCCACTGCATTTTCTTCTAAGAATTTAATGGTTTTAGTTTTCACACTTAGGTCCTTAATCCCTTTTTAATTGGTTTGTGGATGGTTTGAGGCATGGATCCTGTTTCATATTTCTGCATGTGGATATTCAATTTTCCCAACACCATTTATTGAAGAGACTCTTCTTTCCCCACCGAATGGACTTAGCATCCTTGTCAAAAATCAGTTGACCACAGACGTGTTGGTTTATATCTGGACTCTCAATTCTGTTCCATTGGTCTATGTGTCTATTGTTATACCAGTACCAGGCTGTTTTGATTACTGTAGCTGTATAGTATGTTTTAAAATCAAGTAGTCTGAGTCCTCCCACTTTGTTCTCTTTCAACATTGTTTTAGCTATTTAGGGTCTCCTGCGATTTCATATAAAGTTGAGAATTGGTTTCTCTATTTTTATAAAGAAGGTTTTCGGAATTTTGATTGGGATTACATTGAATCTATAGATTGCTTTGGGTAGTACTGATATCTTAACAATATTAAGTCTTCCAGTACATTAACATGAAACACCTTTCCATTTATTTAAATCTTTTTTAAACTCTTTCAATAGTGTTTTATAATTTCCACTGTGTAACTCTTTTACATCCCTGGTTAAATGTATTCCTAGTATTTTATACCTTTAGATGTTATTGTCAATGCAGTCATTTCCCTAATTTCCATTTCAGACTTCTCATTGCTGGTGTGTAGAAACCCAGCTGATTTTTGTTCATTGACTTTGTACCCTGTAACTTTGCTAAATTCCTCTATTAGCTCTGGAAGCTTTCTTGCGGACTCTTTGGGATTTTCTATATATAGAATCATGTCATTCATGAATATAGATAATTTTACTTTTTCTTTTCCAAACTAGACACCTTTTATTTCTTTTTGTTGTTTATTGCTGTGTCTGGCTAGGATTTCTAATACAACAGTGAATGGAAGTGAGCACCCTTGTCTTGTTCCCGATTTCAAAAGGAAAGCTCTCAGTCTTTCTCCGTTAAGCATAATGTTGGATGTTAGTTTTTCATATATGTCCTGAATCATATTGAGGAGCTATTCTATTCCCATCTTCTTGAGTGTTTTCATTAAGAAAGGATGTTGGATTTTATCAAATGCTTTTTCTGCATACATAGAGATGGCCATGTGGTTGTTCTCCTTTGTTCTATTGTTGTCGTGTATTATGTTGATTGATTTTCTAGTGTTGAAACATCCTTGCATTCCTGGAATAAATCCCACTTGGTCATGGTGTATGACTTTTAATATACTGTGGAATTCTGTTCACTAGTATTTTGTTGAGGATTTTTGTATCTATATTCATAAGGGATATCGGCCTTTAGTTTTCTTTTCTTGTGCTGTATTTTTCTGGTTTTGGTATCAGGGTTATGTTTGCTTCATAGAATGAATTAGAGAGTATTCTTTCCTTCTTTATCTTTTGAACATGTTTAAACAGGATTGGTGCCAATTCTCTAAATATTTGATAGAATTTGCCAGTGAAGCCATTTGGTCCAGTAGTTTTGTTGTTGTTGGGAGGTTTTTGACACAGATTCAATCTCTTCACTTGTTACGGGTCTGTTGAGATTTTCTGTTTCATCTTGAGTCAATTTGAGTAGGTTGTGTACTTTTAAGAATTTGTCCATTTCTTCTAGGTTATCCAGTGTGTTTCTGTACAGTTGTTCATAATATTCTGTCATAATTCTCTTCATTTCTGTCAGGTCAGTTGTAATGTCCCCTCTTTTATTTCTTATTTTGGTTATTTGCATCTTTTCTCTTTTTTTCTTTGTCAGTCTAGCCATAGGTTTGTCAGTTTTATTGATATTTTCAGAAGTTCAACTTCTGATTTTGATAATTCTGTTGTTGTTCTGTTTCCAGTTTTATTTATTTATACTCTGATCTTTGTTATTTCCTTTCTTCTGGTAGGTTTACGCTTAGTTTGCTCTTCTCTTTCTGGTTCCTCAAGTTGTAGAGTTGGGCTGTTGCTTTGAGATCTTTTCTTCTTTCTTCCTGAAGGCATTTATTGCTGTAAGGTTTTCTCTGAGTACTGCCTCTCCATCCAAATCAGTTTTGGTGGTGTGCTTTCATTTTCATTTGACTCTAAAAAATTTGTGATTTCACTTTTGATTTCTTCCTTGACCCACTGGTAGTTGTCAATTTTCATATGTTTGTGTATTTTCCAGTTTTTTTTGTTTTTTTGTTTTTTCCTGTTACTGATTCCTAACTTCACTGCATTGTGGTCAGAGAAAATACTTTGTGTGATTTCAGTCTTTTAAAATTTATTGAGACTTGCGTTATGACCTAACGTATTCTGTCCTGAAGAATGATCCATGTGAACTGGAATAGAGTGTAGAATGTGCTGTTGTTGGGTGAAATGTTCAATATATGTCTGTTCAGTCTAGTTGGTTTATAGTGTCATTTATGCCCTCTGTTTCCTTGTTCATCTTCTTTCTAGATGTTCTGTCCAATATTGAAAGTGGTGTATGATGTCTCCAGCTATTATTGTAGTGCTATCTATTCCTTTGTTCAATTCTATCAGTATTTGCTTTATATATTAAGGTGCTCTGATGTTACATGCATATATATTTATAATTGTTTAATCTTTTTGATGAATGACCCTTTTATCACTATGTAATATCCATCTTTATATCATCTAACAGATTTTGTCTTAAAATCTACTGTGTCTGAAATTAAGATTGCCACCCTAGCAATCTTTTGGTTATTATGTACATGGAATATTATTTTTTCATCCTTTCTCTTTCAGTTTATTTGTGTCATTTGTGGGTCTAACGTGTCTCTTGTAAACAGCATGTAGTTGGATCGTGGTCTTTTATCCATGCTGCCACTCTCTGTTTTTTTGATTGGAGCCTTTAGTTCATTTACATTCACTGTTATTACTAATAAGAAGTGACTTACTTCTGCCATTTTGTTATTTGTTTTTTTATGTGTTTTATACCTCTTTGTCTGTTTCCTTTACTACTGCTTGCTTTAGTGTTTTGTTGGTTTATTGTAGTGAGCCATTTTGGTTCCCTTCTTTCCTTTTATGTATGTTTTTTAGATATTTTCTTAGTGGTTACCATGAATATTACATTTAACAGCTTGTATTTATAACATCCTAGGTTAAGTTGGTACAGCCTTAACTCAGTAACGTACAAGAAATTCTATACCTATACTATTCCTCCTACCCCCCATTTTGTTGTTGTTATCACTAATTATGTCTTTATATTTTATGTGCAAAATTTTATCCTTGCTTTTTATATATCTGTCATTAAAAAGCATGAAGGACAAAACAGAATTATCAAGCATGAATACCTTATTACTGACCCTTACTCTTGTTCATGCAATTTCTTTTATTAAGGGTTCTTTTACTTTTTTTATGTGTCTTTCCCTTTCCACCTGTAGAACTCCCATTAGTATTTTTCATAGGGCTGATTTGGTGGATATGAACTCTCTCAGATTCTGTTTGTCTAGAAATATTTTCATTTTACCCTCATTTATGAAGGACAGTTTTGCTGGGTATAGTATTCTTGGATGACAGGTTGTTCTTTCAGCACTTTAAATATATCATTCCATTGCCTTCTGGCCTCCAATGTTTCTGAGGAGAAAGTGGCACTTAATCTTATTGAGGATCCTTTATATGTGATGTTTGCTTCTCTCTCACTGTTTTCAGGATTCTCTCTTTATCTTTACTTTTTGAGACCCCGACTATGATGTATCTCTGTGTTATCCTGCTTGGAGTTCCTTGAGCTTCTTGGATTTCTAGATTCATGTCCTTCGTCAGATTGCAATATTTCTGTTTAGTTTCTTTTTATATCTTTCCTTAGATCCTTATTTTGTTCATGCATTGTTTTCCTTATTTCTTTTAGATCTTTGTCTATGATTAATGTTGTTGTATTATATTCTTTTCATTATTTGGCATTCCATAGATCCAGTTTCACTCCCTTCCTCATGTTCATTTGGATGGGCCATTGTTTCTCTTTTATTTGAGTGTCTTGTTTTATTCTTTTTTTTCCTTGGGGCATTGAACTTTTTCGGGGGTGTTAACTTTCTTAGTTCTCCCCAGTATTTGGTGTTTTTACCTGCACTACTTTCTGCAAAAAAACTCTTAGGCAGGCAGAGGCTTCGGCCTTTGGTTACCGCTTCCTTTCCATTTCTGTAATAGCTTCTTCTCTCTCGCTTGTTTAATTAGAATTTGGAAGTTCCTGATCTCGGTTTTCAACTTTCAGTGTCTACTAAATGCACTAGAGAGTATGCTGTAGTCAATCTGTCCACCAGTGAGCACCACCACTCAGGCAAGATTTTCTAATCATATGCGGTTTGTGGTTGATCTGTTGATTCTTGCCTGTCTGCAGTTCCCCTGCTGTTTCCTTGGGGGTGTGGCCTGCATCCAATATATATGGATGTTCTGGCAAAGCTTACTCTATCTTGACCCTGCATCCTACTCCTCATCCTTTGACCTCCGATTCTTGGGACATGAGCCAGCAGCCTACCATCTGACCTGTTGATTTTGGGATTTGCTAGCTTCCACTGGCCTGGGAGCCAGCAGCCTGCCATCTGACCTGCCAGTATTTGGTTCGTCTGCCACTGCACCTGCAACCACGTGAGTCAGGAGAAGTCTCCAGCCTGTCACCTGACCCACAGGTTTGGGACTTGCCAGCCTTCACAACTGCATGAACCATTTCCTTGAAATAAATCTCTCTCTCTTTATATACAATACATGCTTCACTGGTTTTGCTCGTCTAGAGAAGCCGACCTAAAACACTCATGTTTAGGTTTAGGTTATACACCCCGCTGAATACCGTAGAACTGGTGTGTGTCTTTCTCGGGACAGCACATCTGGAGGCACATAGCATCCATCTGCTGTCATTGGGGATGTCAAATTTGATCACCTAGTTCAGGTCTTGTCAAGTTTCTCTGCTGTATGGCTATTATCATTCCCCTTATAACAAATGATAGTTGTGAGGACATATCACTGTTTATTTTTAAGCCAGTTTGAATTGAGTTTTCTGTTATATCCAACAATAGAACTCCTAACTGGTTCATGGGCCCATTTATACTTGGGGTTTATTGCTGATTACCATGGAGAAACGGGGGCACTTGTAGTTTAGAAGTAGAATTCTTGCCTTTCATGAGGAAGACCTGGGTTCCATACCCAGCCAGTGTCCCCCATGCACAGCCACCATCCGTCAGTGGAGGCGTGCATGTTTTCTATGATGCTGAAGAGGTTTCAGTGGAGCCTCCAGACTAAGACAGACTAGGAAAAAAGTGCTGGTGATCTACTTCTGAAAATCAGCCAGTGAAAACCCTGTGGATCGCAACTGTCCAGTCTGCAGGTGATCATGGGAATGGCACAGGACTGGACAGTGTTTTGTTCCGTTGAGCATGGGGTCACCATAAGTCAGGGACTGACTCAACAACAGCTAACAACAACACGCCATGGAGAAACAGTCAAGGGATTATGAAGAAAAAGATAGGAGAGATTTCTTAAAAGCTTTAATTGTGGTTTTATGGGAACTAAGCTGGTCCAAAGTGTATGGGTATCTTGAGTGGGCTAGTGGTTTTGTGAATCTTTTTATTCTTTGAATTTATTTTGTATGGGCTGGGCCAAAAAAAAAAAAAAAAGATTATTAATAAAACTGCATACTTCACTGAAGATAGATTTACTATTAGTTACAGTAAATTTAACATAACATTTTAACTTATATGCCATGTGCAGTGGTCTTTCATTTTGATTTTTTTCACCATTCTTAACTGGATCGTGTTTGTTACAATCAAAAAGGAGAGTGGTTATTTGTAGGAGTGTACAGATTTCATTCAAAATGTACTCATGTATTTGTTCTGCATATTATGTTGGCAAAAATATTTCCTACATTTCTGTGATTCTTGTTCTCCTGTTCTCTCTTCAGTTTTGGGGTGTGTGATGTGCAACTGTCTTAGTTTGGGTTTCCCCAGAACTAGACTCTGAGACAAGGATTTAAGTACAGGCAATTTATCTGGAGGTGATCTCAGGAAATACCAGGAGGAAAATGGGGATGGGAGACAGGGGAAGGAAGGTATCAAATAAAGTGCATTATCAAGCAAATGTGTGTGTGTGTGTCCATGATTGTCTGTGATTGTCTTGGTTTGGGTCCCCCCAGAAACAGACCCTGAGATAAGCATTCGAATGCAGTGAATTTTGGGGGAGGTGAGGGGGATGCTGGTAGGAGAGTATTAGCGGGGAAGAAAAGGCAGCCAGTGAAGAGTTTGTTATTAAGCCCATCCCCACTGGGGCAACGGGAAGTCATCTCAGTGGGAACCTCAGGGAAATGGTAGAACACAAACCTCAGAGTTAGCCCACTGGAGAGGGGAGGGAGCTGGATCAAGGTAGACAAATCACCGCTGCTGGTGAACAGCGGTGCATTGGGTGTTACCTGGCTTCAGAATTTCACCTGCCTGGGACTGTCAGCTGAGACCACTTTCAACTAACTGGTCTAGGTTTGGTGGGGTAGCTGGGAGTCACAGCATGCAAATGTCATTTGTGGGAAAACTCAAGAAAGATAGTTTAGAGCTTAAAAGGAATGTTGCTTTATCTCCACTTCTGTGGGATATCTGCTCTGGTGGGGGCAGAACCAATCTGTAGATCATTGCTGAACTAGTACTGTATTTCTAAATTATTTCAGTGATGTTTAGGAGGAGCATGTTAAGATTTAGGGATTGTGGACTCTTGTGTTATTTCAGCTGTGCTACTGGTTTGTTGGATAAATGTTTTAATTTTTGTGAGGTTTAGTTTTTTTATATGCAAAATATTGGCCTTCCTTCCTGATGGTGGGCAGTGGTGAGGGAATAGCTCATGCAGAAGGTGGTCTTGCACTGGAAGGAATTTGGGTAAGTGAAGCAGAGTAGGTGTCAGGAAGCAGTCTGATTAATATGTGAAGATGGAATGGTCACGAAGCGTCAAGTAGATTGCACATGTTGTTGTGCCCTGTCCGTCCTCCCTTAGCAAACACGACTGCGGCTTCTTGCTGCAACGCCCAGCCTGCTGGTCTGACAGGGCCAGGGAATCAACACTTCAACAATGACTGACGGGTTGGTAGAGACATAATCCAGCATCCTTCACCTCAGGTGGGACAATTCTGAGGTATATTCTACCCAGTCTCTCCAAGTTCTCCAGTGGTATTAAACTCCAGTTGCCAGTGACATACTCAGTTTTAAAGGATACATTTTTTTAAGCTAAAATCATGACACTCATACAGATAAAAAGTGATGTGTCAAAGGTGTATTTAACCCATTAATTAATGAGAGAAACAGTAAAATGTCACAACTAATTCAAAGGAGAAGTCAGCCAGCACACCCATATAACTACATAGCAAAATTTTTCTGTAAAGGCCCAGGTAGTAAATATTTAAGGCTTTGTGGGCCGTATGATTTCCATTGCAACTATTCAACTCTGCCACAGTGGCTTGAAAACAGTCATAAAAAAACCCATTGCCGTTGAGTTGATTCCAACTCAGAGCGACCCTAAGGACAGAATAGAACTGCTCCACAGGGCTTCCAAGGCTATAGTCTTTACGGAAGCAGACTGCCACATCTTTCTCTCACAGAGCGGCTGGTGGATTTAAATCGCCAGTCTTTTGGTTAGTAGCCGAGTGCTTAACCACTGCACCACCAGGGCTCCTTCAAAAACAGTCATAGACAATGTGTAAATAAAGGAGCAGTTGCTGTGTTTCAATAAAACTTTATTTACAAAAAGAAAAAATGGCAGGAGCGTTTGGCCCCCAGGCCTTAGCTTGCTAACCACTGATAGAGGCAATTGAGAATGCTGAAATGAATTTGCGAAAAGACATACAACTGGCCAAAATCCGCAGGACACAATTTATGTCTCTAGGGGTAAGAATTATTTGCATTATTATCAGTTTTCAACAATTCACAGAGTTGAAAAGCGTTCAAAGACAGTGAAAGGCAGAAGTAACCCAGAAGGGTGTTCTGCACAGAACACCCAATAGTCTTTTACAGTGTTCCCTGATGTCAGTAACACACTCTTCATTTACTGCCTTCTTACCCCTGTCTCCCTTCCTTACCAGTGCTTCCTGGGGGCAGTTCCCAAATAAACTTCTTACACACCAATCCTTGTCTCGGGGCCTGCTTCTGGAGACCTCTGACTGAGGCAGGTAACATTGGGCAGAGGGCTGATGAGAGCTGAAGAATGGAGAGATGGAATTAGCAGCTGAGATTGGAAAGTTGGGCTGGAAACCAATCAAAGAGACCCTGAGTACCCAACCAGGGACTATGGATGTTAAATTCTCAGCCATGGGCTGCGAGCAAGGAAGCAGCCTGCTGGGAAAGGATCATTCCTTTGGTGTGGGCCCACAGGAGAGACTGGAGGTCTAGGCAGACATGGTAGTGAGAGACATTAGGGAGCTGCCAGAGCCCCTGAGGTGCCCACAGTCCAAGGCCTGAGTGGATGTGGAGTCAGTCAGACTGGGAAGGAAGACGAGAGACTTGTTGACAGGAAGACTCAGCAGAAGTAGGAGTGATTGATGCAGAGCAAGGGAGGGGCCCGGGTCCTTCCCTCTGAGGTTTCAAGCCTGGTGTTGTCATTAACAGAAAGGGGAGGGAGGACTTCAGAGGAAAGGAATTTTAAATGGAAAGTCAGTGTTTGAAGCTAAATTTGAGAGAAAGAAACCAAAAACGAGTGTTTCCCTTTGCACTCTTTCATAGATGAATATTTGGAGTTAAGAACAGGAGGTAGGAATGGAATAAGAGAACTCCACAAACCCTTGTTTTTTGTCTTTGTTTTTTTATTGAAACCAGACAAATAGTTACAATCCAAAAGTAAAGCATGTGTCTGCCAACTCAATGATTTGACTTCTGTCTACTCTATCGGTGGACTCGGATGACACAATAAAGGGATAGAGTATAATAGAAAACAGGGAGCAGGAGAGGAAAGGAGACATTCGAGGCCTAATTGGAGAACAGGGCCTGTGGAGAAAGTCATGGTTAAACTAGAAGCTTCCCGCTGTAGGTGAGCCTCATCTTTGTAGATAGAGGTGCCACACAATGTCTGATGCCCTAACAGGCAGGCCCAATGGAAACCTCTGGGTAAAACCCTTTGTAAATAAAAAGGCCATCTGCCCACTGGGTTGTTGTCCCAGAGTGATGGGGAGTTAGTTGTAGTATGTACCCTAACCCTCTGGTTGGATTAGGCCAGCGAGAACCATGAGGAAATTGGTTTGGTGCAGCATTGAACAGATGTAAACCATCTTTTGTGGCTTTAGCAAAAACACTTTCAGCCTTTTAGAAAAGAGTAAGAGGATAAGTTCTTCAGGAAGATAAAAGAATTAATCTCTAACCTTCCTGTTTACTAGAGATGGGATTACAGCTACCCAAAGAGAGGGAGGGCTTGTTTTTCCAAGGTAATCAGTTTTGGGGTGATTCTCAGGCATGTTGTCCATTTTTCTGTTATCTGCAGTAACTTGAGGTCAATAGAAACTGATTGTAAAGGGGTCATAAAATTACTGCAAACCCTAAAGAAAATGTGCCTATGGGGGCGTGAGCTCTGACACAAGGCAGAGGTATCAGTGCTCACTGGATGTGTTTTGACTTCTAAAATGGAGATACTTGGAAGGGAGAAACAGCTGGTTCCAGATTAAGAATGGGATTGGAGAAGAGGCCCAAGATGGTGGATCCATAATGAAGGGGCTAAAATGATAGTGTATTAGAATCGCCCAAAGAAGGTGAGCGGAGACGAAGTAGCACAATAGACAGATGCTTTTAAGAAGAGAGCATGACTTCTTAAATTAGAATTAAGAGCTAAAGAGAAATTAGGATGCCTTAGGGCTGTTGCATCCAGGCCAGTCTGTTTTGTCCAAGAACCACAGGGGTATAACTAGGCCACACAGTACTGAACCTTACATTCTGCAAACCAAGATAGCATGAAGGTGGGAGAGGACCAAAAACAGTAGTGGAAGCAGTGTCCCTTCTGTTGTGGGCCTGAAGATGATCCAACTTGCCCACCAATAGTGCCCCAAGACCTGGCCAAGAGAGGCCTCTGCTCTGGGCTTTGCACTTTGTCCTCCCTCTAGCCACACCTTCCCCATGGAAGGAGATGTCCAAAGGGCCAAAGCTTTGTGCCAACCTGGAGCCCACCTTTCCCTCCTGCTCTGGACCATGCTCCAGATACCCAGAACTCTAGAATCCCTGCCCAAATGGCCCCAGCCTGCTTCCGCTGTCTGTTCCCCTCCAAATCCCTCCTACCAAGGGCTAGCCCTGCTGGTGGTATAGCATCCATAGAGTAGAAGTTTTGGGAGGGATGAGAAATGGACAATTCTGGGACATGAAGTCTAGGGTGTCCACAAGTATGGTGAGACCTCTTGCAGTGCAGCTGTCAAAGCTGTCAGAGGAAGAGAACGGTGATAGGTCAGGAGGTAGGCTCAGGATCACCCCATGTCCCCATGTTCAGGCACAGACTCTGAAGAGTCTGAAAATTTTCAGGTCAAACTTGGCCTTCCAAGTCCTTCTAAAGATACACTTGTCAAGGTAGGAGAATAGAACATATCTTAGTTAACAGCTTGTAGGTATGGCTTATTAACTTGTAAATATTCAGGCATAAAGTGCGTGGGCCTCCATTTGTCCTCTGAAAATATTAATGTTCACCCAGATCCCCTTGGGAGGCATGAGAGCTTAGGCAAGGTCAATGGAACACTGGCTCCACTGTCCACCTAGACCATCCATTTGGCCCTAGGCCCTAGAAGTCTGATCCCTGGACTGTCAGTCTATCCTGCAGCAGTCTCCCTTAGACATGAGTTTGTACTGACCCTCAAATACTCTTGATGGGAAAGAGGTGACCTTACTGGCTCCACACGTACCATACATTCTGTATCTGGACTCGCTGACAGAGGAGTAAATCTGAACAGGAGGGTGGGAGTGGAGTAGACCATTCAGAGGAAAACCCAAGGTTCAAAGAGAGTGGCCTTCCAGAGACTACTTGATAGTTGTCACTCATACAAAACTGAGTAACGTGCAACTGAATTTGTGAAATACTCCGATCATATGTACTTGTCTCTCCAAGCAGAAGACATGAAATGCCCTTGGTCAACCAAGAGTGAGACTTTTAAACATGCCTGAACTTCTGAGGCACAATCTCTGACACAAAACCCACTTTTTTGGTGATGGCAACAGATATCACCAAGAGACTTCCTGAGCTGTGTGGGTTTCCATGACTCAAAATATGAAATTATTTTGGAGAGCAACTGTTTTGTTTTTTTATGCATCTCTCTTGATAATTTCCAGATTCTAGCTGTGGGCTGGTATTAGTTACATAGAGCATTTATTATTTATAGAAGGTGTTATAGTATTTAGTTATCCCCATATTGGAGGGTGTTCTGCTACTGATAGTTCCCACAAGGAATTTGCAACTTAGAAGGAAGGCATTCTTCAGAGGAGGCTCACCTGTGCTCCAACCCACTTCTTAAGACCAAGGTCAGGAGTTTAAAGACCCTAATCCCCACAATGTGGGTTGAATGAGCATGTTGCTATGATGCTGGAATCTGTGCCATCAGCATTTCAAATACCAGCAGGGTCACCCATTATGGACCGGGTTCATCAAAGACTCCAGACTAAGACAGACTACTTCTGAAAATTAGCCAATGAAAAAGTATATTGTCCGATATTCCCTAGGTTAGAAGGCACTCAAAATACACAGAAGCCATAACAGTGGACTCGAGCATAGCAACAGTCATGAAGATGGCACAGGACCGGGCAATGCTTTGCTCTGTTGTACATGGGGTCGCAGTGAGTTGGAGCTGGCAACTACCAACAACAATCCCCACAAACACAGATGCAAGTACCTATGTGCATACATGGAGAAGTCGATTTGCTTGGTCGGTTATATTTCGATGCAAGTTTTTTATCTGTTCTGGTGAGGTTTTTTGTTTTATGCTCCCAATGATGATGTGATGGCTTGTCCAGACGCCTGAAGACCTCCCTAGAATTCTGATTTGGGCAAAAATAAAAGAGCTGAAAAACATGATTAGCTAGGGACTTACGGACAACAGATTAGGTCTGTACAACAGTAGAGAGGAAAGGCCTCCAGATTACAAACTCTATGGGAAAAATCCAATCACAGAGAGAACATGTAAACTCTTACACCAATTTTTTTTTCATGTTTCTAAGTGATATAAAAAATGTTTTGTCCAGCACATTGTGTGTCAACAGCATGGTGTTTGTGTGGGTTATTGGTATTTGATCTTTCTTTGCCATTCTTGAAGCTATCCTATCATTTTACGCTTTTGAGTAAGCCGTTCTTTAAAAACCCTTTCTTTCAGACTTGACTTCTTCATAAAATCTCATTCACTTACTTATTCAACAAGTGTTTATTGAGCTCATACATGGCAGGCACTGTGTAAGGTATTGGAGATACTTCTATACTAAGGCAGAGAACATTCTCAATGTCTGATTGCCTAAAAGAAGATCTTTTCTTCTTCTCTTCAAACTCTAAAGAAATGGGATCTCCTAAGTGCAAAATAACAGACTAATGGCACTATTTAACTTAGTTAAATGATAACCAGAAATATTTCATATCTTACTAGTAATAAAGCATGTGGTTTCATGGATCAATCAGTTTAGAGATCTAGTTTCTCACTTTTGCGATCTTTCATCATTTGTAGAATCGAATAAATGCAGCCTCTTCAGAGACCTTGAATTGGTAAATTAAAGGCAGTGATGTACTAAAGTCAGTTCTTGCTACTCACTAGAGCTGATTATTAAATTTTCTCAAGTTTTGCAAGTCCATTGACATCATATTAGCAGCTTGAAATCATACATGATGGGAGTATTCACAGCAAAAACTAGACAAATGCTAAAAATCAGGGCTTTTATTCCCTGGTTAATTAGCCAATGAAAACGCTATGGTAACATTTTCCAGCACATCACCAATTGAAGAGCAAGGTAAACGACCTAATGATGAGGTGGACAGTTTGGAGAGACATCAACATATACAGGTCAGCAAGTTGTCATTTAACAAATCCAAGTGCTTTTTTTTTTTACTGGTAATACATCTCCTGAACTAGTTAAGATGAGGTGTGACTAAGAGTGTAGAAATCTCAAAAAAACAACTGGCTTAAATAAGATGAAAATGTTTTCTCTCTCTCCCGTGTCAGGTCTGGAAGTGATCAGCCTGGGGCTCTATGATGCCCCATGATGTTAAGGACCCAGGTTACTTCTATCTTTTTGTTCCACCACTCATGGCATTCCATTACCAACATCATGTCATGATCCAAGATGGCAGCCCCAACTCCAGCCATCCTGTCCACATTCCAGCAAGCAGGAAAAAGGAAAGGGAAGGAGGTGGCACGCATCCCCCTTTCAAGGACACTTTCTGGAAGTTTCACACACCACTTACGCTTACTTTCCGTTGGCAAGTATTTAGTTACATGGCCACACATAGCTGCTAAGGAGAATGAAAAAATTCAGTCTTAGTCTAATGGACATGAGCCTAATTGAAAAGTGGAGGATCTGTTACTAAGGAAGAAGGAGAGAATGGAGATTAGGGGACAAACAGGCCTCTCTGCCACACTTCCCAAAGGGTTCTCATGGAAAACAGACAAAAATGGCTCCTTGGCCTTTTTTTTTTAAGTTTTCTGTTTTTATTGAGAAGGTACACAGCAAAACATACACCAGTTCAACAGTTTCTGCATGTACAATTCAGCGACATCAATTACATTCTTCGACTTGTGCAACCATTCTCACTGTCCTTTTCCAAGTTGTCCCTCCACCATTAACATAAACTCACTGCCCCCTAAGTTTCCTATCTAATCTTTTGAGTTGCTGTTGTCAATTTGATTCCATATAGATATCTTGAAAGAGCACAGTGCTCAAGGCAGACATTCTTTACTAGTTAAGCTAAACTATTGCTTGGTTTTAAGAAGATTTCAGGGGATATGTTTGATTTAAGGTTTAAAGATAATCTCAGGGCAGTAGTTTCAGGAGTTCATCCAGCCTCCACGGCTCCAGAAAGGCTAGATTCCATTAGGATTTGAAATTTTGTCCTACATTTTCCCCCTTTTGATCAGGATTCTGCTACTGAATCTTTGATCAAAATGTTCAGTAATGGCAGCTGGTCACCATCCAGTTCTTCTGGTCTCATGGCAAAGGAGGCAGTTGTTCATGAAGGCAATTAGCCACACATTCCATATCCTCCTTCTATTGCTGATTTTCCTTCTTTCTCTGTTGCTCCAGCTGAATAGAGACCAATTGTTGTGCCTTGGATAGCTGCTTGCAAGCTTTTAAGACCCCAGTCACTGTGTGACAAACTAGGAGATAGAACAGAAGCACTAAACATGTTATTAGGCCAGTTAACTGGAATGTCCCACAAAACTATGACCCTAAACCTTGAAACCCAGGAGCCAAATCCTATGAGATGTTTGGTTGTGCATAAGCAGCCTCAGCAGCTACTCCTTTCTTTTTGTCATTGTTGTAAGTATATCTTTTTAAAAGTTCATAACAATGCCTTGGGGCAGGGTGACAGATCATGTCAAGACCCAATTTTATAGAGTATGTATTCTGAAATAACAGTGACAGAATACTAGAGAACAAAAAGTATAGGTCTTTTATTTTTACAGTTGCAAAATCTAAAAATGATAAAGCTGGAAGAAAAAGATGAAGGAAAAAGGATCAAATTTGTTCATGAAATTCTAGGCAATATATGGCCTATGGACTGGTTTACTATATACGTGAGATGCACCTCTTGTTTCCTTCATAAAGGCATTTGTCATGACAGTTTGACCCACCATGTTTCTATGCAGCCATTTTTACTCTGTGTATGTTCCTTACTCTTTGCTCCACTAATGGCATTGACTATTAGTAAACAAAACAAAGAAATATTAGAATAAAGAGTATTGAGTTTAGAATTACAGTAGTCCATTGCTGGGCAACAGAGTATTCCTACAGTGTCAGAGGAAAATGGCTTCCATCTATCTCAGTGATTAAGAAATATTTAGTATTGTATCCATTTCATAATGAAGCAGGTAAAGCTGCACCAAGCATAATTTGTTGTAGACCCAAACACTGACTGATGAATTGCATCTTGTTTGTAATCTTGGAAAGTGAAAAAAACCTTGATCTTAGAAAAATTATATTGGTGGAAGAAAACCTGACAGTAGCTAAAACTATGCACAGCCAAATTTTTTCTTGACTAAAAATTGACAGAAGAATCAAATTATCTTGCAAAATTTAGATATTCAAAATTTAACCCAGGAACTTAGAACTTTGTGGAAATAATGAAGAAACAACAACAACCTTACGGGGCAGGAGATTTAATCAGTAAAGTTTCATGAAGATAGAAATCTCTTTGAACTATCACATCTCTAATGTAAAGTTTACAAGGAATAGAATTTACCCCTAAAAACTATTTCCCATAAAATTAAAATTAAATGGATATCTGTATGGAAAAATGAAGAATCCCAACTCCCAACCCCTACCTCACATTATAGACAAAATTAACTTGAGATGGATCATAAATCTATGGATAAAACCTAAAACTATAAAGCTGTTAGAATAAAACATAGAAACACATTTAATAGCTTTAAGTTCTCATATTAAAAAAGAAGAAAGGTACAGAATTAAAATAGAATTGAAAAAGTTTTAAACTGTTTAAGTGCACTGATAAAAAATGGATCAAGGAACAGAGATGGCTTAAGAGTTTGCTTCAGAAAATATTTTCAACATGAAAATCATCAGTATTGGTATAATTCCAGTGAATATATGTGTTTATTAAACATGGAGTTAAGACTGCCTTGAGGTCACAAAAATCAGATTAAAATAACAGGATAAAAAACATCTTTACAACAGTCTACAACTCTATTCCATGATCAGAAAAGCTGAACTGATTGCATTTCATTCAAATTGGAAGCTTAATTTTTTTTTAAAAAGAGAGAGAGAGAAACCCAGCAAAGCCTCCACCCACCTATGAAATGGTGATAGAAGAGGTAGAAACAGGCCTTCTGTCTGTCCTCTCCATGCCAAACAGAAGCATTGTTATGGACTGAATTGTGTCATCCAAAAGTGTGTGTTAGCTTGATTAGACCATGATTCCCAGTATTATGTGATTGTTCACCATTTTGTCATCTGATAGGATTTTCCTATGTGTTGTAAATCCTACCTCTGTGATGTTAATGAGGTGGGATTAGCGGCAGTTATGTTAATGAGGGAGGACTCAATCTGCAAGATTAGGTTGTGTCTTAAATCAATCTCTTTTGAGATATAAAAGAGAGAAGCGACAGAGACACAGGAGGACCTTATACCACGAAGAAAGTAGAACCAGTAACAAAGCGGGTCCTTTGGACCCAGGGTTCCTGCACAGAGAAACTCCTAGAACAACAGAAGATTGATGACAAGAAACGTTCTCCAGAACCAACAAAGAGAGGAAGACTTCCCCTGTTGCTGCTGCCCTGAATTTGGACTCGTAGCCTACTAGACTTGAGAGAGGAAATTTCTGTTGGTTAAAGCTATCCACTTGTGGTATTTCTGTTACAGCAGCACTAGATAACTAAGACAAGCATCTTCCCTCAAGTGATCTGAAGGCTGGTAACTCTGTCTACTGTATTCACCCAAGAAGTTCTCACCAAAGGTGACATCTGTGAGTTCAGTTCTGGTTTGATAGGGCTTTTACTTTTTGAATGTATGCTTTACTTCATTCTAAGATCTTTAAATTAAACATCCAATAAGATGATAATAAACATCTTAGAGTTCTACCTGCTTGTGAGAACCCATGGTGGTCCTTCTGAAGCTATTCTGGTCAAAGGTGATTTAATAGAAAGGAATAGAAACTCACCCAAGCTGCTCAAAAACAGGGAATGCTTGTTGTCAGGATCCAGGATGCACTGACCCTTTGGTTCTGCCAGGTCTGGTGGGAACTGAGAGGCCAGTGGCCTGAGGTCAAGTTTCTCTCAGCTCTCTTTGTCTCTCTCACTCTCTCTCTCCTGTCATCCCATGACCTCAGCGTATCTGCTCCCTGAGCTAACATATGGCTCCAAATCCAGCTCTTAGCATAAGCAACTACTCTGTGACTCTCAACTCAAATTCTTGAACACAAGATTCGGTTTCATAGAGAACAGTCAATGAATGACTGGCTTTGGGTCAGGTGTCCATCCCTGGCCTGAGCAGCTGAGAGGATGGGGCAGGCAGAGTTACCTCGCATCTCAGGTAAAGGATAGACAGGATCAGGGCAGGTGCTCTACAAGGGGTTGCAGCTGGGCCAGGCAGGACATGAGTGAGGAAGATGGGGAACTGGAGAGCTTATGTCCTGTGTAAAGAGAACACTTAGTCAGCTGATTGTGGCCATGCAGGAAGGAGAGCTCAGTGTGACCGGAGAAGATGGACATCTAAACTTTATGCAAAATTCCCTGAATACTTAAGGTTGCCAATTGTGGCAGACATTATCAAGCCCTTCCCATATCCCCTGGGTACTTACTATTTCCATGCAGGCTGGCTGATTTCCAACTGCCAACTTTGAGGTCTCTCTTTGGCCATCAGAGCTCACTCTGCCCACACAAGGGGCTGTTGGAAGCAGGTGAACTGAGGCCCCCTGGGGCAGCTCTCGACAATGACTGGTGGACAGATACCTTGATTCCCACCTCCTTCAGTGGAGACAACTCTGAGGCATCTCTACACAGGCTCCCCAAGTTCCCCGAAAGGGATTGAAGCCCAGTTACCCACGGTGGTACCTTAGATGTTAATGCACCTGTATTGGTTGCCCTCCCTTCCCTGTCCCACTCCCCACTCTCCTACCAGTGTTTCCTGAAATCACCTCTAATAGACTATCCAAACTCTGGTGGATCTGATCTGCCGACCTTTTGGTTAGCAGCCGAATGCTTAATCACTGCGCAACCAGGGCTTACAAATCCTTGTCTCAGGGTCTCCACTGGGATTAGCTCTTTAGTGACCAGTCCTGTATGCAGCAGAAATGACACAGTTGCACCCCTGAACTCGTTGCTTAGAAACAATATATATTTTATTTTCCTGTGTTACTCTCAGTAAAACTGAGACACTGAGCATTATCCCTAATTGTACATAAAAGCACAGTTGTTGAGTGAGGGGATGAAAAGGCAGCTCTTCCCTTCTGATTTCTAACTTCTCGTAAGTTAGTTTTCCTTTTCAATTAAAAACTTCTGTGATCTTAAACCTGTGCAAAAAAAAAAAAAAAAAACTAGTGACGTACAGTGAGCGCTACAGATACTAAAAAAAACTAGTGACGTACAGTGAGCGCTACAGATACTAAAAAAAACTAGTGACG
>NW_004443978.1:7969136-8099879 GCF_000243295.1 Trichechus manatus latirostris | reverse complement strand
GTGAGCGCTACAGATACTAAAAAAAACTAGTGACGTACAGTGAGCGCTACAGATACTAAAAAAAACTAGTGACGTACAGTGAGCGCTACAGATACAAAAAAAAGAAAGTCATACAAAGATAACTGGGAATATTCAGAGACCGTCCCTGAATCTTTACACAAACCATTCTCACTTGCTTCTGCCTCATTTGGTAGAGTCAAACACGAGATTCACGTGGGGGAAGATAGGATGTGGGAGCCTCTTAAGGAGCTGGCAAATAGGTGAAGCCACTTATCAGGTGACAGGTCCCCAGGGTGAGTCGCTTTCTCCTATGTCCCTGACTTTGCCTGTAAAGTAATTGTAATTCACGGTCATGTTTACTAAGAACTGCAGTCCACTTTGCCTCACTACAAGCAACTGCTAGAAAGAAAAGGAGAGAGAAAAAAAAAAAAGGTTGTGATTAGGGAGCTTCTGTGCCAAGTTTCACACCGCTTGGAAATGAGAAGCCACGATTTGAATAAACTACGTTTCTTTTAAATTGTACTTATGAGTGGTGGATTCCAATATAATTCTCACTGCTGCTTCTTTTGTGGGTTTACACTTGTGACCTGAGGCAAATAAAATAGGAAGGGTATGTTGTTGCCAGCTACCACCTAGCTGACCCCAAACTCTTGGAGACCCCGTTCAGAATGTCAGTCCTCCACCATCCCCATGACCGGTTGTGCATCAGACCATCCATAGGGTTTTCTTCTTTCTCTCTCTTTTGTTTAAACATAATTTATTTTTATTGTTGTTGTTGAGAATGTACCCAGCAGAACATACACCAGTTCAACAGTTTCTACATGTATGATTCAGCAACGTTGATTATACTCTCAGTTCTGCAAACATTCTCACCCTCCTTTTCCAAGTTGTTCTTCCCGCATTAACATAAACTCACGAACCCTAAGTTTCCTATCTGATCTTTCAAATTGCTGGTGTCAGTTTGGTAGATAGATGTTAAAAGAGCATAGTCCTCAAGACAGACATTCTTTACTAGTTAAGCTAAACTATTATTTGGTTCTAAGAAGACTTCAGGGGATATTTTTGGTTTAAGGTATAAAGATTACCATATTTTTATGCAGATAACTCACACCTTCTACGTTTGTTTGCAACTGCGCTCTTCCCCTGCGAGGTATTTTCGTAGGCACTGCTTCACCAATTTTTTTACATGTTGTTGTGAAAAATATTGGCATAGTGAGATTACAAAAATACCTCATGGGGGGAGGGTGCAGTTGGCAAATAAACTTAGAAGGCATGAGTTATTTGCATAAAAATGCGGTATTTCAGGGCTACAGTTACTGGGATTCATTCAGTCTCCATGGATCCAGAAAGGCTGGATTCCATGAGAATTTCTTCCTGAGTTTCCCCCCTTTTGATCAGGATTGTTCTATAGAATTTTTGATCAATATGTTCAGTAATGTTAGCTAGGCACCATCTAGTTCTTCTGGTCTTGTGGCAAAGGAGACAGTTTTTCAGGGAGGCAGTTAGCGACACATTCCATATCCTCCCCCTATTCCTGACTTTCCTTTTTCGTTCCTTCCTGTTGCTCTAGGTGAATAGAGACCAATTGGTGTGCCTTGGATGGCCACTTGCACTACACAATGACCCCAGGCACTACACAATGAAGTAGGAGTTAGAACAGAAGCACTGACCATGTTGTTAGGCCAGTTAACTGGTATGTTCCATGAAACCATGTCCCTACCCCTTCAAACCAAGGAACCAAATCCCATGAGGTGTTTGGTGTACATAAGCAGCCATAGCAGCTACTTTTTTTTTGTCATTGTTATAAATATATCACACAACTTTTACCAATTCAACTTTTTACAGGTGTACAACTTATTGTCTGCAATGACAATAAATGACTGTGCAACCCTACCCGTAATCAATGTGATTTTTCCGTACCGTTAAACACCCCTTCCCCCCCCCCATCACACAACTTCTGCTAATTCAACGTTTTACAAGTGTACGGCTTATTGACAGCAATTATATTAATCGACTGTACAGCTCTACCCTTAATCAATGAGGTTTTTCCCTCACCATAAACCATAAGTCAGTACTCCATAAGCAATAACCTCCTGATCCATGGGGTTTTCATTGGCTGATTTTTGGAAGTAGATCACGAGGCCTTTCTTCCCACTCTGTCTTAGTCTGGAAACTCCACGGAGACTTATTCAGCACCACAGCAACAGGCAAGCCTCCACTGACAGACAGGTGGTGGCTGTGCATGAGTGCGTTGGCCAGGATTCAAACCCAAGTCTCCTGTGTGGAAGGTGGGAATTCTACCACTGAACTATATTTGCCTAAATAAACCTTTAAAAAGGAGAGGAGAGGAGAGGAGAGGCCCATTTCTTAATAGATCTCCGACCCTCTGGCTTGCCAAGATCTGGCCCATGGCCAGGCAGAACAGAAGCTGGAAGAGCGCCAGCGTCGGGACCCCTGCCTGCTCCAGCTCGCCACTGACAGTGTGAGCCAGGAGTCAGGACTCTGTGTTCCAATCCTGTTTGCCAGCTGCAGTCGCCAGCGCTGCCCCTCAGTGGCTCCCAGCAGACTTGGGTGGAGGGTTGGCCTGGACCTGCCTTTGGCGCCTGGCCTGGGGTCTGACCGAGTAGCTCAGGGCAGCTTTCTGAGGACACACCTTCACCTCCACAGTCGCTTTTTGGGGGCCACATGGAAAGCCACAGCTAGGTTCATTATAAAGTTAGGAGCTTGGAGTTCTGGGCAGATGAGGGATATCACTTCGTGCCTTTGTCCTGTAGCCCAATCAGTGGACAGGCTTCGTTCACATTCCTTCAGTGGTGTTACTGAAAGGCCTGGCAGCCCTGAAGTGTTTGAGTGTCCTTCAGCTCCTCTCAGGCTTTTCTGTTTTGCTGGTTCTTAGCTAGCATCTGGAAAGATCCACCGGGCACCCTGGGCTCTTTTTCCAAGAAACCACTTTCCCTTCAGGGAAGGCACAAGCAGCGCTGCTGGTATGAGTCTGGAGGAATTTTACAGCCTCTCATGTTACGCTACCTTTTTGTTGTCCTGCCTATTACTGGGGTGGTTTTAGGATGAGACACCTGGGACAGGTGCAGGGGGTGGGGGGCCGTGCGTGGAAAGGAGAAGTTAGCACTTGAAATTATATTTAATTTCTATTGATATTGGGCTAAGGTTTTAGAGGTTGGAGTTTGGGAAGGAAGATCTTAAATCAAAACTTCTTTTGGGGTCTTAAGGGCTTGATTTTAAAAAGTAGAAATAACCTGTATACTGTACTGGGTAGCACAAACAGTTAAGCGCTTGCCTACTAACCACTCAGAGGTGCCTCAGAAGAAAAGCCTGGCAATCTGCTTCCAAAAGATCACAGCCTTGAAGTCCTTATGGAGGACAGTTCTGCTCTGACACACATGGAGAATTGACTCTATGGCAGCTAGTATCCCCTTGGCTGAATGGACTGTTCCCAGCACCCCGTTCTGTGGCTCATACCTGCCTGCCACTTACCTGCTGTGGCACTTGGTAGCACATTCTTATCACCCGCTGCCATCTCCATCCTCGGAACAGCCTTTTGAAGGAGGAAATGTGATGGACTTGACTGCTCTTCCTGGAATGCAAACTGGATGTTTAGTTGAGGACGGTTTCAGTTAAATGCACGCATGCCTTTTTTAGGCAGCTAATTACAGTAAAAGGAAATTCTGGAATCCAAACTGCTACATTGCTAAAGGCAAATTCCTTGCCTGTCGAGGCTCATCCAGAAGGGTTTGTATACGGAAAACCTCTGCACAGAACAAAGAGATCCAGGCTGGTGAGGAATGAAGTCTTGGCTCTTGGCAGCTTCTTAACTGCTGGGAAAACGTCTGGGGGAAAAAGAATGACGGAGGCTAGGCTGGGTTTGAAGAAGTGTATGCTTTTTTATTTGTGTGGTTTTGGGGATGAACACTTAGCTGCCCCGAGGTTCCAGGGTGGCTCCTCTTTGCTCTCCTTCCGAGCACAGTGCCGCGTTCTCTTTCTGGAGTCGCTCCAGTCTTCAGACTTTGCTCATAAGTGGTGGCCTCCAAGGGCCGTGCAGCCGGGCTCCATCCAGAGGCTGAGCCCCACAACCTGCCTCTCTTGGAAAGCAGAATTGCACTGAGAAGCCCCCTCCCCACCCCCACCTCCTGGGGCAGGATTTGGAGCATTGACCTTCATCCCAGTTGGGTACCTTTAAAGTGGTACAGACCTGGAGAAATGACTAAAATGAGAGGAGGGGAGGCATGAGTTCTATTATTATTTTTTCCTAAATGGGATTTCCTGGGTCGTGGTGGTCCACTGTGCATGAGAACGGAAAGGCAAATCGTGGGCAGTCAAGTCACTCCAGAGATCGTGGCTCAGTTACGCTTACACAGCTCTCTGCAGGTGACGTTCTCCTCCTTGTAAAACATCTCTAATGCCACCTTCAACAGCCCTTTGTGCTGATGGCTCCCTTTTACCCAGTGAATAATGAGGCAACCCCAGTAAACTGGCTCTGGTTTTGGTGCCTGTCATGGATTGAATTTTGTCCCCCTAAAATGTCTGCCAACTTGGCTAGTCCATGTTTCCCGGTATTGTATGATTGTCCACCATTTTATGATCTGATGTGATTTTCCTATGTGTTGTAAATCCTACCTCTATGATGTTAATGAGGCAGGATTAGAGGCAGTTATGTTAATGAGGCAGGACTCAATCTACAAGATTAGGTTGTGTCTTAAACCAGTCTCTTTTGAGATATAAAACGGAGAGGCGAGCAGAGAGACATGGGGACCTCATACCCCCAAAAAACAAGAGCCAGGAGAATAGCGCGTCTTTTGGACCCGGGGCCCCTGCACTGAGAAGTTCCTCGCCTGGGGAAGATTGGTGACAAGGACTTTCCCCCAGAGCCAACAGAGAGAGAGAGCCTTCCCCTGGAGCTGACACCCTGAATTCGAACTTCTAGCCTCCTAGACTGTGAGAGAATAAATTTCTGTTTGTTAAAGCCGTCTACTTGTGGTATTTCTGTTATAGCAGCACTAGATGACTAAGACAGTGCCCCTCACCTTCACAACGGAAACACTGTCATTTAATCTTCCTTAATGTCAAGTGAGGAGCCCTGGTGGTGCAGTGGTTAAGAGCTAAGCTGCTAACCAAAAGGTCAGCAGTTCGAATCCATCAGCTGCTCCTTGGAAACCCTCTGGGGCAGTTCTTCTCTGTCCTATAGGGTAGCTACAAGTTGGAATTGACTCAGCAGCAACGGGCTTGGTTTTGGTTTTGTTAATGTCAAGTGTGATGCTTTTACTTATTGCCCATCCACCCTTGGGGGCGTAGTGGAGTGGAGCTGCCTCCTGTGCGTGTTATAGCGAGCAGAATGGACCATGAGGGTGAAGGCGGTGTTGCATTGGACCCTGGTGCAGCTTCAGGGCATCAGAAGGGTTTGGAAAGCCTCCCTCAGTCCCCACAACACACACCGGCCTGGGTGAGGTCTGCCGCACGGCTGGTGTGTGTTTAACTAGAAAGTGAACATGGAAGGCTTTGTGGCCAAGAGGGAAAGATTCTTGGATTTTGATGCTTCGAGTGAGGGAGATTCAAGCTCCCGTAGCCACAGTTAGGATTCAGAAATGTAGTTACCCTGCGTTTACATTGCCTTCTGCATTCCAGCATGCGTCCCCCTCCCTTGGATTACCAGGGAATGATTTACATATTGTCCCCTCGCAGGAGCTGATCTCTGTAAACAGTGACACAGTATTTCATCCAAATCTTCCTGATTTCTAGGGAGAAAATAGAGTGATTTATTTCCCGGTGCACTTCAGCTGACCTTGCCTGGAGGGAGGGCCAGCAGAGCTCATGATGACCTCATTCCATTCCAACAGGACTTCCTGGGACACACAGTGCCTCATTCTCCCTCTGCCCCTCTCTGATCAGTCCCATTAAAGCTCTAAGCTTTCAGAGCAGATTGTGGCGACGTCTAATATTTGTCCCTCTTGGACTTCAGCGTGAGGTCAAGCAAACACACAAAGCAATCATTATGCTTTAGGCAGTGCTGGAACCTTCTACGTCAGCTGGAGAAGCGGGGGTGGGGGGAGGTTGCAGTGAGGTGGGACACCGTCTCAGGCAGGAAGTCGCAGACCGAAAAGAGATGCAAGGGCTTTGGTGGGAAATAAATGGCACTGTGTTGTTGATGGAAAGAGCTCTTGGCAGGACTGTTGTTGTGAGTGTTCTGTGGCTTAGAAAGGAATTTCCTACAGGCTGAACTAACCATTAAAAATGTCTCTACCTTCAGGAGTCCCAGGCACGCAGTAGAGCCTCACTGGGGGAAATGTCTGCGTGGACGATGGGCGCCCGCCTTCTGGACAAGCGTGGAAGTTTCTTTAAGGTAAAAGGAAGCCTTGATTGTGATTGCTAATTGTCAGCCTGCTCGCTGTGCTGGCTGTCTGGGGAATCCACTCTCCCCGAGCTGCAGAGGAAAACCCTGCTCTCAGCCACCTCTGTCTAAGGAAACAGCCTGAGCCCAGCTGCGAGCTGTTAGCATGGTTTATAGTAGGGTGGGATTTTTGCAATTTAGCGCTTCCATACTGAAATTACAAAATGCACAGGACTCTGGCACGGAGAGGTGCTATGGTGTGTAGGACAACTGAGGCAACCTTTATTTGTGAACTGCTTAGCATTTTCTTTTTCAGCTGAGCAGCTTGATGGTGGAAGCTCTTTAAAATCCAGACTTTGCATTCCAGAGAGTTGATGCTGTAGCCTGTGTGTTCTACCCTTTGCTTGATTGCTTGAATCACTTGAGTGCTCGTAAAAACAGATTCCTGGGCCTCACCCTTGACTGACTGAATCTTATTTGCTGGGGATGGCTTGGGAGTCTGTATCTGATCAAACACCCGAGAAGCTTCTTATGATCAGGCAAGGTGTGGGAGAAACATGGCCATGTGGTCAAAAGCGTACAGCTTTTCTGTGCTCATGTTAATGCTGACAGGGTAAAATCACCTTACTAGCTTAACGAGGTAAGATTTTAAATGGGTGTTTTATGTACGAGTTGTGTGTGTATGTGTGTGTGCACGCATTTTAAATTAAGACTCAGTGGTCATTCTAATTTATACGTGGAAATTAATTTATTTCCTGTGTTTTTTTGCTTTCTTTCCTTTCTCTTACTCTCCAAATAATGCATGCTCATTGTAAGAAATTTGGAAAATACAGAATCATGTTAAAAAGTAGAAAAATGGAGGTGAAATGTTCATTTGAAATTTGTCACTGGCAGGTGTTCTGACACCAGGTCTTTGCCCCAGAGGGGAAGAAGTACAGAGGCACTTTAGCTTTATTACGGAGGAAAATAGTCTGTTTAATAATTATACCAACCCTTATGGGCCGTAAGAATATATCAACTCTTATTTGTATGCTCCCTATTTCCAAGAGACCAAAATTGATTTATGGTGTCGGTTATGACTCCACAAAAATCCACCAGAATAACCTGTTGATGAAGCAAAGCCAAGTTCATTAAACCTGCTGCTGTAGGGAGACCATCTCTAGGACACAGCCTGGTAGTGTCAAAGCCAGGCAAGGTCAGGACATCGTATTTATATAGGCTCACGTGGTATAAGCTGTGTTTGTTCAGGCAGTGAACTGATTAGATTTTGGTGAAGTTTATGACGTAAGAGTTTACAATTGGTGGACACAATAAGACAAAGGTCTTGAGGCAAGTTTTGTTAAGTAAATCATCATTTGATCACCAGTTTGTTTTCCTAGATGAGCAAATTGTTTGCCGGAAAAATTTGTTTCATAGGAATTTCCTGCCGCAAATAGTGAAGTTATTTATTGTTTTACAGCCTTAACTTCCTGGGCAAGAATATCTTGGAACAAATAGTTAAGTTATGTTGACACAGATGGTCTCAGTTCTTAGTCATAATAGTTCAGCTATGTGGACACAAGTCGTCCCAATCCTCAACTGATGCACTGAGTTTTAAGCAAACCTGTATGAGATCTGCCCACATGAGGCAGGTAAGGGAGTGCTCCAATGTCGCAGCGGCGATGGTTGTCGGGGCGGCGGAGATAGTAACCAATGCCACAACTCTTACAGAGAAGTGGGGCCAGGAGGGTCACTCTGAGGAGTTGAACCTTGGCTTCAGTCCCAGGAGTTTGTTTTATAGTCAGTACAGCAAGCAGTGAAGCAAATAACAGAACAATGGGCTTTGGGTGAATAACAATAAGTTTCGGGCAAGGGAGGAGGAATTCAGGTAAACAAGCCAATCAGTAACGGGTTTGGAAAAACAAGTCGTGACAAGTCTCAACATGTTGGGGACAAGTCTCAACATGCTGTGCAGCATAGAAGCCTTTATACATCCATATTTTAATGGCACATATCCCCACACCTCAAGACTCCTTAGATCCGAAGCTGAACCCACCAGGTCTCCTGACTCATCCTCCAGGTTCTTGGATTGCATCTTATGAGGATGTACATTTTCCATCTGGTGGAAGGGATGAACCATAAAAACCAAAACCTAACCAAACCCGTTGCTGTCCAGTTGATTCTACCTCATAGTGACCCTATAGAGCAGAATAGAACCTGCCCCCATAGGGTTTCCAAGGCTATAAATCTTTGTGAAAGCAGACTGCCACATCTTTCTCCTGCAGAACGGCTGGTGGGTTTTAACTGCTGACCTTTCTAAGCCAGCCTAAAATATTGGCTAGTTGATGACTACCAGTTTATGCTCTCCGGAAGCACAGTGGGGTTGTATCTTACATAGGCTTTGATTTTACTTTTGTACCTTACATTGACTTCGATTTTAAAGTCAATGCAAAAGAAAATCAAGTATAGTCCGAATTGCTTTGGAAAATTCCTTAGGAAGATGCTATGTTAGATCCAATACTACCTACCATTACGTTGATTATAGCCAGTCCTCCGCAGTCCTGGGAAGGATCATGTTGAACACCAGGTAAAGTATTGGGCTCTGTTATATGACAGAATTAATCAGGCCAGAGGTGAAAGGTCTGCCTGTAACCCCTGAGAGCACTGCAGATTCCTGCCTCCTACCTCCAGATCCTTCCTGGGCCAGATACTCTTGAGGGAAATGCTGGCAAAACGGCCTGCACTATTTAACATGTTTTGTCTGTTTTTTTTTTTCTTTTTTTTTTTCCTGAGCTTCAGTTTAATTTATTTAAGTTGGATGCTCCATGTAAATGATGCAGCTGCCATATGTTTCTTTTCTTTCTTACAGACATTGTTTTATAGACATTGTTATTCTTTACTGCTGCTGTTCTGTACTTAGCCACCAGCATTAGGCATGTAGTCATCTGCAAGCATGAGGTAAACTACGTCTAGACATTTAGTGCTGACTTGGAAGGTTCATGAGCTGGAGTGGAGTTCACTTGCTGAGATGGTTTGTCACTCAGAGAATTCTGGGACCCACTGGCCCTTTTTTTACTTCTCATGCTTTATTTCAATTTTTGAGTGCCCTTGATCAACCAAGCTCTGTACTAGGCCCTGGGGAGAGAAAACCAAAAACCATCCCTGACCTCAGGGATCTTTCAGTCTGGTGAAACAGAACAGTCACATCACTAAACACATAAATCAGAAAAGAAAAAAATGCTTCATGTAAGAGTAAAAGGGGCTCGAGGCTAGCCTGAGGTCCCAGAGAAAACCTTCCTGAGGAAGTGGCCGTTGATTTGAGAACTGGGGTTGCCTCTCTATTATCTAAGAAGTGGAGGTGACTCCCTTAGGCTGCTGCAATGCATTCCTCAATGTACATTTGTGATGCCCTATAACTGGATGGAACAATTTGGTAAGTGTGAGGATTCTTGCTTACATTTTTGACTCATGGCTGAGTGCCACATGCTTACTACTCCTTTCTTGGTTATTAGTGCTCATGTAAAGTAGAGGGTCAGCAAAAAAGAGGAAGACCCTCAACGAGATGGATTGACTCAGTGGCTGCAGCAGTGGGCTCAAGCATAACAACGATTGTGAGGATGGCGCAGGACCAGGCAGTGTTTCATTCTGCTGCACATGGGGTCACTGTGAGTCCAGACTGACTTGAGGGCACCTAACAACAACAACAACAGTGCTCATGTGATTTTGCATTAAGTGTAGATAATTGAAAGGCCACTCACTGGACCTCTTTTCATCATTATCCTCCCCCATCAAGTCTGTGTTTTTAAATCAGAGATGCTAACCAGGAGTAGAAAGCCTTGATTTGTGGTTTCCTGTCTGTCCTGGCTCATGGAAATGACTCAGATAAATTTCAGGACGTCAGGAGCGGGGCTTATATACAGACTGGGCTGTCTGAGATAACTGAGAATGCCCTGTGGCTCTTGTTCAAGTGTAATCTCATCCTGGAAGCTCTGACCACATAAACCCTAGGCTGGAAAAACATCCCCACAGGACTTCCTGGCACCATGGTGAATTTTCCTCAACCACTCGTGAGGAGTAGCATCTTCCTGTTCTACAGAGTCACTGTGGAAATGTTTGGAGGGTGAAGCCTTAGACAAGGCATCCAAGGTTATCTGCATTTCAGTGTTTTTACCATGGTGTAATAGAAGTCTACACCTATTGCTATGAAATTTCAAGGGTGTGTTGTTGGAAAAAGATTGTATAAGAAAAGCATTATTTAGGCTGCAAAAGTTCTAGGTAGTCCTGAACTAGGGGTAGGCAAGCTCAAAGTCATCTTTGATCCCTCCTTTTTCTAAATCCCACAGCCTCCTGCAAGCCACCCCACCCTCATCCCAGTGTTGGCAAATCCTCCTCCAAAAAAAAAAACAAAACCAAAGCTGTTGCCGTCGAGTCGATTCCAATTCATAGCAACCCTATAGGACAGAGTAGAACGGTCCCATAGGGTTTCCAAGGAGCGCCTGGTGGATTCAAACTGCAGAACTTTTGGTTAGCAGCCGAAGCTCTTAACCACTATGCCACCAGGGTTTCCAAATCTTCCTCAAGTATCCTAAATCCATGCCCTCCTTCCCTTTCCTACCTCCACCTTCCTACTCAGGTTCTCATCTGTCATTTGTGGGCATTATGGGTCATGCGCAAAACCCACCTTCCCCACCACTGGATGTGCTTGTTTGTTTTCTTCTGGCCACTGTCTTCTGTATTCCTAGGGCCGCCCTAACAAAGTGCCACAGATTACATAGGTGGCTGATAAGAACAGAAGTTTATTGTCTCACAGGTCTGGAGACTAGAAGTCCGAATTCAGGGTGTTGACAGGGCTGTGTTTTCTCCAAAGGCTCTAGAGAAAGATTCTTCCCTCTCTGTCTCACATACCCACCCACACACACACACAGAGCTTGTGGTAGCCCCAGGCATTCCTTGGCTTGCAGCTACACCGTCCCTCCCTTGTCACATGGCCATCTTCCCTCCGTTAGGAGGACAACACTCAAATTGGATTAGGATCCCCCCTACTCCAGCATGACCTCCTGTTAACTGATAACATCTTCCAAGATCCTATTTCCAAACAAGGTCACGCACACAAGATACCAGGGGATAGGGCTTCAGCATAACCCATTATTGAATATTGAATATACCATGGACGGCCAAAAGAACAAACAGATCTGTCTTGGAAGAAGTACAGCCAGAATGCTCCTTAGAAGGAAGGATGGCGAGACTGTCTTACATACTTTGGACATGTTATTAGGAGGGACCAGTCCCTGGAGAAGTACATTGTGCTTGGTAAAGTAGAGGGTCAGCGAAAAAGAGGAAGATCCTCAACAAGATGGATTGACACAGTGGCTACAACAATGGGCTCGAGCATAACAACAATCACAAGGACGGCGCAGGACCGGGCAGTGTTTCATTCTGTTGTACGCAGGATCGCTGTGAGTCGGAGCCGACTCAACGGCACCTAACAACAACAACAACAATTCAACCCGTAACATATCCGTTAATGTTGTTGTCATTAGTTGCTGTCGAGTGGATTCTGACTCTTGGTGACCCCATGTGTACAGAGTAGAACTGCTCCATAGGGTTTTCAAGGCTATGACCTTTTGGAAAGAAGCAGGTTGCCAGGCCTGTCTTCCAGGGCATCTCTGGGTGGTTTCGAACCGTCAACCTTTCAGCTAGTAGCTGAGCACTTAACTATTTGTGCCACCTGGGGATTCCTGATCAGTGTTGCCTGTTTGAACTCTTCACCTTGACATTGGCAGACTTTCAGCCCTATTTCCCCTTTTCCCAGTGGCTTCTCCACCTGTCCTGCCACTGCACCCTGGTCATCTGCTCATGTTCTCCAGACCTGCCTGACACCTGCCTCCAGGCCTTCGCCCTCACCAGCTTCTGCATCACTTCTCCTCTTTTCACCAGACTCCTAACCTTCCTTCCAGGCTGACCTTAGACCCCATGTGATCCACTGACAGTTGAGCCCAAGCAATAGAGTGTATCTTCCTTTACTTTTGTCTGAAGAGAAAATTGTGGTAGAAACACTCATTATGAAGGCCAACTGGTAGTTGTAGCCCCCAGGTAGTGCCAGGATGTAAACTTCATAACTCCACCAGTGGTTGGCTTTGTCCGCTTGTGGCCAGGCCCCTGGCCCCAAACAGAGAATGATGCCAGGGGAGGACCAGTGTGAATTACCCACACAGCAATTCTAGCACCTTAATCAATGCCTTTGAGCACCATTCGGCCAGCCTGAACATGCATGCAGAGTTCCCGCCGTCTGAGTGGTGCCTTCCTACCCTCTCCGCCTTTGGAATAGTGTGACAGTTGTTCTCAACTGACCGGGAAGAAAATAAGCTGACTCTCCTGTGCCTCAGAACTCCTCAGTCTGTGGGGAGATCATCTGACCCAGGGCTCACAAACCAACCAGGGTCGTTCGAGGGCCCAACTCCGCGGCAGTATCGGTTCAAGGGATTGTTTTTGGCCATTTCCCATGGTTTGGATAACAAGGTGCATTGTGTTTGTCCTTCAGACACAGAACACTTGTAATTTTGTTGCAGAGAAGCCATAGACATCCTCTCTGGCACCATAAAGAATAGAAGTATGACTCCCTTTGAAGAAACCGCATTGCTAAAATCTGCTTCTAGGTGAAGCAGGGGGTGGTGATCCACTTTACCTTGACTGAGTTCCTTTAAGTATCAGTCTCCCTTCAGCATTTGTAAAAGTGTCAGTTTTAAAAAGAACTCCGTTGCAGGCAAATATCAATCATCCAGAGACTGGCATGGCTGTCCCCCTTGGGCCTCAGTGATTGCCCGCACTTGGGTTTTCAGGCTTTTCTGGTGCAGAAATTCACTTCTTCCATGCACAACAACTCACGTTTGTTTGACAGTGGACAGAGATGGTGGGGACATGAAAGTGAATGAATAGACCCCAGATCACACCTTAGTCAAACATTTCATTGCCTTTCTCCTGAAAAAAATTTCTTTAAAAATATTTTATTACATTTTAGGTGAAAGTTTACAGAGGAAATTAGTTTCCCATTCAACAGGTTGTACACAAAGTGTTCCATGACATTGGTTGCAATCCCCACACTGTGTCAGCACTCTCCCCATTTCCTGGGTTCCCATATCCTTTCGTCTGGTTATTCTACCCCTTCCTGTCTTCTCATCTTTGCTTTTGGGCAAATGTTGCCCTTTTGGTTTCATATAATTGTTTGTTCTATGGAGCATGTTCTTTTCTGGTGTCACTGTTTATTGTATGGGCCTGTCTATTGCTTGGTTTGAAGGTGGTTTCCAGGAATGACCCAGTTCCAAGTCAGAGGGGTGTTGTAGGGCCAGAGTCTCCGAGGTTCCTCCAGGCTCTATCAGGCCAGTAAGTCTGGTCTTTTTTTATGCACTTGATTTTTTGTTCTACATTTTTCTCCTGCTCTGTCCAGGACCCTGTACTGTGATCCCAGTCAGAGCAGTCAGTAGGGGTAAGCTAGGCACCATCTAGTTCTTCTTGGGGTCATGTGGGCTGTGCTACATGGGGTCCATTAGTCCTTTGGACTAATTGCTCCCTTGAGTCTTTGGTTTTCTTCACTCTTCTTTACTCTGGTTGGGAAGAGACCACTAGTTGTATCTTAGATGGCCGCTCACCAGCTTTTAAGACCCTAGACACTACTCACCAAAGTAGGATACAGAACATTGTTTTTAGGCACTGTGTTATGCCAGTTGACGTAGATGTCTCTGGCTGAACGAATTTTTACACAGGTCTGTGGGTACTTAATTACAAGGCATGGACCTGAGTGTCATTGTCTTGGTTTCCCCAGCACACCCCCGGACAGTGAACAGACACACAGCATATGCCAAGTGTCCAGGGAAAGAGCTAAACACCTTGGAGTGGAAACAGTATAGCTACTAGAGACTTAGACCTATTGATGCGTTGATAATTTACTCATGATAACATGGCAAAGCATAGTTTACCTGCACATCAGTATTTGGGTGTATCTTTTGTTTTCCATAAATAAATTCTTTATAGACATGTATCACTGGGGAGATGTTGGAGCAGCACTGTCCAGTAGAAATACAATGTGGGATATAGATGTAATTTTAAGTTTTCTAGTAGTCACATTTAAAAAGTTTTTTAAAAAGTGAAATTAATTTTGATAATATGTTCTATTTAACCTAGTATGTCTAGAATATTATCATGTCAGCATGTAATCAATATTGTTGCTGTTGTTATGGTCGCCAAGTCAGCCCCTGACTCATGGTGACCCCGTACACAATGGAGCAAAATGCTGCCTGCTCCTGTGTCATTCCCATGATTGGTTGCAGCTCAGACCATGGTGATCCATTGAGTTTTCATTGACTAATTTTCAGAAGTAGATCACCAGGCCATTCTTCCTACTCTGTCTTAGTCTGGAAGCTCTGCTGAAACCTGTTCAGCGTCATAGCAATACACAAACCTCCAGTGACAGGCATGGGGTAGTTACACATAAGGTTCATTGGCTGGGAATTGGACCCGGGTGTCCCTCATGGGAGGTGAGAATTCTACCACTGAACCACCAATGTCTTATATAATCATTATAAAAAATTATTAATCAGATATTTTACCTTTTTTTACTGTCTCTGAAATCCAGGATGTATTTTACAGTCAGCATGTCTCAATTCAGACCTGCCACCTTCCAAGTGCTCAGTAGCGGTGTGTGGCCAGGGACTGCCACATTGGCCAGTGAAGGCTTAGAGTTTATCTAGTCTAATCTCCTCCTTTCACAGATGGGGAACTGAGGACCAGGGCTGGTTAGTCTTTAGCAGGGACCAGAATCAGGCCTGGACTGAGTTCCTGGCCTGCATTTCTCCCGCGGCCTCTCCGAGGGTCCTCTGACGGCATTCCCCCTTCTCCTGTGCACAGTCCCAGGAAGCTCCATCTGCAGAGGTCACAGGGACAGTGGCTGCACTCTGGCGAGGCAGTTGGCTTTTTTTAGATGCACACGCATGTCTGTCACCATCTGTTCCAAATGCCTCCAGGACAGAGATCAGCACCCGGGACACGACTTTCTAGGAATGGCACAGCTTGTTGGACTTGTGGGCTAACACAATTCCTGTCAGCATTTTCAAAAGGAGTGGTCTTCACGGTTTTACCGGATGGTTCACCCAGCATGTCGTAGCCATGCATTTCTGATACTAATCGCCACCTGTCCGGCCTCCGCACAGTCTCACTTGCTCCAGGGACCTGAGGAGTGAAGTAGATTCTCCTGGTTCCCTGCAACCAAACGTTACTCCAGGCTTACTTGTAGCTCTGAGTTTGCATACTGAGGAGGCCGCCAAGGAGGGAGATGCAGTTTTGAAGGACAATTGTGTCAATGTGTAATTTTTAAAAAGCCAAGGTTACCTGCATGCAAGTATTTTTACCACAGTGTAATAGAAAATTGGAGTCCCTGGGTGGTGCAAATGGTTGACACACTCAGCTGCTAACTGAAAGACTGGAGGTTTGAGTCCTCCTAGAGGAGCCTCCAAAGAACCATCTGACGATCTACTTCCGAAAAATCAGCCATTGAAAACCCTATGGAGCATAGTTCTGCTCTGGCACACATGGGGCTGTCATGAGTCAGAATCAATTCAACAGCAACTGGTACTGGTAATAGAAGATTAATTTCCCAAGATAATACTCCTTCCAGTGTCTTTACATGGTAAGCAGAAACCCATTCCCACAACAAAATCTGAAGCTGTATTACCTCTTGCTATGTAACTAATTACTCCCAAATCTCAGTGACTTAAAGCAGCAAACATATCTCACAGGATCTCTATGAGATGTGGCCAAGCTGTCAGCAAGGGCTGTTGTGTCACCTGAAGGCTTGGTTGGTGGGGAATCCCCTTCAAAAACATCCACCTCAGTCCCTCGCCACAGGGGCCTCTCCATAGGGCTGACCTCGTGATATGGCAGCTGGCTCCCCCAGGGGGAATGATACAGGAAAGAGCAAGAGAGACAGAAGCCACAGCCTTCTTATAACCTAATCTTGAAGGGACAGCCTGTCACTTCTGTGCTATTCTGTTCATTAGAAGCAAGTTAGTAAGTCCAGCCCACCCTCAAGGGAGTGTACACATGATGTGACTGCCAGGATGTGGGGTCCTTGGGGGCCACCTTAGAGAAATAAACATAGAAGAAGTTTGGTCACAAGCTCTAAAGCCTGTGGGGCCGTCCAGGAATCGAATGAGTGAGTAGGCCTGCTGTCTGCCATGTGCCTGCTAGGAGGGGGAAGCTGCTCACTTAGCCCCAACCAACTGTTGTCAGATGAAGATGAATGTAGAGCTTCTCATGTTTCAAGAGAGACCAGAATTCTAGATTTTTATGTACAATAATCCCAATTTGCGAAGCACCATGTGCACAAAAGAAAATACTTCTTGGGGCTGCCTTTCGCTTCTGAGCTGTCATTTTGAACTTCTGATTTGTTAGTGGCTTGGGAGGGGGGTCAGCTATGGACAGCCCAGCCTCCTAACAGCACCCTAACTCCAGGAGGCTCAGGGGGTGTGCTAGGGGGGCTGAAGCTCCAGCTTCTGAACCTCTTGGGTGCCTTTTGCTCAACAGCAGCAGGGTGAAGAGATAAGACTCATCCGTGGATTGACTGAGGGAAAGGCAGCAAGTTTCTCTGGTCCCAAGGTGGTATCTCGCCCCAACCCAAGGTCACCAGACTATGTAGGGCACAAGACTAACATTAAGTTGTAGAAGTCCGCTCCTCCCCTTTTTAGGAATAGCTTCTCACCTTAGCTAATGGGCCACATAGAGCCCGCTGCCCCTAGATGCTTTCCAAGGGAAGAATGGGTGTGGGATACAAAGTCATCTTTCTTCTCTCCCCTTACATTTTAAAGAGACTAGCCTGCCCAAAAAATAGCTTTCCCACCACCCTATAATTCTAATTGGAGATTCATTTGAGTTTTAGTGAGGAGCACTTACTGACAGTGTCAGATGGCACTGTTAGTCATTCACAATTTAGTATGAACTGGGCTTTCCCAACCTCTAATTGAGATTAGTCTAGAGGGTAAATGTGAGTTCATGTGTGTTGAAAGGGAGGAAATAGAAAAAGGGAAGCTGGGGTCTCTGAGGGGAACGGCAGGGCTTAGGGCATCCTATGAGTGGGGTCAGGCAGCACAGGGGCATCAGTCACCCCAAGTGGAGGGGAGCAGTCAAAAGAGCGTGCCGGGAAGTAGTAGTGGTGAAGACACAGAACTCCAAAGAACAAGCACATCTGGATATTCTCCAAACACCACTGCCCTGAGCCTGGCAGTCGGGGGGCTTCACAAGGACTTTAGCACCCATCTTCTCTGACTTGTCCTTCACCACGCAGGCAGGAGAGGTGTGCTTAAGAGTCATGTGATCTCTGGAGTGAGACAAATCTGGCCTTTGCCCCAGTCCATTACCTACTACCCACATGACTCCGGACAAGTTGTGTCAACTCTTTGGGCCTCAGTTTCCTCATCTGGAAATGAGGGATCAGTGTACCTCCGTCATTAGGCTGCTGTTATGAAAACGTAAGGCTATCACCCCTACAAAGGAGCCCTGGTGGCACAGTGGTTAAAACGCTCGACTGCTAACCAAAAGGATGGCTGTTTGAACCTACCAGCCCCTCCGCAGGCGGGAGATGTGGCAGCCTGTTTTCCATAAAAATTACAGCCTTGGAAACCCTGTGGGGCAGTTCTACTCTTTCCTACAGGTTCACTATGAGTTGGAATCCACTTGATGGCAGTGGGTTTGGTTTTGGTTTTTATGGGCAATGCCTAGGAGTCCTAGTGGTGCAGTGGTTAAAGCACTCGGCTGCTAAGCGAAAGGTCAGCAGTTTGAACCCACCAGCTACTCTGTGGGAGAAAGATATGGCAGTCTGTTTCCATAAAGATTACAGCCTTGGAAATCCTGTGGGGCAGTTCTGTTCTGACCTATAGGGTTGCTATGGGTTGGAATTGACTGGACAGCGATGGGTTTGGGTTTTGTTTATCACCCCTACAGAGCACTTAGCTAATGCCTGATCCATAATAGTGTCTCAACAAAGTTCATTGCTTTTGGCAAACCAGTTCCCCCAGATGATGGCAGGATCCTCAAGCGCTGATTTGTGCACAGAGCATGTCTTGAAAGTCTGAGTTTCCACTTAGAGCTTGCACTGATTCAGCGCAGGCGCCTGGGTTTCCCTGCAGGGACTAGACTCACCTTCAGCCAGGGGAAGGCATTGCCCTCATGACCAGGGCTTGCTGCATTTGTGTTGCCAGAGACCTGGGGGGCATATACCCAACCCTCAGTTCTATTTCCTCATCTGTTAAATAAAGGGGCTTTACTGGGAGGATTTCCTTCCCCAAACTTCTCATGTGGTAAGAATCCCTTTGGGTGCTTTTTAAAATGCATATTCCCAGGACCCATCTCATACCTTCTGAATCAGAATCTCTGTACATGCTGAGTCAGTATGGAAGCCTTATCATTAACAAGGGCCCAGCTGATCCTAGCTGCCAAGAGGTTTGGGACACACTGGGTTAAGGACGGCAAGTCCCTTCAAGATCAAATGCCCGCCTGTGTCTGTCGGGTGTATTAGGAAGTAATTACTCCCTGAAGTGTGGTGCCGAGGCCCCCAGCCCTGGCATCACCCGAGCTTGTCAGCAAAGCAGTCCAGACCAGTGCTCTTCAGTGTGGTGCCTGAACCAGATACCAGCGTCGCATCACCTGGGGACTAGTTAGAGATGCAGATTCTTGGATCCCACCCCAGACCTGGAGAATGGGAAGCCCTGAGGTGGGGCCTGGTGATCTGGGCTCTAATAAGCCCTCTCATGGTGCTCTTACACTGTGAAGTTTGAGAACCACTACTCTGGGCCCTGTGTTTGAGTTCGTGAATAGTACTATACAAAAATCCTGGAGATGGCTGCACGCCCCCCCCACCCCCGTAAAACAGACTAACAACACCTTCCCAGCTGCCCAGCACCCTGCAACACAGAGAAGCAAAGTGGCCTTCCTGAGCCCGGAAACACGACATCACCATGTAACCACAGGAGCACACACACTCAACGTGCTAAGATTCGCAATGCTTCTCCTCACCTGCCCATCTAAAACCCGTTGTCATCGAGTCAGTTCTGACTCATGGCAACCCCATGTGTTACGGAGTAAAACTACTCTATAGGGTTTTCTTGGCTGTGATCTTAACAGAAGCAGATCGCCAGGCCTTTCTTCCATGGGTGGGTTCGAACTGCCAACCTTTAGGTTAGCAACAGATGGCAAACCTCTTGCGCCACCCAGGGCCCTTTCCCCAGCTAAACCAAACCCATTGCCATCAAGTCGATTCCGACTCAGATAGCCTACAGGACGGGGTAGAACTGCCCCATAGGGTTTCCAAGGAGCAGCTGGTGGATTTGAACTGCCGACCTTTTGGTTGGCAGCCAAGCTCTTAACCGCTGCGCCACCAGGGCTCCTTCCCCAACTAAAGCCTGGGGGAAATGAACCCTTACTCCTTACTGTTGGCATTCACTACCATTAGCCAAAGGAACAAAAGAACAGACACAACTATACTCTGCTGAATGCCTACATTTAGGTGGGAACTGCTATTTTGGTGCCACTATGTATGCACAGTCCAGCTTTCCTCCTTATTCAGCTGCTTTTTAAAATTGATGTTTAATTTAACAAACACTGTTCTAGGCATTGTTATAAGTACTTTAAAAATATTAACATATTTAATCCTCACGCTACTATCATCCCCATTTTACAGATGAGGAAACTGATGCAGGGTCAAGTAACTTGCTCAGGGTCACACAATGTGGAGACTGTACCTGAATTGGGGAAGAATTTAATGGAGAAGAGACCTAGCACCCATCTTACTTTCCTTGGGAACTTGAAATGCTGATCTATGTACCTCAGCTGGCTCAGAAATGATGTACGGGCACCCTTTCTTCTTGTCACGTTCCTTGTGGTAGTCCCTTGTATTTGATGCTTGTTAACCAAGATGTGAGCCTTATTTTACTTTCCCACTCTTTTTCTCTCCCAGCGTTGTCCTCTGCTGGCCACCCACAGCAATCCCTTTGCTGCCTGTCAAAAAGTGAGGACCATTTTCCTCTAAGACCACCAGGAGCACACCCCTCATCAGAGTTAGGTTTATTAGTGTGCTGCAGCACGGGGGAGAACATACCAGAGGAACTGTGGAGGGTTCTCAGCAAGATAGAGTTGGGAGGGGCTTCCTATGGGATTTGGGCTTGCGTCTGGTAAGTCTAATAGTGGTAGGGTTGCAGATTCAGCAGATGAAAATACAGGATACCCGGTTAAAGTTGAACTTCAGATAAGCATAGTACAGGCAGTCCCCAAATTACCAATGAGTTCCATTCCTATCTGTCTTTAGGTCGAATTTGTACGTAAGTCAGAACCGTTAGCTATGGTTTGTATGTAACATCAGTTAGTCAAATGTTTGTCTTAGTATATAGTATACTTTTCAATGCATAAAAAAAATTAAAGAAACACTTCCAGGTACACTAAAACATCTTTAACATAATAATACAGTAATAATAATGTTTTGATGCACATTGCAAAGTAGCTTCTGTGTGTTATTATGAACCAATGTATGTACCTCAAATTTTTAACATAATAAATAGGCTTAACGGGGGTTGGCTCATAACTATGGGTTGTATGTAAGTTGGATGTTCATAACCCAGGGACTTCCTGTATAAGAATGTCCTATGCAATATTTGGGATATACTTAGGCTTATAAAATTATTCATTGTTTATCTTCATTAAAATTTAACTGGGTGTCTTAGTTTCTTTTTGCTGCTATAATAAAAACACCACAAGTGGGTGGCTTTAATGAACAGAAATTTATTTTCTGACAGGTGGCTGAAGTCCAAATTCAGGGTGCTGTCTCTGAAGGCTTTCTGTCTCCATCGGCTTTGGGAGAAGGTCCTTGTCTCTTTGCAGCTTCTGTTCCTCAGCTCCTTGGTGATCTCATGTGGCAAGGCATCTGTCTTGCCCCATGTGTGCTTTCTTGTCTCTGTGCCCAATCTGCTCTTTTTATATCTCAAAAGTTATTGGCTTAAGACACACCCTATACTGATATGGCCTCATTAACAAAACAGAGAAAAACCCTATTCCCAAACGGGATTACATCCATAGGTATAGGGGTTGGCATTTACAATACATATTTTGGGGGGACACAATTTAATCCATAACACTGAGCAGCCTGCATTTTATCTGGCAACCATAAAGAAGGATTTGGGTGCTTCAGGAAGCAGGGGAAATTCAGTGATTGGGTAGCTTAATAAATTTTATCTAGAAAGCGGGAGAAATAAAGGGAGCTAGAGGTGTCATGAAGCCCTGGTGGCACAGGGATTAAGAGTTCAGCTGCTAATCAGAAGGTCGGCGGTTCGAATCCACCAGCCACCCCTTGGAAACTCTATGGGACAGTTCTACTCTGTCCTATAGGGTTGCTATAAGTCAGAACCGACTCGATGGCAACGGCTTTTTTCTACTCTATCCTATAGAGTCACTATGAGTCGGAATCGTCTCCATGGCAATGGTTTTTTTGGGTTTTTTTTTTAGAGGTGTCATGGTAAAGAAGCAGCCAACACCCGTGATTGTCAGAAGAGGGTGCTGTTTAGTCATTGTTGTCGTTCTAGTGTGCTTGTCTGTGTTCCTAGCGGCCTCCTCTGACCGGTGTTACGATCTATGTGCACTGTTTACATTCAGCTGTTGACTCTCTCGTTCCACTTCCAGATCCTGGGCTCATTTCAGAGTCTCCTAGATGCTGAGGTCTCGAACATGCAAGTTATTTGGGGTCTGTTGAGGACAGCCAGTTCAGTCTAGACCAGTGATTTTAGCTGGGACATTTTGCCCTCAGGGGACATTTGGAAATGTCTGCAAGTATTTTTGGTTGTCACAACTGGGTATGAAGTAGGGCAAGGAACATTGACTTTGAGTGGATAGAGGCCAGAGATGCTGCTAAACTCCTGCAATGCACAGGACAGCCCCACAACGAAGAACTACCCAGCCCAAAATGTCATTAGTGCCAAGGCTGAGAAATCCTGGATTGTGAATCAGGAAATAACCCTTCTCTGAGATTTCTCTAACTGTCCCTGGGGCAGGCCTTCCAGAAGTAAAGGAAATGAAAGCAAGGAAAATATGAGCATGAGTGTAGCACGCACTGCCCCGTAACCTTCTTCAGGGTAGAGATAGTTTTGTTGGATTTATATCATCTGGGCCTAGCTCGGAGCCCTGGTGGCACAGTGGTTAAGCATTTGGCTGCTAACCAAAGGTCGGCAGTTCAATCTACCAGGTGCTCCTTGGAAACCCTACAGGGCAGTTCTACTCTGTCCTACAGGGTTGCTATGAGTTGGAATCGACTCTATGGCAGTGGGTTTTTTGGTGGCACTAGGTCACTAGTAGATGTTCAGTAAATATGCTGAAAGGATAAATATGTGTGCATTATGCTATAAACCAGTTTTTATCCAGTCAGTTCTGACTCAGAGTGCCCCATTTTTGTTTGAGTAGAACTGTGCTCCATAGGGTTTTCAGTAGCTGATTTTTCAGAAGTAGATTGCCAGGCCTTTCTCCTGAGTTGCCTCAGGGAGGACTTGAACTGCCAACGTTTTGGTTAGCAAAATAGTTAATGAGCATATTAACTGTCTTAGTCATCTAGTGCTGCTGTAACAGAAACACGACAAGTGGATGGCCTTAACAAAGAGAAATTTATTTTCTCACAGTCTAGTAGGCTAGAAGTCCAAATTCAGGGTGTCAGCTCTGGGGGAAGGCTTTCTCTCTCTGTTGGCTCTGGAGGAAGTTCCTTGTTGTCATCAGTCTTCCCCTGGACTAGGAGCTTCTCTGCACAGGAACCTCGAGTCCAAAGGATGCGCTCTGCTCCTGGTGTGTGTTTCTTGGTGGTATGAGATCCCTCATTCTCTGCTTGCTTCCCTTTTATCTCTGGTAAGGTAAAAGGTGGTGCAGGCCACACCCTAGGGAAACTCCCTTTACATTGGATCAGGGATGTGACCTGGGTAAGGAAGGTGTTACAGTACCACCCTAATCCATTTTAACATAAAATTACAATCACAAAATGGAGGCCAACCACACAATTCTGGGAATCATGGCCCAGCCAAATTGATACACACATTTTTGGGAGGACATAATTCAAACCATGACATTAACTATTTGCACTACTGTGGGAATCTGTATTTTGCTGTATTTTCCAGCACTTAAAATGGCAGGAGGACTAGGTCCTGAGTCTGCAGTAATGGACAAAACCATCTGGACAGGAGAGCATATAAAAATTAGAGAAACTGAGCTCTGAGGGATGGAGAAGAGGGCAGAGCTACACATGCAAGTGACAGGGGAAGCCTGCTCTGAGGAGGTGGCATCAAGCTGAACTCTGCAGGACAAGAAAGAGACAAGGGGAAGAGCATTCACAGTGAGGAAACTGCTTGTGCAAAGACCTGGGGTCAGTGTCTGAGGCTCTTGAAGAAGACCAGGTCAGAGAGTGTAATGGGCAGTGGATGGGGTGTGGAAGACTGGCAGTAAGTGAAGGAGGGAGGGAGCAGGGGCCAGTTGTGCAGGTAGGTGAGGAGTGTGGAGGGCTTTGAGTAGGGGAGTGAAAGGATTCGACCTATGTGCAACCTCATAAAGCTCACCTGGTGTTAGCATCGTGTCTCTAATCCAGCAACCAAGAAAACCCAAGTGCTCTTCAGATCTCTCCTGGAATCCCTGGATGGTTGCCAGCGTGGACCTCCTACACAGCACAGCTGGAAGTCAGCTTGCCTGTCTTTCTCTACACCTTGCTCGCATGCCCACCAGCTCTCTCCAAAAAAGTCCCCTCTACACCCAAACCCAGTTCTGAATCTCTCCATTCCCTCCCCGCCTTTATTATGCAGATTATCTTGGCTGCCTGGAGTCTTTAGCTTTATATTTTCCTTCTCTGCCCTTACTCAGATTCTTCCCAGCAAAATATGGCCAGAGCTGACTCTAAGAGCTCACCCCTTCCCCACTGGGAAGGCAAGGGAGGGAGGAAGATTGCATAGGCTTGTGATTTATTTATTCTTTAGCCCTGCCCCATGCCCCTACATGAAATATGTGCAGTGGATTAGAGGAGAGCAAGAGAAGGAGTTAGCTGGTCGTTTAGGACAAGGGTCAGCAAACTATGGCCCACAGGCCAAATCTAGCCAGGAGGCTGTTTGTTTAAAGTTGTACTGGCACCTAGCTGCATCATTCATTATACATTGTCCATAGCTCCTTCCATACCACAATGGCAGTTGCAACAGAGGCCCACAAAGCGTAAAATATTTACTGTTTGGCCCTTCACAAAAAAAAAAAAAAAAATTTTCTTTTTCCCCAACCCTGACTCAGGAGATAATTGCATTTTGTCACTAAATTCTCAAAGGTAATTTTTTTAAAGCCAATGTTGGTTCCATTTTATTTGTTATGAAACTAAAACTTTGAAGGCAGAATAGTCTGCCCAAGGCTATCTGTAATGCATCTCCTCAGATTCTCAATCAGGTGACCTTTCTAAGCTATAGAGGCAACTCTCTGATAGTCTAAAAGGAGAGATAAGAAATGTCCACCATAGCTTTCTGTCCCTTTTTCTTTCTCATCTCCTTCTGGAATTCCCATGATGCATATAGTAGGTCTCCAGTTGTTGTCCCATGATTCCATTAAACTGTCCTCGGCCTTCTTGAGCCTCCATTCTTGTTGCTCTCCGGCTTCTGTAATTTTGACTATCTTATCCTCTAATTCACTGATTGTTTCTTCTGCCTGATTAAATCTGTTGTTAAAGCCTTCCATTGTGTTTCTCATTTCAGTTATTGTCCCTTCAGTTGCAGTGTTTCTGTTTTGTTTCTTTTTATGTCTTTTTTGAAGTCCTTATTTTGTTCTTGGGTTGTTTTCCTTATTTGTTTTACATTTTTGTCAATGTTTTCCCTTAACTCTTTAATTAAGTTTATTGTCATTATATTATAGTCTTCCACTCTTTTCATTATTCGGTCTTCCTTAAATGTACTTTCACTCCCTTCTTTATGTTCATTTGAATGGGCCATCATTTCTCTTTTCTTTGTGTGTCTTGTGATTTTTTTGTTGGGGCACTGCAATTTTCAAGGGTGTGAACTTTCTCAGTTCTCCCCAGTATCTGGTGTTTTTGCCCACACTACTTTCTGCAAAAAAAAACTCTCAGGGAGCAGAGCCTTTGACCTTTGCTTCACCATTTCATCTCCCTCTCTGTGATAGCTCTGTCTCTCTCCCTGGTTTAATTAGGATTTGGAAGTTCCAGATATCAGTTTTCAAATTTCAGTGTCTCCAAACACACAAGAGAAAACATTGTGGTCAATCTGTCCATCAGTGGCCACCACCACGCAGGTGAGATACCACACACTAAGCAGTCAGTCCACCAGGGGGCGCAGTTATCTCTCTCTGGTTATTACTCCCTTCCCTTCTGTTTCTACGTTTTCAATAGGAAAGCCCACACCCAGCAAACCCCCTTCAGGGCTGAGTGTTGCCCTCTGGTTTTGCCCGAGGCTTTCTTCCCTGTTCTGTGGAGGGCCTTGAAGGAAGTCTTGAGTGTAAGTAGCAGTATCCTCATTTAACAAATGAACAAGCATGCCTTGGGTCATTAATCCGCTGAAGGGCCACCTCTTCCCCCACAAAATTAAGTGGTAGAACTAGGATTCTCTTTCCTGAACCATACTACACGCCTCATATTTAAAAAAAAAAAAAACAAAACAAAACCCGTTGCTATCAAGTTGATTCCTACTCATAGTGACTCTGTATGACAGAGTAGAACTGCCCCATAGGGTTTCCAAGTAGTGGCTACTGGATTCAAACTGCTGACCTTTTGGTTAGCAGCCGAGCTCTTAACCACTGCACCACCAGGGCTCCTGCCTATAGGTCATCAGAAATTGATGAGAAATTTACCAGAGGTCTCAATGCCAGATGCCTACAGAGGCCAGGCAGATAGTGTCCACAGGTGAAGCCAACTTAGGTGAAAGCAACTGACATTTGGCCTCGGTATTGGAGCACGAGAGGGAGTGGTGGGGACTGTGGTGAACTGAAGAGCAGACATCTCATCTAAAGAGAACAATATCACCACAATGGCCCAGTGTTTCTAATTTTCAAGATGCTAGAAATCTGAATTTTTATGTAAATCTAATTTTTAAGTGAAATATCTTTATGTTTAAATGTTGAAACTATTTTAACCATAAAAGATAGGACAAGCCAAAAGGAGGCAGCCTGGACAAAGCATAGCTGAGTGTGTCCTACAGGCCACCAGGGATTGACCTCTGATGTATGGCATACACATTGGAGCAACCATCAAAACTTTCCTCAGGAAAAGGAGGTGAGAGGAAGCTGTAGATAAGGCAGCTGGGGAAGCTGCCTGGGCTCTCACCAGAAGAAGCTTCCATACCAACTGTCAGTCCTGGCTTCTAGTCAGACCTTCCGCTGTACACTGAGAGTACCTCATGCTCCACTGATCATCAAAGGGAAGGAAGTGCCAGGAAGCCAACAAGGACACAGGGTGGGGTGGGCCCTAGGAGAGCCTGGGGACTAAGATAAAGCTGGTAAGTTTGTCCTGGGGGCAGTCACAAGGGGCTTCCAGGGGTCCACATACCTACCTTTTCAAAAGTAAGAAAAAACTCATAGATCCATAGCATAGACCCAAAAACTCATAAACTCATAGAGTACAGAATACAACTGCCCCATAGGGTTTCTAAGGAGTGACTGGTGGATTTGAACTGCCACCCTTTTGGTTGGTAGCAGTATCACTTAACCACTGCGCCATTGGGACTCCTTTCAAAAGTAATAATGCCTCAAAATTATGTTGAAAGTATCAAAGATATATACCCAAAAAGAGGGATTATTGCTTATGGATCATGGAGTTTCTCTTTACAGTGATGGAAAAATCACATTGATTAATGGTAAGGGTCGCAAAGCTGATTAATGTAATTGCTGTCAGTAAGTTGTATATCTGTGAAAAGCTGAATTGGCAAATGTGTGATATATATATTTACAACAACAGAGAGAGAGAGGGAGAGCAGCTGATGAGGCTGCTTAGGTATAATCAAACACCTCATGGCATTCAGTTCCTTGGTTTGGAGGTTTAGAGTCATGGTTTCATGAGACATCCCTGTTAATTGGCCTAATGTCATGTTTAGTGTTTCTGTTCTACCTTCTGGTTCATTGTATCATGCGTGCCTGGGGTCTTAATAGCTTTCAAGCAGTCATCCAAAGTACAACGATTGGTCTCTATTTGCCTGGAGCAACAGAGGAAGGAGAGTTAGGACTAGGAAGAGGAGATGGAATGTATGGCTAATTGCCTCCATGAACAACTGCCTCCTTTGCCATGAGACCAGAAGAACTGGATTGTGCCCAGCTATCATGACTGAACATTTTGATCAAAGATTCTGTAGAAGAATCCTGATCAAAAGAGGGAAAATGTAGAACAGAATTTAAAATTCTCATGGAATCCAGCCTTTCGGGAGCCATGGAGGGTGGATGAAGCCCTGAAGCTATTGCCCTGAGATAATCTTTAAGCCTTAATCCAAAAATATCCCCTGAAGTCTTCTTTAAACCAAACAACATTTTAGCTGAACTAGTAAAAAATGTCTGCCTTGAGCATTGTGCTCTTTTAAAGAACTATATGAGATCGAATTGACATGAGCAACTTGAAAGATAGGATACTTAGTGAGTTATGTTAATGGAGAAGGGACAATTCAGAAAAGGACAGTGAAAATGGATGTACAACTAGAAGAATGTAATCAGTGTCAATGACTTATACACGTAGAAATTGTTGAATTGGTGTATGTTCTGCTGTGTATAGTCTCAACAACAAAAAATAAAATATATTATTTAAAAAAAAAAAAGTGTACCTTACCTTAGGAAATACTGGGAGGAAAGTTCATGTATTTTTAAGTCAGAGGACCCTGGTTTCCAATCTCGTTTGCACCATTACCCACTAGGTGACATTGGACAAACTCTCAAGAGCCTTGGTTTCCTCATTGTAAGGTGGGTTTAATAAAAGCACCTGTCCTATCACCTCGGGACGATATGAGGATGAACTGAGCTGATGAATGGTACCCACTGCAGAGATGCCACTCATCAACTTGTAGCTGTCGTTGGCTGAAGCTGGCTGACAGAGTGTATTTCTTCACCTCCTGCGACCTGTGACACTGACTTCCTGAGACTTTCCTAAAGTGAAGACAGCTTCATCCATCCTCCACCCATCTCACCTGCAGCGCTATCGCTTCAAGACCGCACAAGACTTGTCGTGAGGTTGTGTACGTGGGGTGTGGGTAATGGATAACTTAGAAAGGCTGTGGGCATCAAAGGAGGGAGAATAACCCTGTGGACCAAAATAATGCTGCAGGAAGAGCCCTTCATTCCCAAACGTGCACATTCAAGAGGGTTGAGAAACCCAAAGACAGCAATTATCATTTACTTAGCAACTAAAGCTTCAAGTTTCAAAGTTCAAAGCTTTTCAGAATCAGATTCCAGAGGCAGGAATTACTTGCAGACAGCAGAAGTTATTCTCCAACTTCTGTTCAGTTGAGAGAGATTTGTGGTGATTTGTTGACCATCAGCTATGTGGAAGGCTTTGGGTGTGGGTAACTGAAAATATACACATAGGAGCACCTGCTCTCAGCCGCTAGTAACCTACTCAGGGACACAAAACAAATACACCTGTCACCAGAGCAGCCCAGATCAATAATCTTCTCCTTGGACCTTGTTATAGATTGAATGTGTCCCACAAAATGTGGAGCGAGATCCTCACCCCTGTATTTTTGTAAGTATGACACAGTTTGGAAATCAGTTTTTTCTTTTTATGTTAAATGGGTGTAGGTGGGCTTTAAACTTAATCACTTCTGAGTTATCAAAAGGCCAGAATAGACACAGGGAACAGGACAGATGCTGAGGAACCAAGGAATGCCTAGGGCTGCTGATGAGGAAGGAATCTGCACGGCCAGGACCCTGACTTGGACTTCTAGCCTCCACAACTGTGAGAAAATAAATCTTTAAAGATACTCACTTGTGATATGGGTGTTACAGTAACACCAGGTGACTAAGACAGACCCCCGCCACTCACTCCCACACATCCTTTGCTGTCCTTTCCCCAAGACCAGATTAAATACTTTTAGAATTTTCTAGATAATGAAAAACATTAATCTACCACCACCACTTATTAAAAAAATAAAGGAAACAAACAGTTGCCGTTGAATCTGTTCCCACTCATGGCAACCCCATGTCAGTGTACAGCTGTGCTCTGTAGGGTTTTCAGTGGCTGATTTTTTGGAAGTAGATCACCAGGCCTTTCTTCTGAGGTGCCTCTGGGTGGACTCGAATCTCCAGCCTTTTGGTTAGCAGCCAAGCACATTAATTGTTTGCACCACCCAGGGAACCCACCACCACTTATATGTAATTAAAAATAAATTTTTATTTTTTCCAAATGACACAAAAGTCAACTACATGTTGAAATTAAAATCCTTCCTTTCTGGAACCTTTGACAGCTGAGTGCTGCTGAGTCTATCCAGATGAACATCTTTGTGTGCATGCCTGCTCATTCCTGCTGATGCCTCAGTGCACACCGCAGCGGCCCGTCTACCATGGCCACGGCCGATTTGGCTTGGGCTGTTATACCCAGGAAGTGCTGGGCGCTTTCCTGTCAGCTCCCTTTAATCCTCCCACCAAGCTCTCATCACCCCATTTACAGATGAGGAAATTGAGGCTCCCAGGGAGGTTACGGTCTTGTCCCCAGGTCCCAGGGGTAGTAGGAGCCAGAGCTGGCCTTCCTGCTAGGGCTGTGCGGTTCCAGGGCTAACTGATCAGCTGGCACGTGCCTTCAGCTGGCAGCTCTGCCTGTGGGCCGCTGAGCCCGGCCGCCCCAGGGCTAAGCAGCAGAGCCCCGGCTCAGCTGGGTGTGGGCTGTGTGCACAGCTGCCGGGCCAGCCGGGCTCGCACAGGAAGCGCTGTGGTCCATTTCGGGTGGCTGACAAGCCTCCTCTGCTTGAGGTTTGAGTGCGCAGAGACGCAGATATTTAGGATGAGGAACAGAACGAACTGAACTTCCCAAAGGCGAGATTTGCCAACAATAAGGATGTGCAGAGTGAGCTTCAGAGGTGGGCTGGAGAAACGAGGGGACTGGCTCTGGCAGCCGGTTTCCATGTCTGGGCATGTTGTTTCACTTGGTAGGTTTTTCGTGGTGGGGGTGGACAACTTGTAATTGATACAAGTTCAGATTGACAGAAGAGTTGCAAGAATAGTACAATATTATATAAACACAGAGATTTTTGTCCCTATATACAGTTACACATGTAACATATTTTCCAAACCATTTGAGAAGACACTGGGGACACTGTGTCCATTTACCTCTAAATACTTCAGTGTGTGTTTCCTAGGAGTAAGGTATTCTCTTACATAATTACAGTAAGTTATCAAAACCAAGAAATTAAACATGGATACAATACTATTGTCTAACCCACTTTCTGTCTTCAAAGTTTGTTAATTGCCCCAGTAATGTCCTTATAACCAAAAAACAAACCAACAAGTAAACCTGTTGTCCTCGAGTCGATTCTGACTCGTAGTGACCCTGTAGGACAGAGTAGAACTGCCCCATAGGGTTTCCAACGAGCAGCTGGTGGATTCGAATAGCTGAACACTTAACTACTGCACCCATGTAGCCACTTCTTTCTCCCCCATCCTGCATCCAACCCAGGCTCACTCACTGGATTTAGTTGTTACGATTCTTTAGTTTCCAAATGGCACTGTTATATTCATTTTATTTTATTCTATGTTTAACTTCTGTTAAAGTGAAACATGCATACAGAAAGTGCTTAAATCAGTACCCAGCTCATGACTTTTCACAAAGTCGACTTATACCTGTGTAACCAGCACCTCGTGCTGGTTTTAGATGGTGTTTCTATATGGCATCAACAAACAATCCCTTGGTTATCAGAGTAAATGGTTCTCATGATGTGAACTCGGCACATAGGTGTGCAGCCAGCCACATGACGTGAAAGACTCTGGCTTTGGCTGAAGGACCTCCATCGCTCCTCTTTAAGTCGGATTTTACCACTTCATCTGAGCCAAAATGCTCTGAAGTAGAACAGGACAGGAGGTATTTGCCCAGGCCTCACAGCTCTGGGACCTGAACCTGGGTCTCCTGGCTCCAAGCCTGTTGCTCCTTCTCTTGCACCCTGGAGCCTCTTGGCCCGGCTGCCTGATTCCAGGAAACATGTCTGGCTGTAGGAAGATTCCTGGTACCCTTTGCTGGGATGGTAATTCCTAACCATCTTTTTGTATAAGCAGCAGTCCAGTCTTCTCCATCCTAACTTTTTGATGTCCTCAGGAAACGAGACAAAAAGGTGGGGAAAGTCACCACCGAGGGCCTGCATTTGGGCCTCAGAATCCAAAAGTACCATTGGCGTGTGTCAACGTGCAGCCCCCATATGTGGAATCAGTGGCAATGCTCTAAGGGTTACTTCTCGTCACCCTGGGGGCCCTCTTGGGCTTTGCTTCAGATGCCTCTTACCTTCTTGGAGGATCCCAGGGCTTAGAAGTTGGGGCTGGGTTGTTGTAGATCATTTTCTCAAAAGAAAGTCCTGAGAGCATATATTTGCGAAAATAAAATCTATGATACTCTGTTCTCCGACTTTTATGGATTCTGTTTTTAAAGGAACATTTTCTTAGTCCTCTTGCCCTGAATAAGAATATTAGAAATTCTTTGATTAAGGGGATGTATCCATCAACAAGACATGTGTACATGTGTGGTGTGGATGGGTGCATGACAGAGCTAAATTTGAACCCAAGTCTTTCTTGCAAAATGCAGCTTCCTGTGTCTGCTGGCTGGGAGAGACAAATGGCTTTAATGACAGCAGAATGAGTTAATCCAAAGGGGCTTCCCGAGTTGTCACATGAGTTAGATCAAGTCAGTGTCTCCACTGTCTTTGATCACTCACCAGACGCTTGTTACTCCTTATCTATCACTGTCTTACCTGGCAGTCCCACGTATGCCTTCTCCAGGACAGGGACAATGTCATATACCTCTTTGAGTGTCCTTGCCCAGAGCCCTAAAAGAAGAAGGTCTTCAGTAAAGTGGGTAGGCAGTGACTTACATACCAACTTTGCATGTCTTTTCATGCTGCGCCTTGTCGTCTTTGGTTTTCTTTTTTCCTGCCACTTCCCAGAGTGTACTTTCTTACCATCAGAAGAACTTTTCTTTGAGAGTTTGCATTAACCAATTCTGCTCTCTTGTTTGCTGCTGGGCAAATGAATCAAATTAGTGGTTTGAAGTTTTAATAAAACAAGTTCAAGTTATTTTAACAAATATGCATTCAGCACTTACTATGTGGCCAGTTGAATAAGACACTGGATAGTGTTGTTGTTAGGTGCTGTTGTGTCAGCTCCAAGTCATAGAGACCCTACGTACAACAGAACGAAACACTGCCCAGTTCTGTGCCATCCTCAGAATTGTTGGTGTGTTTGAGCCCATTGTTGCTGCCACTGTGTTAATCCATCTCACTGAGGGTCTTCCTCTTTTTCACTGACCCTCTGCTTTACCAGTCATGAAGTCCTTCTCCCTCAATTGGTCCTTCCTGATGACGTGTCCAAAGTAAGCCATACAAAGTCATGCCATCCTCACGTCTAAGGAGCGTTCTGGCTGTACTTCTTCCAAGACATTTGTTTGTTCTTCTGGCAGTTCATCATATATTCAGTATTCTTCGCCAACACAATTCAAATGTGTCTATTCTTTTTCGGTCTTATTTTTCATTATCCAGTTTTCACATGCATGTGAGGTGATTGAAAAATACACAGCTTGGGTCAGGCACGCCTTAGTCATAAAAATGACATCTTTGTTTTCTGGCACTTTAAAGAGGTCTTTTGCAGCAGATTTGCCCAATGCAATAGGTCGTTTGATTTCTTGAGTGCTGCTTCCATAGGTGTTGATTGTGGATCCAAGTAAAATGAAATCCTTGACAACTTCAGTCTTTTCTCCATTTATCATGATGTTGCTTATTGGTCCAGTTGTAAGGATTTTTATTTTCTTTATGTTGAGGTGTAATCCATACTGAAGGCTGTGGTCTTTGATGTTCGTCTGTAAGTGCTTCAAGTCCTCTTCACTTTCAGCAAGCAAGGTTGTGTCATCTGCATATCGCAGGTTGTTAATGAGTCTTCCTCCAATCCTGATGCCGTGGTCTTCTTCATATAGTTCAGCTTCTCAGATTATTTCATCAGCATACAGATTGAATAAATATGGTGGAAGGCCATAACCCTGCCATACACCTTTTTCGATTTTAAACCAAGTGGTATCCCCTTGTTCTTTCTGTTTGAATGACTGCTTCTTGATCTACATACAAGTTCCACATGAGCACAGTGAAGTGTTCTGCAATTCCCATTCTCTGCAATGTTATCCAGAATTTGTTATGGTCCACACAGTTGAAGGCCTTTGCATAGTCAATAAAACACAAGTAAACATCTTTCTGATATTCTCTGCTTTCAGCTAAGAGCATCTGACATCAGCAATGCTATCCCTCATTCCGTGTCCTCTTCTGAATCCAGCTTGAATTCCCAGCAGTCCCTGTCAATGTATGACTATACTGATGGGCAAAACACTGGCTGTGTGCTCAGGGCACTCACCCTGCACTAGAACCTTGCTGACTCCGTAGTCTGTCAATCAGCAGCATACACCTTCCTAGGGAGCTTGTTAGGAATGCAGAATCTCAGGTCCTCTCTCAGACATGCTGAATCGAAACCTGCATTTTAACAAGATCCCCAGATGACTCGTGCACATTCACGTTTGAAAGACACTAGTCTGGTGACTATTTTGTCTGTTAGTTTTATTCCTAGTAATAAAGAGGGTTGCAGACAAGACCAAGCTCACATAGGAACCTGTGTCCAGTTCTGGTCATCACAAGACTGAAATTGCAAAAATAGTATCAGGGACTCCTGTATTCCCATTGCCCAGGAAAATTAGTGCAGAGCGCAGCCACGCTGAAAGTAAAGGCTCCGAGGGGTGTTGAAGGGGTCCGGCTGCCTAAAATGGAGGCGATGCCTGGGAGTGCTTTATCTGAATTTATACTGAAAAGAAAAATGTTGGTTGTGTTCTTCCAGAAACAGACTCAGAGATAGGAAATGAATGCAGGTAGTTTACTTGGGAGGTGATCACAAGAAGGACAGGTAGGGGAGCAGCAAAGTGAGGCAGAGAAGGGAAACTAGTCAATAAATAGAAGCTGTGGGCGACTGGGGCGCACTCTCTCTGAGGATCTTGGGGAGGCTGTGTAGAGCACGTCCGAGTTGTCCTGCCTAAGAGTGAGAGAGCTGGGGTAGCTATACACCAGCTGCCAGCACTCATTGGCTGGGGGCTGCTCCTGAGGGTGTTAACTCCCCTGCATTCTGGCTTGTTCTGATCTTCCCAGCCACGGAGCATCCTCAACCCTTGGGCAGAAACTTCCAGGTGTTGCAGTGGAAAGCTATCACAGCACAATAGAATGTGACTTCCCAGGGTAACGAGTAGGGCACCAACAGCACCTGGTACCCGTATCCTCTCTGAAACGGTAACCCAAGGGTGCATCAGCAGACTTCTGCATCAAAGCCAGCTTCCTGATGAGGAACCAACCCTCTGCATTCACTAAGTTTCACAGCATCAGTGAGTCATCCCTCAGAGTTACTAATCATCTTCACAAGACTATGAAAATAACTGAGCTTCACACTTTCTTAAAATCTAAATTCCCTTTTCATAATCCCTCCGACTTCTTCCTTCCCTAAATCAAGTAAGAGTGTCCAGGGGACATTGTCATACTCAGCTTACAGAAAATGTTTTAAGTGTTCTATTTCAAAATAGATGCGGCAAGTTATAGAGTCATGCCCCATCTCCGATTCCTTTCCCTGGGAATCCTTACTCCCTTCTTTCTGTTTTTTGTTTTTCTATTAAAACCAAAATTCTAAATACAGCAGTTGCTGTCCCCAGGGCCCATGTCAGTGTCCTTTAAATTAGCATTTCCCTTAGGATTTCTGCAGAACACCGGTCCCCAAAAATGGTTGTCAACAAAGAGTCCTAAGACCACTTTGTTTGGGGAACCCTGCACATTTCGTCCCCTTCCTAGAGACCCACACTGGGCATCAGCATCTTAAAGATTCTGAGAAGTCCGCAGTGACCTTGTGTTAATGGATTGAATTGTGTCTCCCAAAAATGTCTGTCAGCTTGGCTAGGCCATGATTCCCAGTATTGTGTGATTGTCCACCATGTTGTTAACAGATGTGATTTTCCTATGTGTTGTAAATCCTGTCTCTATGATGTTAATGAGGCAAGATTAGAGACAGTTATATTACTGAGGCAGGACTCAATTTACAAAACTAGATTTTGTCTTAAGTCAATCTCTTTTGAGACATAAAAGAGAGAAGCTAGCAGAGACAGGGGGACCTCATACCATTAAGAAATAAGAGCCGGGAGTGAGCATGTCTTTTAGACCTGGGGTCTCTGTGCTGAGAAGCTCCTAGATTAGGGGAAGATTGATGACAAGGACCTTTGTCCAAAGCTGACAGAGAAAGAAGGACTTTGCCTGGAGCTGGCAACCTGAATTCAGACTTCTAGCCTCCTAGACTGTGGGAGAATAAATCTCTGTTTGTTAAAGCCATTCACTTGTGGCATCCCTATTACAGCAGCACTAGGTAACTAAGATACCATGTTTAGTCGAATGTTTAACCTGGTTACATCAGATATTTCAAATGTTATTGGACCAGTAATCTATTTGTGGAAATCACACCTGTTGACATCCTGCATCACTAGTATTGGATGGAAAACAATTGGGAAAATGCTACTTTAAACACACAACCACTCTCTAGTACACTGGAGATTAGCAGGCGTTTGGAGTGGGTCGAGTAGAAGCATGGGTTACAAGGCAAATTACAGCTTAGAGTTTACTGTTTGTTTTCTGTTTTTTTTTTTGTTTTTGTTTTAACTAGAAAGAAGTGAAAACCTCTTGACACATAACTGATGTTCTGGAATGAGGTTTAGTGACAGGAGTGACTTTGATTCCATACTGAAGTTGACTCCTGGTGTGTAATTGAGTAGATTGGTCACAAAAGTTGGGGTGAATAGGTGAAATTCAAGTCGAGGGGAATGTGGGATGTCTGGGTAGGCTAGGACCATGGCTTGAGGGGATGAGAGGAATGTGGGATGCCTGGGCAGGCTAGAGGCCTGGCTTGAGGGGATGAGGGGGCCAGTAGCTCAGCCATGATAATTGAAAGATCATCCTTAAAGGCTCATCTTCCAGCACTATGTAGGGCAATATTCTGTTGTGATCCATAGGGTTTTCCTTGGCTAATTTTCAAAAGTAGATCTCCAGGCCTTTCTTTCTAGTCTGTCTGAGTCTAAAAGCTCCACTGAACCCTGTCCACCAGGGGTGACTGCTGGTATTTGGTATACTGGTGGCATAGCTTTTAGCATCATAACCACAGGAAAACAAACTGACAGATCAGTGGGCCTATATTGTCACACCTGTAATTGCCCCACCAGGAGAAGGGTCCTGTGAGCATCTTGATGCTGATGCATCAGATTTTGGCTATGTCTGTCTATAATTATATTACATAAATCCATAAATAAATGCATCCACATGTATTGCATAATTGGCGTCATATAATACATACAGTTTTGCAACTTTTTTCCACATATCAGTATATTGACATTGATATATAATATATTGATGTACAGTGTAATGACATATCAATAAATATGTACCAAAATCACCATTTTAATGGCAATATTCCACTATATGGCTGTACCACCCTCTATTTCACCAGTCCACTGTGGTCAGACATTTAATCCTTTTTCCATTGTTGGCTATTATGCTGCCAGGAACATTCTTTCACATATATCTCATTATCTTTGGGTCAATTCCTAGCATTGAAATACTGAGTCCAGTGGTTTCCATACTTACAATGTTGATGTATACGTCCAGATTGCCTTCCAGAAAGCGTGAATCATTATCCTCAAGAGCTTGTAGAAAGCCCAGTGGAACCAGCTGTTCAGTAGGAAGCTGGAGGTGGTAAAGGGAAGTGAAAAATGATCATGGTATCCACAGCACTGCATTCCGGAAAGGCAAAGAAGGACAGCTGGGAACCACCAACAGATTGAGCCAGAAGAGGCATTAGAAACCATTGATCTATTTAATACTTGAGGGAACTGAAGTCCAGGGAGGTTACGCAACCCCCAACCAAGGCCACAAAGTTGGCAGTTATTTTACAATGGGTGGCCCCAAACATGAGGGATAGTCTTCAAAAAAGTGAAAAACATGACTCTCCTACAAATATAAAGTGAGTGTGTGTCAAAGATTGATTTAACTCACGCATAGAGACAAAAGATTATTAGTGGTTACCAGGGGCTGGGGAGGGAGGTATGGGGAGTTATTGCATAAGGGGTACTGAGTCTCTGATTAAAACCGAACCCGACCCATTGCCATCAAGTTAATTCCAACTCATGGCAACCCCATTTGTTACAGAGTAGAACTGTACCATAGGGTTTTCTTGGCTGTAATCTTTATAGAAGCAGATAGCCAGGGCTTTCTTCAGTGATGCCTCTGGATGGGTTTGAACTGCCAACCTTTAGGTTGGTAGTTGAGTGAAAACTGTTTGCACCACCCAGAGACCTTCATGCTTGTTGGTATGTTTGAGTCGATTGTTGTGGCTCTTACGTTAATCCATCACATTGAGGGTTTCTCTCATTTTCACTGACCCTCTCCCAAACATGATGTCCTTTCTTAACTATAGGAACAACCTTTTGTGGCTGGGCTGATGTGAATTAACAGTGCTGATCTTAGTGGTGAATTTGACCAAAGCTTCTTTGGCAGTGGAGTTTCTCTAAATGCTTGAAGGTTGAAAGGGTACCACACTCAGGTTTAGTTCTTATTTCCCATGCAAATGGGTACCTGGGCCAGAGATGCCTGCTCACTGTGTGGAATCAGCTCTTATCAGGCTTCCAGAGTTCCAATCACACCTGGAGAAGGTGGTAGCTAGCTCCCAGGAGGCTGGATTGCCCACTTGTGATCTCCCTGGTCCCTATTGTGAATTCCAGGATGCTAGTCCCCACATAACATGTTTGTTACTGACAAAAAAACAAAACAAACCAATAAATTTTGACCAACACAACTGCAAGCCTCTTCAACTTAAGCTTCATGAAGACATAGATTAGTGCACTTCAGTTCTAAGATGGACTGATTTTCAAAACTGATCATCTCTGAAGTCATTTGTATCCTATAGTCAGTGGTGTGCTATAATTATAATTGGTATTTTTTTTTTCTTGACGGCACATAATATAAGAGCGTCTTATAATTGATAGTGGCATCCCTAGGTGGTGCAAACAGTTAACATGCTCGGATGCTAACCAAAAGGTTAAAGGTTTGAGTCCACCCAGAAGCAGCTCGGAAGAAAAGCCTAGTGATCTACTTCTTAAAAATCAGCCATTGAAAACCCTGTGGAGAACAGTTCTACTCTGACACACGTAGGGTTGCTGTGACTCAGAATCTCAAGGTCAACTGTTTATAATTGGTAGCATCTTAAATTTGATGAAGCACAGTATGTGTTTTTGTTTCTCTTCCCTGTTGTAGTCCCAGAGTCTGATGCTTAATAAGTACTCTATAAACATTTCTTGGAAATACAAAGAAAAAAATACAAATCAAACTTACAACACAACTGTTAAACCTAACTAGGGCTATAGAAAAGATCAGTGCCAACTCTGAGAAAGAACTTAGTTCTTTGTGATGCTTCTGTAGTGTAGCTTGTTACTTAACCTAGAAATGCAAAGGCAGAGGTGGTAATGTGGTACCATCTATGAGTCCTGAGGTCATTGAATAATGTAACACAATACTGGCCTCGTACACCTGACAAAATAAGTCAAGGCTTCAGCAGAATGGCTGTTTTAAGATGTAGCCGCACAAGCTGCTCCCATATTTCATATATTGTACTACCAATGCTGTATTTATCTTCTTAAAAACCACTTTTATTTTTTTCCAAGGAAGCACTAAATTGCAGGTTATATCAGAGTGTTTGCTCTACAGTGTAGTTTCTTTTTTTTGAAAGTTGAGAAGATATTTATTGGAACAGAAATACAAACATAAGGCCCAAAGAAGACGACCAGAACATTTAATTGTGTTTTTTTCCTAATTAACCTACTTTAGTTATGTTTACAGTTCCTGGACTGTCCCATATATTCTGTTATAACTTTGTTCCATGTGTGTCCCAAGTTGAAAAGTTTTAAGCTATAAACACATGGGGAGTTTTCTAGAAATGCTTCTGTGGTCAAAGCTTTCTTTGCCTTGCTCAGGGTACACTGGAGGACTGGCAGTGCCCAGATCCATCACAGACACTCAGGAAGCCTTGGTCATTGTTAATTGGATTTGCAGGAGCCAAAAATGGGCTCAGTGGCTCCACAGCAGACATTTTGGTGAATATAAACCTATGGAATTGATTCCTAATGTCACAAAAGAGAATGCTTCCAATATCCATATCCAGGAAGAGCCCTACTCGGTGTTACCAGGGTTCACCCAGAGGATAGTCAAAGGCATGGCGCTGGCTGAGTAGACCTCCCCCTTCCTCACACCCACAGTCCAGAAGCCAGTTCTGTATACAGGAGGATAGTCCCTTGTCGATAAACAGATTCTCTGCAAAAACTCAGATTCCACTCTTGGCTTGTTCCCATGTCCACCTCCCAGTAATGATGGCCAGAGGTGAACCGAGGAGAGCCCAGGACACAGGTGGAGTAGATGCTCGTCTTCCCATGATCTTTCCGATTCTGTTTGAGATACCCACCTCAGACATTCCTTATAGCTTGACACTATTTAAGATTTTTAGTCTTTATATCTTGTTAGGTAGGCCAGAAGTTACTGACATTTTAGTGTTTTTTTGTTTGTCTGTTTGTTTTAATTGATCTGAGACTCTTTGTTGGACTCTAGTTGGCTGTGTATAAGCATTGAAGATTTCAGTTATTATGTAGTGACATAGAAGAACAGACAAGAATATGTTAGTTAATATCATAATTAGGGATTAGACATCTTTTAAATCAGGATTTGTAAGAGTTAATTGAAAGCCAAGAGAAAAGGTTTTAAGGCATTTTAGGCTTAGTTTGAGTTGTTTTGAAGGGGCCCTGGTGGCACAATGATTTAGCACTAGGCTGCTAACCAAAATGTTGGAGGTTTGAATCCACCCAACAGCTCTGCGGGAGAAATACCTGGTGATCTCTTCCATAAAGATTACAGCCAAGACCCTGTCACATGGGGTCAGTATGAGTTGGAATCGACTTGACAGCTCCCAACAACAACGTAAGTTGTGAGGCCACTTCTGTGGTGCGAGACTTGGCTGTGGCCACTTTATGAGCAATTTTACTTTGAGTGCCATCAATATATATACAACATTGATTATTAACTAAGGCATAGACATTATTTTGAGAAGCTGATAGAAATGATGCCAGAGATCACCTCATAGAATTTTACAAGACCAATGACTTCTTCATTGGAAGTACCTTTTCTCAACAACATAAATGGCGACTATACACATGGACCTCACTGGATGAAAAACACAGGAATCAAATCAACTACATCTGTGGAAAGAGACAATGGAAAAGCTCAATATCATCAGTCAGAACAAGGCCAGAGGCTGACTGTGGAACACACGATCAATTGCTCATGTGAAAGTTCAAGTTGAAGCTGAAGAAAATTAAAACAAGTCCACAAGAGCCAAAATACAACCTTGAGAATATCCCATCTAAATTTGGAGACCATCTCTAGAATAGATTGAACACTAATGACCGAAGACCAGATGAGTTGTGGGATGACATCATACATGAAGAAAGCAAAAGGTCACTAAAAAGACAGGAAAGAAAGAAAAGACCAAAATGGATGTCAGAAGAGACCCTGAAGTTTGCTTTTGAATGTAGAGTAGCTGAAGTGAATAGAAGAAATGATGAAGTGAAAGAACTGAACAGAAGATTTCAAAAGGCAGCTCAAGAAGACAAAGTAAAGTATCATAATGAAATGTGCAAAGACTTAGAGTTAGAAAACCAAAAGGGAAGAATACACTGAGCATTTATCCAGCTGAAAAAGCTGAAAAAAAAATTCAAGCCTTGAGTTGCAATTTTGAATGACGCTATGGACAAAACATTAAACGATGCAGGAAGCATCAAAAGAAGATGGAAGGTATCATGGATTGAATTCTGTCCCCCAAAAAATGTGTGTGTCAGTTTGGCTGGGCCATGTTTCCTGGTGTTGTGTGATTTTCTTATATGTTGTAAATCCTGCCTCTGTGATGTTAATGAGGGAGGATGGGTGGCAGTTGTGTTAGTAAGACAGGACTCAATCTACAAGACTGGATTGTGTCCTGAGGAAATCTCTTGAGATATAAAAGACAGAAGTGAGCAGAGAGACAGGGACACCTCATACCACCAAGAAAGCAGTGCCGGGAGCAGAGCGTGTCCTTTGGACCCTAGGTCCCTGCGTGGAGAAGCTCCTACTCCAGGGGAACATTGATGAGAAGGCTGACAGAGAAAGCCTTCCCCTGGAGCTGACACCCTGAATTTGAACTTTTAGCCTACTTTACTGTGAAGAAATAAATTTCTCTTTGTTAAAGCCATCCACTTGTGGTGTTTCTGTTGTAGCAGCACTAGATGACTAAGACAAAAGGAATACATAGTATCACTATACCAAAAAACATTGGTCGACATTCAGCCATTTCAGGAGGTAATGTATGATCAAGAACCAATGGTATTGAAGGAAGAAGTCCAAGCTGCACTGAAAACATTGGAGACAAAACAAGGCTCCAGGAATTAATGCAATACCAACTGAGATGTTTCAACGAACAGATGCAGCACTGGAGGTGCTCATTCACCTGTGCCAAGAAATTTGGAAGACAGCTAGCTACCTGGCCAGCTGACTGGAAGAGATCTATGTTTGTGCCCATTCCAAAAAAAAGTGACCGAATAGAATGCAATAATTATCGAACAATATCATTAATATTACACAGAAGTAAAATTTTGCTGAAGGTAATTCAGAAATGGTTGCAGCAATACATCGACAGGGAACTGCCAGAGATTCAGGCCTAATTCAGAAGAGGACGTGGAATGAGGGATCTCATTGCTGATGTCAGTTGGATCTTGGCTGAAAGCAGAGAACACCAGAAAGATGTTTACCTGTGTTTTATTGGCTATGCAGAGGCATTCAACTTTGTGGATCATAACAAATTATGGATAACCTTGCGAAGAATGGGAATTCCAGAACCCTTAATTGTGTTCATGCGAAACCTGTACATAGACCAAGAGGCAGTTGTTCCAACAGAACAAGAGAATACTGCGGGGTTTAAAGTCAGGAAAGGGATACGTCAGGGTTGTATCCTTTCACTGTATTTATTCAGCCCATGTGCTGAGCAAATTAATCCGAGAAGCTGGACTATATGAAGAAGAACGCAGCCTTAGGATTGCAGGAAGACTCATTAACAACTTGCGTTACTCAGATGACACAACCTTGCTTGCTGAAAGCAAAGAGGACTTGAAGCACTTACTGATGAAGATCAAAGGCTACAGCCTTCAGTATGGATTACACCTCAACATAAAGAAAACAGAAATCCTCACAACTAGCCCAATAAGCAACAAACATTATGATAAAAGGAGAAAAGACTGAAGTTGTCAAGGATTTCATTTTACTTGGATTCACAGTCAACGCCCATGGACGCAGCAGTCAAGAAACCAAATGACCTATTGCATTGGGCAAATCTGCTACAAAAGACCTCTTTGAAGTGTTAAAAAACAAAGATATCACTTTCATGACTAAGGCGCACCTGACCCAAGCCGTAGTATTTTCAGTTGCCTCTTATGCATGAGAAAGTTAGACAATGATTAAGGAAGACTGAAGAAGAATTGATGGCTTTGAATTATGGTGTTGGCAAAGAATATTGAATATACCATGGAAGAATGAACAATTCTGTCTTGGAAGAAGTACTGCCAGAGTTCTCCTTGGAAGCGAGGATGGTGCGACTTTGTCTCATGTACTTTGGACATGTTATCAAGAGGGACCAGTCCCTGGAGAGGACATTATGCTTGGTAAGGTAGAGGGTCATCAAAAAAGAGGAAGACCGTTGATGAGATGGATTGACACAGTGCCTGCAACAATGGGCTCAAACATAGCAATGATTGTGAGGGTGGCGCAGGACTGGGCAATGTTTCGTTCTGTTGTACACAGGGTCACTATGAGTCAGAACTGACTTGACAGCACTTAACAACAAAAACAATGTAAAATTTAAACCTAATTTCTTTTGTAAAATTATTTCATGTAGATTTTGTAATTCTGAGGAGATGGTTATTACAGTAGATTTTAATTTTTATATTGAATTTTGTAATTTTAAACTTTTTTTTTAGTAATCAAAGTATGATCCTTTATTAAAATCTGTAGAATCAGTTCATTATGAGTATGAGCACGTGTATTAGGCAAGAATTGCCTTTGGCTGTTAAAAAACCAATTGCTATCGAGTTGAGAACGAGTCATGGCTACCTTATGTGTGTCAAAGAAGAACTCTGCTCCATAGGATTTTCTTTCTTTCTTTTTCTAATTTTTTGTATTTTGTTGTCGTTGTTGTTGAGAATATACACAACAAAACATAACACCAACAATTTCTACATGTACTGTTTAGTGACATTGATTACATTCTTCAAGTTGTGCAGCCATTCTCATCCTCCTTTTCTGAGTTGTTAATCACCCATTAACATAAATTCATAACATAAATTGCCCCCTAAGGTTCCTATCTAATCTTTGGAGTCTGGCTGCTGTCAATTTGATCCCATATAGATAGCTCTCAAAAGAGCATTAATGCTCAAGGCAGATAATTTTTACTAGTTAAGCTAAACTGTTGTTTAGTTTTAGGAATACTTCAGGGAATATTTTTGGTTTATGGTTTAAAGATTGTCTCAGGGCAATAGTTTCAGGGGTTCTCCAACCTTTATGGCTCTAGGAAGTCTGAAGTCCCTGAGAATTTGAAATTTTGTTCTCTATTTTCCCCCTTTAGATCAAGATTCTTCTATAGAATCTTTGATTAAAATGTTCAGTAATGGTAGCCAGGTACTATCCAGTTCATCTGGTCTCATCACAAAGGGACAGTTGTTCATGGAGGCAATTAGCCACACATTCCATATCCTTTTCCTATTCTGACTCTCCTTCTTTCTCTGTTGCTTGCAGTATAATTTTAAACATAATTAAAAAAAAAAAAAGAGGTAGAAAAAGAAAGAACAACTCTGGGCTAAGCCTCTACAGCTCCCTGAATCAGCAGCACTTAGGTAAGCATCCACCCAACCCGTTATACCTGGTTATGTGGTGAGGAGTGTCAGCCAGGTAGAGCCAAGTCCAGTCTCTTATATGTTGGCAGAAGTAGTTTACAATTGAGTCCTTGGAAGGACTGAGTTTTAAAGCAAACTTCTTACACTTGTTGAGAACTTAGCCATGGATCAGAAGAGTGCTGTTGCCATCTGGGCGTGTAAACTAGTTGGTGTTTTTGGTGGCAGATAATTGAAAAATCTCCGGCAGCATCTTTTTAGTGTGTCCATGATTCCAGCTACTTCCCCATCATGCCTCTTTGAGGTTATAATGGACTAGTTGGAACTCCACCTCCTCTGTGTCCTGATTTACCCCTTGTCCAGAAGGAAAATGAACAGGAAGTGACCAAGAGGAAGGTACAAGAGGGAAGAGGACTCATTCATTCAATATTGTATGCCAGGAACTGTTCTAGGCTCAGAGGCTACAGCAGTGAACACAAAGAAAACACTCTTGCTCTCGTGGAATCTGTCTCTGGGTGGGAGGCCCTTTGGGAGAGTTTCCAACTACAGGAATAACCCACAGGTAGAACCATCAGCCTTGAATGCAAAAGAAGGGTGCCAAGCAGCAAGGTTGGGAGGTGTCTTAGGCCAAATTCGGAGCTGAAGCTTTTCAAGAAAGTGGCTCGTCAGGCGGTGCTCCCAAGAGAAAGCCATAGTGGAGTGGGCGTCAGTGCAGATCGCTAAGCCTTCTCCCCACCCACGAATACTAATGATAGACCTCTGCTGAGGACTTCGACTGCGTCACCTCTGTGAATGCTCAACAACCCTGAAAAGCAGGTTTCCGAGTGCTCTGGCTTTATGGATGAGGAAGTTTAAGGGAACAAATTGTTTACTCACAGATATAGTGCTTGAAGCAGCAGAGTTAAAGGAATTCCAAACCAGGCATTTAGCCGAAACTATGCTTCTAAATATTAAATTCTTCATCCATGTTTCTTTCCTTTAGATGATACTATTTTCTACTTTAAGCTAGATGCATGAACTTTTTCACGTCACACTCTTCATTTCATGTAACTCAGAGGATGTGATGTGGGGGTTATCACCTTTTCTCTACTCAACTGTGTTATTTTTGGTGTGTTCTATTTGTTTTCAAACTCCAAAGTAGGAATGGAATAAAATGACAGTGAATGTTGTTTTTTGGTGACTGTAAAGGTTCCAATTGTGATAAAGGTGACGGTTTGAATATGAAAGGATAAGATGGACTATTCCATAAATGCTACTGAGGTCATTTTTTCCTCATATGGAAGGAAAAATTAAGGGCAGAGCTCTGTCTCAGGTAGAACATCCCAGCCTTTGGGTGAATTAGAAAAAGGCAGCCCTGTGAGGACCATGGTCTCGGGGGACATCTAGCTCAGTTGGCATAACACAGTTTATAAAGACAGTGTTCTACATTCTACTGTGGTGAGTAGCGTCTGGGGTCTTAAAAGCCTGTGAGCAGCCATCTAAGCTCCTCCACTGGTCTCACCCCTTCAGGAGCAAGGGAGAATGAAGAGAACAAGATACGAGGAAAAGATTAGTCCAAAGGACTAACTGTCCACAGCTACCAAGGCCTCCACCAGACTGAGTCCAGTACAGCTAGATGGTGCCTGGCTACCACCAGTGATTTCTCTGACAGGGATCAAAACAGAGGGTCCCGGACAGAGCTGGAGAAAAACATAGAACAAAATTCTAACTCACAAAAAAAGACTAGACTTACTGGCCTGACAGAGACTGGAGAAACCCCGAGAGTATATCCCCTGGACACCGTTTTTGCTCAGTAATGAAGTCACTCCTGAGGTTCACCGTTCAGCCAAAGATCAGACAGCCCCATAAATAAAACGAGACTAATGGGGCACAACAGTCCAGCGACAAGGACTAGAAGGCAGGAGGGGACAGGAAAGCTAGTAATAGGGAACCCAAGGTCGAGAAAGGACAGGGTTGACATGTCATGGTATTGTTAACAATTGTCATAAAACAGTATGTGTATTAACTGTTTAATGAGAAACTGTTTTGTATACCTTCATCTAAAGTACAATAAAAAGAAAAAGGCAGCCCTCTGGGCACATTCTTTGGCCTGCGGAAGGTGCTCCAGGGGCAGAGCATAGAGGCTGGGGGAGCCTGGCTCCGGCCTTACTATAGCAGGCTCTCACCTCCCAATCCTGATGTCACATCACATTAAGAATGAAATTTCAGATGAGTGGAAGGCCTACAAATACACACACACACACACACACACGCACACACGTGCGCATGCATGCATTCTTATCTCCTGTCCAGTTGGTCCCCAACTCATACATACACATATATATAGGTTAAAGCTATATGTAAGTCTTAAGAAGAACTGGATGGTGTCTGGCTACCATTACTGAACATTTTGATCAAAGATTCAGTAGAAGGATCCTGATCAAAAGGGGGAAAATGTGGAACAGAATTTCAAATTCTCCTGGACTCCAGCCTTTCTGGAGCCATGGAGGCTGGATAAACCCCTGAAACAATTGCCCTGAGATAATTTTTAAACCTTAAACCAAAAATATCCCCTGAAGTCTTCTTAAAACCGAACAGTCATTTAGCTTACCTAGTGAAAAAAGTCTGCCTTGAGCATTGTGCTGTTTTGAGATCTATCTGTATGGGATCAGAATGATGACAACAACTTGAAAGAATAGATGGGAAACTTAGGGGGAAGTGAGTTTATGTTAAAGGGGGTGGGACTATTCAGAAAAGGAGGGTGAGAATGGTTGCACAACTTGAAGAATGTAACCAATATCACTGAATTGTACATGTAAAAATTGTTGAATTGGTGTATGTTCTGCTGCGTATATTCTCAACAACAACAAAAATGAAATAAATTATTTTAGAAAACTATACCATAGTCCCCTCTTACCTCAGTTTCGCTTTCCACGCTTTCAGTAACCCACGGTCCACCACAGTTGGAAAATGTTAAATGAGTTCATAGCATGATGAAATCTCACACCATCCCACTCTGTCATTCACATAACTTTTATTACAGTATATTGGTACAATTGTTCTATTTTATTGTTAGTTGTTATTGTTCATCTCTTACTGTGCCTGCTTTATAAATTAAACTTTACCATAGTATGTACGTCTAGGACAAGGCATAGTATATGCACGGTTCGGTACTATCCGCAGTTTTAGGCATCCACGGGATCTTGGAACTTATCCCCCATGGATAAGGGGAGACTACTGTATATAAGTCTTAGAAGAAAATAGACGAGACTATGTTTATTACTTAAAAATATGAACTGTCTTCCTAAACAAGACTCAATAAGTAGCACCGTAACAAAAAAATTGATAAATTTAATCCTATCAATATTAAAAGCTTAAGAAAATTTAAAAGACAGAAAAACAGATTGGCAAAAAATATATTTGAAATACATAAGACAACAGATTCCACAGCTCCTACAACTCAATTAAAAAAAAAATCAGCAACCACAGAATGGGCAGCAGATAAATAAACAGCTAATTCCCCAGAAGAAGAAATAAAAATATAATCAGAATAAAGTAAACTGAAACAATAAAAAGCCACTTGTGCTCAATCAGATTGGCAAAAGTTTAGAAGTTTGATAATATAAAGTGCTCGAAAGTGACGTGGATTCTCTAAAGCTGTGAAGGCAGGATGGATGGGCCCAGCCGCCTGGAGAGCAACTTGGGGTGGCGGGGGTTCCTCCTAATGACCTTTTAAATGCATGGAGCCTGGCATTTCCCCTTAGCTGTCACTCAGGTGCACAGGGAAGCACACACAAAGACAGTCATTGCAGTGCTGCTTGTGAGAGCAAAGCACTGGAAACCTAAGTGTCCATCAAAAATAGAATGGACACATGAATTGTGGCATGTCCCTATGATGGAAAACCTTTCCCAGTTAAAACATATGTGCTAGTGGTTTTATATCAGCATGGATAAATCTCACAACATTTTGTTGGATGGAATATGCAGGCTCCAGGACAATGCATACGGTATGATTCCATTGGGTAGAAAAACACAAAAGGATACCAACAAGAATGATACACATAAAACTGATAATAGTGATTACCTCTGAGTAGGTGAACGGAGTTATAGGTGAGATCAAGGGAGATTCACTTTAACTATAATAATTGATTTTTTCAACGGGAATGTATTCACATATTGTATGTTGTTCTTAGTGCTGTTGAGTCGGCTCCAGTGCTTGGTGATCCCATGTGCAGCAGAACAAACCATAGCCCAATCCTGGGCCATCTTCATGATTGTTAGTGTGCTCAAGTCCATTGTTGTGGCCTCTGCATATTTTAAGTGCCTTTCAAGCTTGGGGGCTCATCTTCCAGCACTGTATTGGACAATTTTCTGTTGTGATTAATAGGGTTTTCATTGGCTAATTTTCAGAAGTAGATTTTGAGGCCTTTCTTCCTAGTCTGTCTTAGCCTGGAAGCTCCAGTGTGTCCAGGTGACCCTGCTTGTATTTGAAATACCAGTGACATATCTTTCAGCATCATAGCCACATCCAAGCCACCACAGTACGACAAACTGACAAACGATAGTGGATGTATTATATATGCACTGTAATTATCATTACATTTCAAAAATATACATGCAGACATCCTTGGGAGGTCTAACGCACCAAGTTTAAAAAGAAAAATGGCAAGGTTCCTCTGAGGTGGTCTAGCATCTCCCCAGGTGCCCCTCTGAGAGTGGCTCCCGTGGTGATAGTTTCTGGGGGCAAAAGTCATTTGAAAGTTGGGATGACTTTAGCAGAATCCAAGTGGAATATCTAGACCAGGTGCCTCCAGCCCAGCAGAAGCAGACAGCAAAGGCGGTTGTTTGGGCCATGTGATTTTTCATGACCTGGAGGCAAATCTAATCCCACAGAGCTGGTGGATTGAAAAGGCCCACCCCACACCAAGGCCAAGGCTGATGCACCCTGGGAATACAAATTCCATAGCTGGGAGCCCGATGTTTGCCTTTTCCCACACCCGAGCTTTTGAGTCTTCCCCCTATCAGCAACGCATTCCTTTTGAAACCACTGATAACATTCCTGAGTTAGACGGGAAATTTGAAGAGCACTCTATCAGAACCTGCTCTCTAAGCACTTTCTTGTTTTATTACTTGACCTTCAAGAGAAATTTTTCTCCTTTTATCAAACTCTTAAAGAAAGGAAACAAGATTTGGAGGTCCCCCTCCGTGCCTCCTCCTTCCTGTTTCCTGTACACACAGAGGTGTCAGAGGAGCCCTTCTCGCCCCGCTATGGGAAAACGGGTGTCTGGTGGGCAGATCTCTAGATTAAAGGCCTCTGGGCCGACAGGCAGAAAAGACTGGGCTCTACAAACACTGGTTCTTTGTAGTCAGAAGTCTCTGCTGCCAGTGATAAAATGGCATTTCCAGGCAGGAAGGTACATGAGTCCGTTTTGAGTGTCTTTTAGCATCGGCTCTCTGCTTACTAGCAATGATCATCATTAGTATAAAGTGATCATTTGAACAGGAAGAAAATTAGGGAGCACTTAGGTGGAGCTCTGGTGGCGCAGTGGTTAAGCATTCGGCTGGTAACCCAAAGGTCGGCAGTTCGAATCCACCAGCTGTTCCCTGGAAACTCCCTGGGGCGGTTCTACTCTGTCCTGTAGGGTTGCTATGAGTCGAAGTCGACTTGACTGCAACAGGTTTGGTTTTAGTTTGGTTAGGTGTCGGTTGAAATGTGATTTAAAATCCTCCAACCCCCTCCCCGCCCCAGCATCAGCCTTTGTGTCCATGGTTTTAAGGATGAGGACACCCAGACTTGTCTCTGGGACCCAGACAAGGGCGGAGACTGGACTTCACTGCAGCCTTTTCCAAGCCAGAGGCTGGTGCGCTCACGACAGGCAACTGCTAAACCACGCCAGGTGGGCTGACAGCTGAGCCAGCGCTGGAACCGTACGAGGTTACTCCGGAAGGGTGGTCCCTAGATGAGGTCCTTCCCTGCCTAAGGGAGATTACCCACGGCCATCAAGTCCACCCACTCACAGCGACCCTGTAGGACAGAGTAGAACTGCCCCATAGGGTTTCCAGGGCTGTAATCTTTACAGAAGCTGATTGCCACATCTTTCTCCCGAGGAGCAGCTAGTGGGTTCAAACTGCCAACCTTTTGCTTAGCAGCTGAGCGTTTAACTGCTGTGCTACCAGGGCTCCTTAAGGGAGATTACCCAGCATGCATACAAAGTGGTACACAAATTAGTGTAAACTCCTGCACCAGACTGGGAGTGCGGGGACCCGGCTGTGCCCAGGCTGAGCCCTGGGTGTGATTTCAAAGGGCTGGGAAGGAACCTGTAGCTTGGATGCAAAATTGCCCAGGTGAGCATGTTTTGTCATGCACAGATACGCAGTGTGACTGGAGCCTAGGGCACTGGGCTTCTGAATGGAACAAGGGGACACCCAGAGACCCCACTCCTGCCTACCTTCCTCCACCTGCTTGTGGCTGTCACCAGGCCCTTTCCCTCTGAGGCGGTTGCAGAGGTGCCGAGCCCCACCAGCAGCCCTCTTTCCCCGCTTCCGAAGACAAGCGCACCACCCCTTAGGGCTCGAGAGCCTTGCTGCGTACCCCTCCAGGGATAACAAACACTTGACAGTGCTGGTCTCACGAGGGCGGGCGTCTGCTGCTCTGCGTTAGGGGGCTATCTTGTGAGTCAGAGGCTTAGTCACTGCCTGTGGGGTTTATTGGGGATTGCTGGGGTGGGGCGGGGTGGAGCTCCAGTCACTTCCAGTCCAGCCAAACAGGGTTGTGGGAAGCAGCGCTTACCCGCTGTCTTCCTCTTCTTGTTGGAATTCTAGACAGGTGCAGGACCGTGTTGGGGTCTTGGGCTGTGTAAGTGGACTGGGGGAGCTCCAACTAGCAACCAAGCACCAGTTGCCATCGAGTCAACCCTGACTCATGGGGACCATGTGTGTCAGAGTAGAACTGTACTCCATAGGGCTTTGGATGACTGATTTTTCAGAAGTAGATCACCAGGCATTTCTTCCAAGGTGCCTCTGGGTGAACACGAGGGTGCGTTAACCGTCTGTGCCACCAGGGACTCCTCAGTGAGCAGCACCACTGTTTAATGAAGCACTTACATGAACCCACCTTGGTTCACACCAGCCCTTTCTGGCAATCTCTCTTTGCTCTTTGAGAATGGAATTTGCAAAACCCTGGTGGCCTAGTGGTTAAGAGCTCAGGCTGCTAACCAAAAGGTCGGTGGTTTGAATCCACCAGGCGCTCCTTAGAAACTCTATAGGGCAGTTCTACTCTGTCCTGTAGTGTTGCTATGAGTCAGAATCAACTCCACGGAAGCGGGTTTGGTTGTTGTTTCGTTTCTGTTTTTTTTTTTTTTAGTTTAAGGGTTGGGATCAAATGTCTATAGGACCTGAAAAAACAAACAGACACAAATTTATCTAGGAACAATGCGGGGGAACACCCAAAACCCCATCAGTGGAACCTGGGCATGACCTCAGGGAGGAGGGAGTGTTTTGTGGTGATAACTTATGCAGGCAGAGGGGCCTGTTGGGTGTATAAACAGAACCCTGAGAGGCGGCCTGACCCTGGAACACTAAACCTTGGCCCATTTGTCAGATTAGATCGCTTGGTGCTGTCAGATGGGTGAGTGGGGACAGAATGGAGGGAACTGGGGAGATGAAGGGGCTAGGCAAACCCACTCATCCAGCAGAAAAGGGCCCCATGTAAGCCAGCCAGACGCAATGCAGTCTTCTTCGCCTCTGTGTCTTGGTGCAGCAGCTCCACCAGGGAGGTGCGGGTTGGGGGGTGTGGACTGCACTGGGTGACACTGTCAGAGGGGGTGACACCAAAATGACTGTCTATAAAATTTTTCTGCAGTGGTTCAGCAAACATTTATTATTTTTATAAAAGTATCCCTGTAGTTAGTTATGAAGCCCCGGTGGCAAAGTAGTTACAGCCTTCGACTGCTAACCAAAAGGTCGGTGGTTCAAATCCACCAGGCGCTCCTTGGAAGCCCTATGAGGCAGCTCTACTCTGTCCTGTAGGGTCACTAAGAGTCAGAATCAACTCGATGACAATGGGTTTTTAGTCAGTTATAACAACAAAAAAAATTTTGTAAGTCCAGCTTACATGTATCAATATACCTACAAGGCTAACGCTCTATGCTAGTTTACTTTTTGACCTTTTTATGTGCTTTGGTCGGACCTGTCATTGTTATCCATTTTCGGTGACGCTAATCACTAATCACCTGGTTTCCTTAGCCTGCCTACAAGCACGCGCTGTTGTTTTCTTTGCTGCCGGTGTTTTTCTAGTCTCTGATTCGTCATATTTTCTGGAGTTTTAGCCACCATACTGTGGTAATTAGCATGGGGGGGTGACGCCATGAGTGACAACACTGGCGATACCAGCACTAGTGACCCCACTGCCTTGTGGTCACTGTGCCACCCATCTGCACCACGGTTAAGGAGCATTCTGCGTGGGTTCTCTGTGTTTGGCGAAGGAAACAAGCGTGGGACGGCAGGGGTCTGGAAGTTCGGCTCTGTCCCTGCAGCCTCCGCTGTAGGTCACGGCATCAGCCGTGCAGATCTCGAGGAAGCAGGCTAGCTGGAGGGCATGCACGGCCTCTCTGGTGACGGCCTGTTGGGACTTTTATGTTCAAATCAATATGGTGGCCATGAAGGTGAGGGAGGGGTGAGAGGGTTAATGTGCAGCTTGACTGCTCTTCCTGTAGACGTAGGAATCCTCTCTCCTTGGGCTTGTCTAGGCTGTGGCTGACCCTCCACTGGTCAGGGCTCTCTGCTTCCTGCGCACTGTGGCATTCCAAGTGGGAGGGTGGGGACCCAGCCCCAGGATTGGAGGGTATCAGCATAGGCACCTGGATTCGCCGGAGTCACCCTAGCCACTCTTCCCTTTTTAGTTCCTCCATCTCCTTCCATTTTCATACACATCCACCCTTTTTTAAAAATTTTCCTAATAATCTTGATGATGAAATGTTTCAAGCATATAAAAATGTACACATAATACTAAAACATCCATCCCTCAGCTTGTCGAAGCTTATTATTTTTGCCATTTTGTTTTAAGGAAAAAATCACAGGTGTTTGAGCCCCTCACGTGTGAACACCTCCATCTGTTTCTCCTGTCCAGAGGTAGCCATTATCCTGAGTTAGAATTATCATTCCCACACATATTGGGGTAGTTTTTATGTCTATATGTGTCTCCATAAACAATATGTAGTACAGTTTTATGTGGTTTTTAACTTCATATGCTAAATGTAACTTCTCGCAACATGCTTTTTTGGGCTAAACGTTAGGTTTTTGAGCTTTTATATTTATATGTGTATTGATACATATATCTGTGATTCAGTAATTGTAACTGTAGTATTCAGTACCTCAGTTTATCCATTCTCCTTCGATGGACATTTAGGTTGTTGATAATATGGTGCTCCTACCTATAACAATGGTGCCACAAATATTCTTGTAAATACCTCCTAGCACTTCTGCAAGTTTCTCTAGAACACATATGTAGGAAGACAATTTATTGGGTTTGAGTCTCTTCAACTCTACAAAATACTGCCAGCCAGAGTGACTTTGTGAATAATATTCCTCCAGCAGCCTAAGGAGTTCTTGTTTTCCCGCATCCTTGAATATTTGGCATTATCAGACTTTTTGACTTTTGTCACTGGGATGTGTGTAAAATGTGATCTCCAGATCATTTTCTCTCCCTAGGTCCCAGTGATTCTGGATGCTCCACCTACAGCCCTCCACATCAGTTACACACCAAGAAGGGATGCGTCAAGCATGGAGGGCTTGGCTGGCTTCCTTTCTTCTGACCTCTAAGTACTGGGAGTGCCCAGGGCCGTGTGCTAGGACCTCTTGTCCTTAGATAATCTCCCCCATCATAGGACTTTAGAATGCTAACGACATATGCCAGTGACTTCCAAATGTTTGCAGATCTCCATCCTGAATGCCAAAAGCTACTCAACAAATTTACTGTGATGGCCAATGAACAACTCAGCTCAAACTTAACCTGTCCAAATCCAACTCATTTTCCCCCTGAAGCCTAATCTTTTTCTATTCCTCCCCATCTCAGTCAAGGGCTTGCCATCTGTCCAGTTGCTTAGGCCAAAATCTTGGGAGTCATCCTTGATTCTTCTCTTCCCAGCACCCCCACATTCAATCCATCAACCGCTATCAATTTCTCTGTCAAAAATTGTTCCTAGCCTTGTCCCTTTCTTTCTGTTTATACTGCTACCACCTTGGTCCAAGCCACTATTATCTCTTACTTAGACCACTGCAGTAGCCTCCTAGCTGGTCTCTACTTCTACCTTTGCACTTACAAACCATCTTGACGCAGCAGCCAAGGTGAGCTTTTTAGAACATGAAACAGAAATAAAATGTCATTCCCCTGCTTAAAGCCCTCACGTGGTTCTTATGGTAGAGGATTCAAATTCACGAAGACTGTTATCTGCAAGATCTAGTCCCTGCTTGCCTCTCACTCACATGCCTGCCCAGCGTCTGCAACTGTGTACACGCTCCTCCCTCTGTGTGGAGGGCTCTTACCTTCATCTTGTCATGGCTGAGATCTTCTATTCAGGGCTCAGTCACTTCCTCGGAAACCTTTCCTGACCAGCTCACCCCATCCTAGAGTGGCCCCTTAGTTATTCCCTATAACACCACCCTATTCTGTTTTCAGGAAAGGTGTGTGTCAGGGTTGTATGCTTTCACCATAAGGCAGGTTGTTAATGAGTCTTCCTTGAAGACCTCTTTAAAGTGTTAAAAATCAAACATGTCACTTGAGAACGAAGGTGTGCCTGACCGAAGCCATGGTATTTTCAGTTGCCTCATATGCATGCGAAAGCTGGACAATGAATAAGAACTGCTAAAAGAACAATGAGCCCAAACATAGCAATGATTGTGATGTTGGTGCAGGACCAGGCAGTGTTTCATTCTGTTGTACAGAAGGTCACTATGAGTCAGAACTGATTCAACAGCACCTAACAACAACCCCAGGGCCGGATGTAGCCTCGTCCTGGGCTCTGGGTGACAGGCAGCTTGGAGAAAGACCAGACCAGTTGCTATCAAGTCAGCTCCAACTCATGGCGACCCCATGTGTGTCAGAGTAGAAGTGTGCACCATAAGGTTTTCAATGACTGACTTTTCGGAAATAGATCACCAGACCTTTCTTCTGAAGTGCCTCTGGGTGGACTCAGAGCTCCAGCCTTTCAGTTAGCGGCCAAATGTGTTAACCATTTGCACCACCCAAGGACTCCAATGTTCTGTTAATTCTACCACGGTTGTTGTTGTTGTTAGTTGCTGTCAGGTTGATTCCGACTCATGGAGACCTCGGGTGTCAGAGTAGAACTGTTTTCCATAGAGTTTTTAATGGCTAGTTTTTCAGAAGTAGATCTTCAGGCCTTTCTTCCAAGGTGCCTCTGTGTGGACTTGAACCTCCAACACTTTGGTTAGCAGCCCAGCCCCTTAACTGCACCACCAAGGGACTCCCTGGGGGCAAAAAGAGATTCCCTTTCCTCCCGGATGCCCCACCCACTCCCAGCCCCACTTCTCCCCCTCTCTTCCCTTTCCTCTAACAGTCTTCTCACTTCAAAAAAAAAAAAAAAAGCAAAGAATAGGGTGAGAAGTGATTTTAATGTCTTTAGAAATCAACTTATAAGCTGTATCTTTTAAGTATGTTTATTTTTTAACCAGAAAAGTGGTTATACACATTTTAATCCAAGGAGTTCCTTGTAAGCTCTTCCTTTGACAAAATGAATGTTGAGACCTGGTTTGACCAGGATTTGTTTATTCCTCTTAGTATTCATGGTGAAAAACCAAACTGTGGTTTCTTCTTCTTAGGACAATACCGAAACTTAAGTTCTTCCTCTTTCTAAGGAGAAGCTGCCCCTCCCCTTTATTTTTTTCCTTCATTAGGGGAAATTCACAGAGCCAGGATTAAAAGGAAAAAAAAAGGTGGGCATCTCTATCGACGTGACTAAAGCTTCCCCAGGCTGTGTCCACGCCTCTTCCACTTCCTGACGTCATACTATTTTTGTCTTTGAATAGCTCATTGACACAATTGCCTCTGAGATCGGAGAACTGAAACGGGAGATGGTGCAGACAGATGTCAGCCTGGAAAATGGACTGGAACCCGCTGAAGCCTACAGGTGACCAAAGACCAACGAGGCGACGGGCGCGAGAGAGGGGGCTGAGGGAACCCCGTTAGCTACTCGAGCTGACATTTCCGTCGCTCTCAGAAGTTTGGGAACCAGGATTGTGTTGATTGCTGTTGAGTTCTCTGTAGGAGGTGGGAGTGGCCTTGGAGCCCGTCTACTGGTTGTTATTTGAATTACTTTGAAGGCACTTGAACTTTACACCCTTTCAATTCCTCCTGGCGCCAGAACCCGGAAACCTAAAATTCTATATGCCATATAAAACCGTATCACAACGATGGAAAAAGTAAAGCAGCGTGATCCTCCGTGTGCAAAATAGAATTCAGAGTAGCTGGTGTCAGTCTCCAGAAGGTTTAAAGGGGACCTCTAAAGAGGATGGACTCATTTTGCGTTCTCAGGTCAGAAAAACATTCCAGCAGTAACTATCACCATTTGCAGCTATTGGAAATTGGATGTGCTTGTAAATGACTAAGAAAGGGGCAACAATACGCTGTGCTAATGAAGCAGAATAGTTTTGCACACGTTGCAGATTATGTACATGGGTAGTAAAGAACTGGCTTCTTTGTTGGACTGCCCAGTTCTGGAGAGTAGAGATGCAGAGGTCACGGTGGGCATGGGGAGGCTGCCTGGTGCAGTGTAAGGATGAGATTTCTGCCGGGTGCATTGTAAGGATGAGATTTATGGGTGGGTTTTGCTTGTAAGTCACATGGCAGGCAGGAGAGGCCCTGCCAATGTGAGCCAGATAGTTCTGGTTGTCCAGGCAAGTTTCAAACCAGCCTGACTAGTTCCCTGAAGGAGACCAAGAGGAGACAGGCAGTTCCAGGGTGTAGCTTTGCAGTTGGAAGGTGGTGTTTTGACACCCTGTCCTCTGGTGGAACTATACACTGTGAAGGGCTTCAATTAATATTTTTTCATAAACTAGCAAATGCACAATAGTTTTTTTTATTAGAGATTCCCAGCCTCACGTTCAGAGGAGTTCCAGACCACGGAATCTGTAGCCAGGGTGTTTCTCTTCACCCTTGGCATTGTTGAGCAAACATTAAACTGAGTCAAGGCCAATGACAGTAGTGTAAAGGAAGAGGGTTTGGAGGGCACTGATTTCTTCCATGTGCAGGAAACACATTAGCTACTCGAGGTAGACCCAGAGCTCCACAGGTGACAGACCTGCATATCAGTCATCCATCCCCCACATAGAAGGCACAGTGAGTGTGGCAGGGTTGGGGGAAAGGAGTGATATTACATGTTAGGGCCCTGTCAAGATCTTGTTCTCTGACTTCAGTGGGTATTAGATTAGGAGAGCTGGGCTTTCATTTAATCTTTAGCATCTCTTTTAAGCTTTTTTTTTTTTCCTTGAAATTTAAATTTAAGCGTTCCACAGTAACTTTTTTTTCCCCAGGTTAATGTCACTTGTTCTTGAATGCTAATTTGGTTAACCCTGAATTTATAAATTTTCAGAGGCATGTTATTTGCTTTCATTTGTGGGAAAGAAAGAGAAAAAGCAAGATGAGTTGTAATAAGACTAATGAGGCTTTAGCTTCTGTGCTAGAGACTCTTGCTGAATTTCTATAACCTTGGAGCTGTGACTTTGGTTTAATTTCTCCACTTTGCCCAGTGGAGGTGTCAGGAGGGCTAGGTAACAGAAGGGTAGGAGAAAGAGGACTTTGCATTGTTTCAAAAATTAAGGCAGAGCCCAGCTGTGACCACAAGGGAGACAGCAGCTGGGCCTGGCACATAGCAGTCCAGAAAGGGAAGGAGAGGAACGAAGGGGGAGGTGGCAGTGTGGAGTTTCCGTAAGTGAAGTCCTTGTAGAGAGAAGCAGCAACAGTCCCTGGGACCTGGTGGCTGCACAGAGGCTCATCCTCCCGTGAGCATGTGCTGTGACGTCGCAATCCCCATGAGATGCCCGTGGCTCCTTAGTTTGTTGAAAGCTAGATTAAGTGCCAAACTGAGGCCCTAGGGTTGGCATTTGGCTACTCATCGTGGTCAAAACTGAGATGAGTTTGAGATCTTCAACCTCTTGTGCCCTTCTCAGAATAATTATACTGAAATACAATGATCAACATAATAAAAATGTGTGGTTTCATAGCATACGTACTGGTTTACTAACACATTAAATAGCAGTGGGTCTAGCCGTGGGTCTGGGAAATACTGTAATCTCAAAGCCCAGATGAGCAGAAGCAAAAACTGCCCTGGGAATGAAAACATCCATAGTTTCTGTTGGTGACAGCATCATGGGTGCTGCGAATACTACTGTGGTTTGTTGTCTGCATTCAGAATGGAAGGAAGTTATTTTGAAAACGAGGTTAGTGAAAGTAAAGGTGTGACTTTTTCCCCATCCAGTGGTGGTTCTCACTTCTCAGCCTACCTGTCCTGTTATCACCATCTGACATAGCCCATCACTCCCTCCCTTCTGGTTTCCTCTTACCTGCTGCTGCTTCTCATCTCTTTGCCTGCTGCCTTCTCGTCTCCTTGACCTCTTGACACTGGAGTAGCCCAGAGCTCAGACCTTGAACCTCTTCTCTTCACACCTCTGCTCGTTTCGTTTCCACTAACTTTGGGCATGACACTGAAATAGCTGTGTGCCTCAGTTTCCACATCAGTAAAAAGGTATAATAGGCCTTTACCTCATAGGGTTTTTAGAAAGAGTAAGTGAGTTAATAGCTATGAAGCACTTAGAATAGTACTGGCATGTGGTAAACGTGATATACATTTCTTAAATAAAGAGATAGCTAATTTCCTAGAAAATCGCATGCATTCTCTTGGTCTTGATCCCATCTGTATGTTGATGATTCCCAACTAAGATCCTTAGGCAGTCCTCTCTTTGAATCCAAGGCATGTATCCAGCTGCCCACTCAGCCTAACCTTTGGCACCTTGAACTTATAAAGACCAAGACTGGACTCTTGATTTCACATCACAAGCTTCCCCATCCCAGTAACCAAGCTTCCCCATCCCAGTAACCAAGCTTCCATCTGCTTGGGCCTCAAACTCATCCCTGATGCCTCTCTTTTTCTCACAACCCCCACCCCCCACCAAAAAAAGAAAGAAAAACCCTTTGCTGTCAAGTCCAACTCATAGTGACCCTATAGGACAGAGTAGAACTGCACCATAGGGTTTCCAAGGCTGTAATCTTTACAGAAGCAGACTACATCTTTTGCCCACAGACTAGCTAGTGGGTTCAAACTGCCCACCTTTCGGTTCGCAGCCAAACACTTAACCACTGCACCACTAGGGCTCCTTAACCGCCACCCATCCATCTCCAAATCTTGGCAGCTGTACCACTAAAATAGATCCAGGATGGGACCACTTCTCACTGGCTCCCTTGCTGTATCACCCTAGTTAAAGCATCAGTGACCTTATCTCACACACAGACCATTGTAGTAGCTCCCTGTCTAGTGACCTTGCTTCCCCTTGTTCCACCTCCTGTGGATAATTATCTAAACAGCATACAGAGTGATCCTCTCATTTAATCTACATTCAAGTCATGCCTTTCCTCTGTTCAGAGCCCTTCATTAGTTTTCCATCTCAGAGTAAAACCTCAGTGGTTACTGTGGTCTTGAGGACTCTGCAGGCTCTGACTGCCCCACCCCCATCTCTCCTCTCACAGTCTCTCCCTCCATCATGTGGCTTCAGCCCCACTGGCTTCCTTGCCAAGCAGTTTCCTACCTCCTCACTTCCTTCCTTCCCGTCACCTTGCTGTTGTTGTGTGCCCTTGAGTTGATTCTGACTCATAGCAACACTATAGGACAGAGTAGAATTGCCCCATAGGGTTTCCTAGTCTGTAATCTTTTCGGGAGCAGATCGCCGGGCCTTTTCTGCTGCAGACCTTACCTGGCTTTATATTTCTTCATAGAACTCGTCACATCTGACACATGCTCTCTGGCCTAACTGTGCTTCCCTGCCCCCAACACTAGAAGGTGGGGCTCATGAGAGCAGGGATTTTGCCTGTCAGCAGCTGCTGGGTCCTCAGTGCCTAGAACTCCATAAATATGGGCCAGTGGATGTGTGCAAGGTGCCAGGCCTTTACAGAAGCAGAGCATCAGAGGCTTGGAGAAACAAGAAGTCACTCCCGTGAAACAATTAGGGAAACAATTAGTGCGCATAAAGACGGCAGTGGGTTATATATTCAACTTGAGAACATAATGCTCAACAGTTTTCCAAAGTGATTACACTAATTGGCACTCCCACTAACGGTGTATGAAGGTTCTGGACGCTCCAGTCTTATCTCTTCTTGGTATTGGCTGTCTTTTTCATGTTAGTCATTTGGGTGGGTATGTTGACTTAGAGTTTCTGAAACCAGGATGGAGGAGACAGGTAGGAGGACTAGTATGTTATGACCCAAGTATTTATCTTAGTGCTGTGGGACACAGGGATGGGGGCCCCTTAGGCTTGACATGTTTTTCACATGTCTAAGTTCAAGGCTAAAGTCATGGGCAATTCTAAGCTCACAGCCAGTTCATTGGGTGATATTTATGGAAACTGTGGCATTATGGAAAGGATTATTTTGGGGGTAGTGATGAAGAGATGAGCCCTGGGAGGCAGTGATTAAAGTACTCTGCTGCTAACCGAAATGTGGGGGGTTTGAAACTCCCAGCGGCTCTGTGGGAGAAGGATGTGGCGGTCTGCTTCCATAAAGATTTACAGCCTTGGAAACCCTGTGGGCCAGTTCTGCTCTGTCCTATAGGGTCACTATGAGTCAGAATCAACTTGACAGCAGTGGGTTTTGGGGTTTTTTTGTTTGTTTGTTTGTTTGTTTTTAATGAAAAGATAAATACATATGGACCTTTATTATTTATATTTCTGCTTTTGAATCTTGTAGTGGAAAAAAACTGACAACAGATTCTCCCCATTTCTTAGAGACTTTTTACTTCGTTCAATAATTTTATGCAGAAGTATTCAGCATCTCATGAACTGATTTAGCCAAGACCATTAGCTGCATCCTGTCTGACAAATATATGCACCTAAATCAGATGCAGTTATTTTTGGAGTTGGAAGTTCTGCCTGTAAACTTAGAATACATCCATATCCTATACAATTTCCCATATTTAGCAATCATATCAATATCAACCTTAATGACTGAAAACACAGAATTTAATGCCATTTCTTTTTATTCCTTTCAGTTTTTTCTTCTGGAAACAGCAGATACAAAGTGACTGCTTTCCATTGACCTATGCCCGCTTTTGCTCTTCTGAGGGATTTTGGGGAGTTTCTTCTGAGGTCGTTTGGACACACTGGATGCAAAACCATTTTGCATTTTGACTTCTTACACAGTATCCATGTTGTGTGCAGTGTTCGCCACCAAAACAAATGTTTTCTTTTGCTATCTAGAAACCAGTGCATTTCCAGGGAGTTCAGAAACACTCTTGTATGCCATCTAAAAATCGTGTATAATCTACCATTTAAATGAATGGAAAAACATCTGAAGGATACACACCAAAATAAATAAATAAAACAACCAAACAAACCTAAGTGGCTCTATCGCAAGGTGTCTTAGTCATCTAGTGCTGCTACAACAGCAGTACCACAAGTGGATGGCTTTAACAAACAGAAATTTCTTTTCTCACAGTTTAGGAGGCTGGAAGTCTGAATTCAGGGTGCCAGCTCTAGGGGAAGGCTTTCTCTCTTGGCTTGGAGGAAGGTGCTTGTCTCTTTGAGCTTCTGCTCCTGGATGACCTTCTTGTGGCTTGGCATCTCTCTTCCCCATCTCTGCTTACTAGCTTGTGTTTATCTCTTTTATGTCTCAGAAGAGATTGACTCAAGATACACCCTATACTAATCCTGTCTCATGAACATAACAAAGACAACCCATTCCCAAATGGGATTATAACCACAGGCATAGAGGTTAGGATTTACAACACAAATTTTTGGGAGACACAATTCGATCCATAGTGCAAGGGTTAGGTTTGCTACACCACAGGCCATTGATGCGGGGTTTGGGGCCATCCTAAGGTCCCACAGCACCTGTGAGCTGGCCTTTCTCCTAGAACCTGTTACACCTGTTGGAAAGGTAAGTTTTCTTCCTTGACAAGACTGTGAGTTTCAGCCTGGGTCAGCAGAATGTGGGAGGATCACAGTAAACATTTGCTGACAGAATAAGCCATATCCAGCAGTAACTTAAACGAAAAAGCCAGCTGCCGTCGTCGATTCCAACTCCTGGTGACCCCACGTGTTGTAGAACAGAGCTGTGATCCATAGGGTTTTCAAGGCTGTGACTTTGCGGAAGCAGATCACGAGGACTTTCTTCCAAGGCACTTCTGTGTGGATTCAAACCACCAGCCTTTTGGTTTACAGCCAAGTGCTTAACCGCTTGCATCACCTGGGACTCCTGGCCCTTGAAAAATGTTCGGTGGTTATGTAAGTTTATCGTTCCTTCTTGTCCATGGTCTATTTCTAAGAACTGTAAGTGCACATTTCCACTAATTCTTGGATATCTGTCATTACCTGCCTGTTCACATTCTTTCTCAAAGAACGTCTGATGGGAAAACAGGATAGAGAAGCTCCTCGGCTTGCAGAGAGATTAGGTTCCGAAAGACAGTTGAAACCCATTTGTCCAAAATACCCAAGTGTCATAGTTTCCTAGTGCTACCATAACAGAAACACCACAGGTGGATTGCTTTAATGAAGAGAAATTTATTTTCTCACAGTTTAGGAGGCTACAAGTCCAAGTTCAGGGCACCGGCTCTAGGGAAAGATTTTCTCTCTGTTGGCTCTGGCGAAGATTCTTGTCTTTTCAGCTTGGTGATCTTCATGTGGCATGTCATCTCTCTTCTCCTATATGTGCTTCCTTGCTTCTGTGCCTAGTCTGCTCTTTTCCATCTCCAAAGTGCTTGGCTTAAAACGCACCCTACATTGTTATGACCTCATTAACATAACAAAGAAAACCTCTTCCCAAATGGGATTACATCCACAGATTGCTGTGGAGTGATTCCGGCTCATAGCGACTCTATAGGACAAAGCAGAACTGCTGGATAGGGTTTCCAAGGAGCGGCTTGTGGATTCGAACTGCCAGCCGTTTGGTTAGCAGCTGTAGCTCTTAACCACTGCACCACCAGAGCTCCATCCACAGATATAGGGGTTAAGATTTACAACATATGTTTTTGAAGGACATAATTCAATCCATAACACCAAGTAATATCATAAACACAGAGTTCCCTTGCTAGGTGGCGGCAGGCCAGGCTTTGGGGGACACAGCTCAGATCATTTTCAGAGGAGGTTCTGTGATGGTGATGGTGTTACAGTAGACATTTTTCTGTCGTGCCTGTTGAGGATGTTCAGCTATTGACTAGCTTGTTCCATTTCCCCCTAATCTTCTAAAGTGTTTCCTTTTCTCAAGCCACCACGAATGTTTTGAATATGGTTACAAGGAATTCTATGAGGCTTGACTAATTCTTTGCTGATATTGTAACCAAAGTAACAACAATTAAGTTCAACTTAAAGGAAGTATTTATATAGTAGATAGTCTTTGCTAAAATACCTAGACAGTGTAGCCTGAAGATTTTCACAACCTAAGGGAGGAAAGAATTTTAAACAAGTGAATATGATGGAATGGAATGAGGACATAATATAGGGGTATACCAGATGTTCCAGGAAACTCAAAGGTGGGGAAAGGAGCAGGTAATTTTAAGTAGGAGAGGTTTTAGAAAAGTTGTTTGACTGTTGACTTCAATCTTAAAGGATGTGTTAAGCAGAATTAAGAATGTCAAAAAGATCTGCTTGGTCTGTCTTAATTGGTGATATCTGTTATATTTTGGAAGGTTTATTTTTCTGATCATCAAAGTAAAACGTGTCTGTTGTAGAAAAGGCACAATGCAGGAAATAAAAACCACCATAAACCCACCCTTAGTATGGAACCACTTTTATTTGTTTGGTTGGTTGGTTGCTTTTTTGTATTTGTTTTGGTGTGTATCCTTCCCATGTTTTCCCATGTATTTAAATGATAGATCGTGCATGATTTTTAAATGAACTTTCTCCTGGGAAAGCACAGTGTGTCCTAGAGACTAACTGCATTTTGGTTGAAGGGTGTTGTTGTTGTTGTTAGGTGCCATTGAGTAGTTTTCAACTCATAGTGACCCTATGCGACAGAGTAGAACTGCCCCATAGGGTTTTCTAGGTAGTAATCTTTATGGGAGCAGATCACTAGGTTTTTTCTCCCGTGGAGCTGCTGGGTAGGTTCGTTCATATCTGAGTGCTTAACCATTGCACCACCAGGCTTCCATGGTTGAGGGGGTTGCACCTTCCAGTTTAATGGCTGGCTTTCACAGCAACATTAAACTTCAGCCCACAAATTTTAACAGTGACACACTCGAGAGTTAGCTGTAAATAAATGTCACCCCTCTGCAGCCTTTGTCTTCCTGCTGTATTGTATTCGTAGTTGATTCTGCCACAGAACTTCTGTTTAGTTAGAATTCAGTTGTGATTTAGGCAAGCTATGAAATAACACCAGTGTAGCCAGAAGCACTCAAATATTAAGAATTGCAAATTGCTTGCCTCCTTTCCACGAAGCAGTATGCTTGCCGTTCCTCTTGGGTCCAGAGAGCCACAGGACCAGACTGCAGAGCCCGCCTGGCTCTGTCCCGCCCTGTGTGATTGCCAGGGGCAACCAGGACAACAGTTGCTTTGTTTCTATTTCTTAATTTTACAGGAACAGATTATTGCCCTTGCCAGTGCTGACGCTGTATCTACCTTTTCATCTCTAGCTGGAGAGTCTGCTAGAGGAAGCTCACAAGCAAGGAAGCCGCCAAATCTTTCTTCCCTAGTGAAAATGAAGTGCCTCCCGAGGCGGACGTGCTTACATTCGCCTTTCAGGCAGTCCTCGATAGATAGAGCTTAACAGTCATTGAAGGTCCTAAAAGTTTGTCGCTAAAGCCCTCTTTTGGAGGTGACGTGCTTCTAGAAATCTTTCTGAGGAAGTTGTGGCCTCCTCCTTCTAACAGCAGTGGCCCTTTGCCGTGCAGGAACAAAATCCATGCCCCAAAACATCTAGTGATTCTTCCTTTCAGAGTTTAAGAGGACAAAAAAGGCCTCAGGAATTGAAAAATCATTTAGCATGATGTCTTAGTTATCTAGAGCTGCAATAACAGAAATGCCACAAGTAGATGGCTTTAACAAACAAAAGTTTATTCTCTCACAGTCTAAGAGGCTAGAAGTCCAAATTCAGGGTGCCAGCTCCAGGGGAATGCTTTCTTTCTGTCAGTTCTAGGGGAAGGTCCTTGTCATCAATCTTCCCCTGGAGTAGGTGCTTCTCCATGCAAGAACCTCGGATCCAAAGGACGGGCTCTGCTCCTGGTACTACTTTCTTGGTGGTATGAGGTCCCCCCATCTCTCCACTGGCTTCTCTCTTTTATATCTCAAAAGAGATTGACTTAAGACACAATCTAATCTTATAGATTGAGTCTTGCTCATTAACATAACTGCCTCTAATCCCACCTCTTAACTTCTTAGAGGTCAATTTACAACACATAGGAAAATCACACCAGATCACAAAATGGTGGACAATCACACAATACTGGGAATCATGGCCTAGCCAAGTTGACACATATTTTGGGGGAGCACAGTTCAATCCATGACATATGGTGTACAAAAGAGAGCAAGTTGGAAAATGGGGCTTGGGTCCAATTCTGTCCATTTCTAGCATTTTGACCTCAATAAGGAGATTAACTAGATGGCCTCTGATGTCCCTGGAAGCTCAGGGAAGTACGCAGTGGGTCTGATAAAAACAGCCCTTCTCCTAGACCTCTGCCCCACCACTTTACCACCTTGTGTGGAGTCCTGGTGGCTCAGGGGTTGAGAGCTCGGCTGCTTACCCAAAGGTCAGCAGTTCCAATCCACCAGCTGCTCCTTGGAAACCCTATGGGGCAGTTCTGTTCTATCCTATAGGGTCGCTATGAGTCAGAATCGACTGGACAGCAAAAGGTTTGGTGGTGGGTAAAAGATTTCCTCAGCTTACCCGGCAATTTCTCAGCTGTAAACTCTGAGTGTTAGGGTCTTGCATGTGCCCAGAATTAATTTGGGCCTCCCTTCTTCCTCAAAGTTAAATATTATACAGTAAGGTGGCTTGGTGGTGCAGTGGTTAAGCACTCGGCAGCTAACTGAAAAGTCAGCAGTCTGAAGCCACCAGCTGCTCTGCGGGAGAAAGATGCGGCAGTCAGCTACTTTAAAGATTAGTCTTGGAAACCCTTTGGGGCAGTTGCCTTGTCCTACAGGGTCACTATGAGTTGGAATTAACTCAACAGCAGTGGGTTTTTTTCTGAGGGATTTAATTCAGCATCAGAAATTGTAAAGAAATGTTTTCATGGCTGAAGATGCTACAGAATCATCGGACATCAACTACTAGGTATTTTTGAAATGAAAGGTTTTCTAGGAATTTTTTGTTTGCTGTGTGTTTATCAAAAAATTGGTCCTTATGCCAAAAATTTTTACCAGGTGGAAAAATTTCACCTTTGGTATGGGCTGTTGCCTTCCCTAACTCTCTCCGTAAGGGACCCCTTCTACTAACATTTCCCAGAAACCACCGACGGCCGCCCCCTCCTCCACTCAACCCTCCTCCACCTGATGCAGCATCCACCAAGCTGGCATCTTGGCCACTGTTCGGCGTTTGGAGTGTGTTTGTTGTCCTTTTGATACATGCACAAGGATTTACAGCTCCAAGAACAAGACTGTGGTGGCCACAGAATCGGAGTTCTGTCTGGTCTTAATGCTTAAGACAGCAGCCGCGCTGGCCCCTTCTAGCCGAAGCCTGGGTCCCCCCAGTAGTACCATGTCCTGGGTAGCATCTTTCTCGCCATTGCACCTGCTTCAGGCACCATCCTGTGAAAAGGCTTTGTCAGACTGGGCACAGCTGAAGCTGTACATGACAGAATAAGGAAGGGAGACACCCAGAGATGCCGGAGATCCACATGGAAATGTCCACACAAATTGTCAGAGAAGTAGCTGCTTTTCTTTCTTTTGTCCATCTAAGAGTTGAGGGTCCCAGTCAGGACTAGATCCCTGTGGCAGGTGGGAGAACTGTTCAGTTACAAGCACCCACCAAGTAACACCCAGGGATCTTCCTCCTGCAGACTCTGGGGTTCTTCTCCCTCCCCCAACTCATGGTAAATGCTGACAAAACTGGGGATTTTGTTTATAGGATTGTCTTTGTCAGTCCTAGAATGGAAACACATTACCCTGCTTTGTTATTGAATATTCAAAAATTAATTTTTGTTAAAATTTGTCAGTAAAATAAATAAATCCTGGAAATTCCACTGAACAGAATCTTTCCTCATAGTTCCAAATACATTGCAGATGCTTCTGATCAGAAGTTGTTTTTAGTTTCTATTTGTTTTAGTAATAAATTCTTTCCTTCAACAAAAATCCTTCTTTTTAAACACAGGGAAACGGATTAAATGACATGAAGTAACAGGCCAAGACCTCACTGTTTTGAAGAGCCAACACCAGGGCTTTAATTTAGGTGTGCAAATGCTTTTCCAACCAAACCACCGAGTATTGTGAGGCTGAGGGGGCTAGGAATGGGGCTGGCTCACTCAGACTGTGACGTGCCTTACAAAAAATAGCATCTTCATGAAAAGTAGCATGCTTGTTCACATGAGCAGGAAAATGGCTGGTTCTGATTCCAGATAAATGAGAACTCATTGGATAACAGAATGCTTAAGCCTGCATGGGTGTGTATGTGGGGTCTCCACTTGGGGTGTCTTCAGACCTCACTCAACGTGCCCACCTTACCCGATAGCAGCTTTCCGGCCAGTACCATCTGCTGGCCCTCCTGGTTGCTCCTGTGCTGGACCATCTGATTTTGTTGGAATCCTAAATCTCCATGCCAGTGAGGAAATAAGATAATACCCTATATTTGGGGACCCTGAGTGGAGCACTGTCTTAGTTATCTAGTGCTGCTGTAACAGAAATACCACAAGCAGATGGTTTTAGCAAAGAGAAGTTTATTTCCTTATGGTAAAGTAGGCTAAAAGTCCAAATTCAGGGCATCAGCTCCAGGGGAAGGCTTTCTCTCTCTGTCGGCTTTGTCTCTTCAGTGTTCCCCTGGACTAGGAGCTTCCCTGCGCAGGGACCCCAGGTCCAAAGGACGTGCTCTGCTCCTGGCTCTGCTTTCTTGGTGGTATGAGGTCCCCCACTCTCTGCTTGCTTCCCTTTCCTTTTATCTCTCGAGAGATAAAGGTGGTACAGGCCACACCCCAGGGAAACTCCCTTTACATTGGATCAGGGATGTGACCTTAGTAAGGGTATTATACAATCTTATCCTAATCCTCTTTAACATAAAATTACAGTCACAAAATGGAGGACAACCACACAATACTTGGAATCAGGGCCCAGCCAAATCGATACACACATTTTTTGGGGGATATAATTCAATCCATGACAAGCACTTATGGCCAATGTCCTGTGTCAGTGGGCCGAGAATTGCAGTTCTAGACTGAAACTGGCCAGTGACTTTGTACCGACCCGAAGCACACACCCCTTGCTGGTAGAGAGGAGGCTGTGGGGATCTCTGGGACGACGGCAGTTCAGGAGGAGTGAGGAGGGAACTTCTCTAAGTTCAGGTTTGTTCTTGTGGAAGGATTGGGGCTGCCTCCTGTCTTGCCCCAGGCCATGAGATGGCCAAAGGCCAGGAGGCTCCTGGGAGCTGTAGTGGTTTTTGCTGCTTTATTTCCTGATAAACAGAGACAAGTGGCCTTTGTCTCCTGAGACTGGGATTGAGCAGCTGGATTCTATTGTTGGTGTCTGGCTGAGGGAAGGCCAGAATTAGAGGCTGTGCACGAGGTCCCAGGGGGCCGTGGTGGATCAGTGGTAGAATTCTCACCTTCCATGCAGAAGACCCAGGTTCAATTCCCAGCCAGTGCACCTTATGCACAGCCACTACCCGTCTGTCAATGGAGGCTTGGGTGTTGCTATGATGCTGAACAGGTTTCAGCAGAGCTTCCAGATTAAGACAGACTAGGAAGAAAGGCCTGGCAATCTACTTCCAAAAATCAGGCAGTGAAAACCCTATGGATCACAGCCATCACATCCACACGGGGATGACCCAAGACTGTGCAGCATTTTGTTCGGTTGTGCATGGGATCGCCATGAGTCGGGCCAACTTGATGACAGCTGACAACGACACAGGAGCTCCAGAAAGAAGTTGGTAGAGATGCCCAGGGCCCACGTTCTCACTGCCCGCTGAGCGTCTCCTCATCCTCCCTCGGAGGGAATAAACCTCACTGTCTCACACCCCTTCCTGCCCATCCCCTGGGCAGCCTAGAGCAGGAGTTTCATTAGAGCCTGTCCTGGGCCAGGCCTAAAGAAGGACTGGGGTTGAAGCCAGGATAGAAGAGAGGTTAGGCCTGTGTACAAATAACTCTCATGCAGAGTAAAATGGATCAGTGCCCCAAAGCTGAATGGAGTAAGAAGATTTAGTGGGTCTAGCAGTTACTTGCAGCTGTGGGGATCAGGGAGGCAATGAGGCTTTGAGCTCAGTTTTGGAAACCCTGGTGGCGTAGTGGTTAAGAGCTTGGCTGCTAACCAAAAGGGCAGCAGTTTGAATCCACCAGGTGCTCCTTGGAAACCCTATGGGGCGGTTGTACTGTGTCCTATAGGGTCGCTATGAGTCGGAATCAACTCAATGGCAATGGGTTCGGTTTTGGGGCTTTTTTTTGTTTGTTTGTTTGTTTTGACAGATGAGCAGGAGCTAGATATGCAATGGGCATTCAGGAATAGCTTGGACTCAGGCAAAAAAGCAGGAAAGCTTGTGGAGGGGGCTGAGCAAAGCAAATAGATCCGATTTTGAGGATGATCTTCCCTCCCGAGTCCAAGAGAGGGGTTTGTAAATATAGGTACAGGAATACTATTTTTATGTTCTAATTCAAATTATTTTAGTGCAAATTTTAATCATCTATTGTGCCATAATGTTTTTCTTATTTATGTATTGTCTTTACTATTAATTTATATAATACTTTTCTTGGAGTCAGTGCATCTTTTTTCATAAATATATTTCTTAAAAAGTAAACTCAATATCTCTACCACAATTGGGAAATACATTAATTGTATGTAATAGTCAAAATAAGGACCCAATGACAAAAATTTAAGAAAAAATTGACCTTAAAAGCCATATCTCCATGTATCACCTGGGTATATGCACCAGTCTTTGGGGAAAATTGTCCGTATTTTGTAATCCTTTGAGAAGTTTAAAAACTAATCTGCCATGCTTGTTCCGTAAGTAGAGTTTTGGTTTGGTTTTGTTGTTGAGGTTCTTAGCTTTGTAGCAAGACTGCAGCTGTTACGTTAGAGAGACAAGTAGTACGATGACTCTGAAGCCATAATTAAGTCATAGGCAAGAGCAAAACTGAACCCTGGCCTCCGTGTTTGTTGTTATTTTTTTTGTTTTATTGACCAGGTTAGCATTCTATTTGTCTTGATAACCGTTTGTTAAGCACTTACCATGTAAACAAGGAAAACTATTAGCTTTCTTAAAAGCCTGGGAACCTTCTGGGAACCAGTGCTCAGGCTTCAGGAAATACGTGGAGTCTTCCCTCAGGGTTTCTTATAAGGGAGCACCTTGTTGGGAATCCAGGTGGGGCCTGGGAAGGTGGGACCTTGGTGGAGCCTGCCACTCACCCTTCAAAGCCCAGAGCTAAGGCAGTCTTTTCAGATTACTCAGCCTTCACTCAACACCAGCATTGGCCTGGGAAGGAGCAGGCAACTCAGGGACACCCCTTCCAAGAAGAAAGTTCACTTCACACCTTCGTAGAGCCTGATACAGGAGACCAAGGGTGGTGGCTGGGGCAAGGGGCTAGAGACTGGGGCAGAAGCTGTCTTTTAAGAGGTTGTGCTAATCCTTCCTATCGCTGGACCTCGTGCAGCCACCAGTGCAGGCTTGTGTGTTGCTCTGTGCTAAACAGGTTTCAGCAAAGCTTCTAGACGAAGACTGAGTAGGAAGAAAGGCCTGGTGATCTACTTCCAAAAATCCGTCAATGAAAAAACTCTATGTCCAATTCACAAAAGATTGTGAAGATGACACAGGACTGGGCAGCATTTTTCCTTCTGTTATGCCTGGGGTTGTCATGAGTTGGGGGCCAACTCAGCAGCAGCTAACAACAATAACAGCCAGCCCTGCTGACTAGTCATCTGAATGTCTCCACATGACTCGATTTATGGATCCCAGTTACTTTGTACGAGAAGCAAAGCACATCACCTTGCTAAAATATAAAGTTGGCTTTGGCCATGCTTTATGATCGGTAGATTACAAATGTACCTAATTGCAATGCGATACTATTTGTGCTAAGGTACACCCGCTCGCACGTGCAAACACTCGTACAAGGTGGCCAGAGAACCCTGGAACTTTGGAAGTGCCGTGTGACTCAGAGTCGCCAGCAACCTTATTCAGTTCCACAGAGACCTCACCATTCATTCTCTGGGAGGCTTTCAGAAGTTGTTAACTACACTAATCTCTTTGTAGTTGGAATATGATCTGACAGTCTGGTGTAGAAAGGAACATTTTTAGTGTATTTTAAATATTTAATCGAAACAACTTTTATCGTTTAAGAAATAGGGCACATTTTATCATACATGTTGATAAAAATTGCCCATTTAAAAAAATCTGATTGCTCAGCTGGATAAAGGTGTGTTTTTGACACTCATGGAGAAGTTTTGGTGGCGGCTTGCTTCTGTGTTTGTCTTGTCCACATGTCCTAACTCGGAGAGCGGAGCTGTCCAGGGCACAGCATCTGTGCTGAGACCAGGAGCCCCAGTGGCGGGGACCTGGAGGAATCTGGCGTTTTGCCTTGTATCTCGGCTTCTTGAATGACATTTTGCTTTACGACGGCGAAACTAGGGTTCTTGTGTCTACAAAGGTGTTGACTGTACTTACTACTTTGGTGATCTGTTTTCCTGCAGATACAACCTCACATCAAGTTTTCACATATTTCTCCTTGTTAACTGTTTATCTCGTGCATGGTAAAAGGACTAGATTGTGAAATCCAAGTCTGTACCTCAGATATGCTGTTTGGGAGGAATTTTGAGAGTGAGAGTTATGTACTGCAGAAGGGCCGGGAGGCCTTTCTGAGCGCACTGTTGTCTAGACCCTCGCCGTTAGGATGCCCACTGTCCTCTGGGGTTCTTGATTAGGACAAGAAAGAGTGTTATTTGGAAGCTCTGCTGCCAATCCTTTTTTTCTCTGAGATGAATTGGATTCTATCATTTTAAATAAAACTAGGTCTGGTCCTATATTACAGTGCACTTTCTGCAATCACCTGTTCTGGCACCTTCCCCAGACTAGCTCCTGGGAAGGGCACTGTCATTCCACACCCCTAAGAGCCTTACATCGGGCTTGATCAGAAGGCAGCTGGTGCTGGAGAGGCCTGCCCCACAGGAGTGAGCAGACTGTTCACTGGCCTGCTTCAGTGCAGCGAGACCAGGTTCTGTTGGCATGGGGTCAGGGGTTGGATGCTAGTTTTCCAGTAAGTGTTTGTTCTCTGCCTCTAGAAGTTCCTGACATTTGGGAGGCATCCTACTGTTTTCACATGTGGAATGCACTAAATCCACATCTGACCTTCGTCTCCCCATAATAGCAGGCCTACATGCTTGGCCATAGTAATTGCTTAAAAACACTAGTTGAATAAATAAGTGAATTTTATACTCATATAAACCTGGTGAATTGGTAGATATTATTACTTTTCTTCCAACTTATTTTTTTTAACATTTTATTTTGCTTTAGGTGAAAGTTTACACAGCAAATTAGTTTCCCATTCAAATTGTTACAAATTGTTCTGTAACATCGGTTGCAATGCCCACAATACGTCAACACTCTCCCCATTTCTACCCCGGGTTCCCCATTTCTATTTGTCCCATTTCCCTGCCCCTCCCTGCCTTCTTGTCGTTGCTTTTCGGCACATGTTGCCATTTTGGTCACGTATAGTTGATAGTTTTAAGGAGCACATTCCTCAAGGTGTTAACTGTTTATTTTATAGGACAGTCTATTGTTTGGCTGAAAGGTAACCTCCAGGAGTAGCTTCAGATCCAAGTCAGAAGGGTGTCTTAGGGCAATAGTCTTGGGGGTTCTTCCAGTTTCTATCAGGCCAGTAAGTCTGGTCTTTTTTATGAATTTTATTTCTGTTCTACATTTTAACCAGGACCTTCTATTGTGTTCCTGGTCCGAGTGGTCAGTAGTGGTAGCCGAATACCATCTAGTTTTTCTGGTCTTAAGCTAGAAGAGGCTGTGGTTCATGTGGGTCATTAGTCCTTTAAACTAGTTGCTTCCTTGAGTCTTTGGTTTCCTTCACTCTCCTTTGCTCGAGACCGGAAGAGACCAAGTGGTATCTTAGATGGCCACTCGAAAGCTTTTAAGATCTCAGACGCTACTTAACAGTCTAGGATGTAGAACATTATCTTTATGAACTACGTTATGCCAATTGACTTAGGGGTCCCCCGAGACTATTGTCCTTAGCCTTCAAGCCTGGTAACTCAGTCCTGCGAGGTGTTTGGTTATGTCTAAGAAGTTTCCATCACTGTGTCCCCTATGTGCTTTGTTATATATATGAATATACATGCAGCACACACAAATACGTATGTAGAAATATCCACAGCTATACCTATCTGTGCATGCGGGTGTGCTCCCATACGACCTCCCACACCTGTTTAGCATACATAGCTATCTGCCTTTGTATCCACTCACAAATCGTTGTTACTGTTGTTGCAAGATTTTATGTTATAGCATTTGCCGTAGATGCCTTTCATTCTTGCCTACCTCTCAGTGTCTTCCTTTGCCTTAGTCACATTGTGTTGACTTCCGCCATATTGTGTATTAACTTTCCCTTCACCAGAATTAACACTTGTCTACTATCTAGTTAGTGATTCTTCTTCCCTCTCCCACCCACCATCCCGGGTAACCATCAAGGAATATTTCTTTTGTGTGTAAACCTGTTCTTGACATTTTATAATATTGGTCTCATACAGTATTTGTCTTTTTGTGGTTGACTTATTTCACTCAGCAGAATGTCCTCCAGATTCATCCGTGTTGTGAGATGTTTCAAGGATTCGTCATTATTCTTTATCACTGAGTAGTAGTCCATTGTGTGTATGTACCACAGTTTGTTTATCCTTTCATCTGTTGGTGGACACTTAGGTCCGTCTTTTTGCTTTTGTGAATAATGCTACAATGAACATGGGATCTATACCTACGAGTGGGGTTGCAGGATCATATGGTATTTCTATTTCTAGCTTTTTAAGGAAGTGCCATAGTGTAGTTGTACCATTTTACAATCCCACCAGCAGGGAACAAGAGTTCCAGTCTCACCACAACCTCGCCAGCATTTGTTGTTTTCTGTTTTTTTGATCAGTGCCATTATTACATGAGTAAGATGGTATTTCATTGTAGCTTTGATTTGCATCTCTCTCATGGCTAATGATTGCAAGCATCTCTTCATGTGTTTGTTAGCTGCCCAAATGTCCTTTTTGGTGAAATGTCTGTTCATGTCCTTTGCCCAATTTTTAATTGGGTTGTTTGCCTTTTTGTTGTTGAGGTATTCAAGTTTTCTTTAAATTTTAGAGATTAGACCCTTGTGAGATATGTTGTTGCCAAATATTTTTTCCTAGTCTGTAGGTTGTCTTTTGACTCTTTTGGTGAAGTCATTGATGAGCATAAGTGTTTGATTTTTAGTAGACCCCAGTTATGTAGTTTATCTTCTGCTGTCTGTGCATTACTACTTATGTTGGGTACTCTATTTATGCCAAACATTAGGGTCTCTAGCTTTGTCCCTCTGTTTTTTTTCATGAGCTTTATAGTTTTAGGTTTAACATTAGGTCTTTGATCCATTATCTCTTCCCCGTGTAATAGACTTCAACCCTTTGTTGAAGATCAGCTGTCCATAGCTGGATAGATTTACTTCTGGGTTCTCAGTTCTGTTCTATTGGTCTATCCAACATATTGTTTTGAAAAGAATCTCTGAGTGGTGAAAATGGTTAGAGCACTCAGCCACTAACCGAAAGATTGCAGGTTCAAGTCCACCCAGAGCTGCCTCAGAGGAGAGGCCTGGACATCTACTTGTGAAAAATCAGCCATTGAAAATCCTATGGAGCACAATTCTACTCTGACACACCTGGGGTTGCCATGAGTCGAATCGACTCAATGGTAACTTTTAGTTTATTATTTTGAAAAATTCAAGCATTACAGAATAGTTGCAAGAATAGTGCAATGGATCTTACATACCCTTCAAAGAATGAGTGGTTTAAAGAGATAAGCAACTGTGATATAATCTACCAATTGTTGAAAATTCACCTAAATTCACCAGTTGTTAAAATTTTGCCACATCTGTTTTTCTGTACATATTTTTTCTTTCTTTTTTTTGGTTGGGGTGGTGGCGGAGAGTGGTTCCTAACAGCCTTTCACCTACTGGCATCAACATCTATTAATGATTCTTGCCTACATCAATTATTATACAGTGGTAGAAATTAACATATACCATTTAGAGATTAGAAAAATGAAGTTCAGGAAGGAACCTGACCAAGGGCCCACACGCCTGGCTGAGCCAGGAGAGGGGCACCATGCATCCAGCCCTGAGGCTGGCACTCCAGCCACTCCCGTGACCTGCCTTCATTGGAATCTCCTGGATTATACCACAGTTGCTTATCATTTATAAGCCACTCATTCTTTGTCCTTCCTCATGTTTGCATGCGGACATCTGTTTCAGAAATCACTAGTTTCTATTGATCTCGTCTTAGAGTTCCCTCCCTGGCAGCAGAACCTGAGACCTGGATTCTTGTGCAAGGGATTCATTGAGGGAGGGTGCCTAGGGGACGCCTGTAATGAAGTGAGGGATGCAGAATGGGGCAGGGGAGGAAAAACGCAAAGATGTGGACTCAGTTAGACTCCAGCCTCAGCCGGATCCCACAGGGAGCTCTGAAGCATGACAAGCACCCCAGAGTTGCCCCACCCTGTATCTGTACATCATTAGCAGTGGGTCTGTCCCCAGGGAGGGCAGTACTTTCCCAGGTACTTCCAAGAGAAGGGGGGCATCTGTGAGCTCATAGCAGCCAATACTCATGGCAGCCAGGGAATGGGTGTCTGGCTTGGTAAAAGGGATCTGGTTGGGGCACCAATAACTCCCAGTACAGGTTCAATATTTCATTTACTAGCCCTTCCCTGAAGGTTGTCCCTTATAAAAACCAGTTTGTTTTGTAATAATATGCTGTAAACCTCAAACAAATGGCTGACGGCAGACACAATGTTCTAGTTTACTGTGTCACTAATATTACGTGCAGAACTCTGCATTCAATAGATTTGACCTTCTATTTCTAAACCTGTTTTCAAAAGATTCTAAACAACCTAAATGCCTTTTAGTTCAGTCTTAAAACATTTCTTACTTTGAGGACAGAATCCTAAATGCTAAATACCATATATGGCAACCTGAAGGAGTTAACTTAGTCATTGGCAAAGACAAGGTCTAATTGATGGGTGCTCCTTTATGAAGCCCCATGAATCCCATTCACTGCCTTCCTGTTTGGGCCCTGGCTATTTTAGCTGAGGTCAGTTGGTTGTCAGAACAAAGGCTTTTTAACTTCTTGAAACAACCAAGGAGTCACAGGATGTGCCATTCTAAGGAAGGAAGAAGTGTCAACATATTTAGTCTTAGCACGCATGAGTGTCACGATTGTCGTGTTAGAGATTGTTGGTGGAATCTGGTATTGGCAAAACATTGCCAACCTGAGGTGGCAGAAATGAAATGTTTCTTTATTTAGGTTCCGATATGATTCTTTCAGTGGATTGTTACCCATCTCCTTCCTCCCCACTCCAAAAAAAAAAAAAAAAATTGGATTAGTTTGTTAGATATGCAGAAACTCTGGCACACACCAGACCTGCAGGATCTCTGGGGCTGAGACCAGGAACCCGGGTGAATCTTCCCCTGGCTTCAGTTGGGAAGCACTGATCCAGAGCAATAAGCTGTCTTGCTGGCTCAGTGGTTAAGCGCTTGGCTGCTAACCAAGAGGCAGGCGGTTCGAAACAGCCTCGCTCTGCAGGGGAAAGATGTGGCTGTCTGGTTCCATAAAGATTAAAACAAAACACCAAACCCATTTCTGTCAAGCTGATTCTGACTCATAGCAACCGTATAGGGCAGAGTAGAGTTGCCACATAGGGTTTCCAAGGAGTGGCTGGTGAATTCAAACTGTGCCAGCCTTTTGGTTAGCAGCCGAACTCTTAACCACTGTGCCACCTGGGCTACCCATAAAGATTACAGCCTTGGAAACCCTATGGGGTAGTTCTGCTCTGTCCTAAAGGGTCGCTGTGAGTTGGAATTGACTCAGTGGCAATGAGTTTGGCTTTGGTTTTGATCCAAAGCAGTGGCTGTCAAACTTGGCTGCCCTTTGGGATCACTGGGGAACTTTAAACGATTCTGATGCCTGAGTCCCTCCCCAGAGTCTGATTTATTTTATCTGTGGTGCAGTCTAGCCATCAAAGTCATTTTAATCTCCCCAAGTGATTTCAGTGGGCAGCCAAAGTTTAGAATCACAAGTCCAAAGTCTGCCCTTCTACCTTACATGAAAGGACTTTTAGCAGCAGCTTCATTTTGAAGAGTTTGTTCTTACAGCTGCAGATATTCACATCAGATACCTAGAGGCCCTGGAAAGGCATTTGCAGAGGAGAAACGGCCTTTTTGGCACAGATTCTTCCATCTGGAAACTTGCAGCAGACAGAAGGGAAAACTTTGACATATTTGAGAGGAAACAACAGATAAATCTTGAATGGAAGCATGAGATTCTTCAGCTCTGTAGAAAGTCAAGAAAGTAATGGGAGAAGACAGGATGGGTCTCTGGCCAGCCCACACAGTCATTGTGGGTGTTGTCACTGAGCGTGCACACTCAAAAATGACTCCCTGTGCTTGGCCTCTTCTGTACACAGTGCCACTGTTTATAGGTGGGGTCATCCCCATGGAAATATCACACTTCCTTTTTTTAATTTCCCCACTCTCTCCTTGTATTCGGTTTCATCCTCTGCCCTTCTCACTGCCAGAGACTTACTTCATCAAGGCCACACACTTGTGTTTCTATGGGTTGAGATGTTTGAACTCTCCCTGGACATGAATAATCAGGTGGGATGTCCTTGTTCACTGCTCCGGGACAGGTGCTGTGACCTGCTTGGTGAGATCCAGGCAGGGTGTGCATTCTGCCTGCAGGAGAGGGAAAGAGACACAGGAGTTCAATGGCCTCAGATTGGAATATCAGCCCTTTCGCTGATGCCAGGAGCACATCCTTGAGTGAGATACTTCATCGTCCCAGCCTCCTGATCTGCTTTTTTAAAGCTAGGATCATGGTACCTACTTTCAGGGCTGTTGCGAGAAGTAAATGAGAGAATGTTTGCAAAGGGCCTGGCATACAGCAGGCACCCATAGATATTATCCAGTATTCATGCTCTTGCTTGTTAACCACAAAGTGGGGGAACACTGGGCCTCATTTCATGGATATTTATAACTCTGGACAGCTCCGTAAGTTCTTGTCCTCATGTGTATGGTGCAGATTAAATACTTCCTGGGTGATGCAAACGGCAGAGTCGTCTTGAAAAAAAAGACCTGGCAATCTACTTCCAAAAAATTAGCCATTGAAAAACTTATGGAGCATAGTTCAATTCTAATGCACGTAGGGTCCCCATGAGTTGGAATTGACTCAACAGCAACTAGTATTGACTTGTTTTAACAGGGTTAGTGTTGACACTGAAGGTGATGAAGGAGGTCAATATGACTTTTTTTATTGAGATATAATTTCCATACTATGTAATTCATCCTTTTAAAGTGTACAATTCAGTGGTTTTAATATATTCGCAAAGTTATACAACCATCACCACTATCTAATTCCAGGACATTTACATCACCCCATAAAGAAACCCCATACCCTTTAAGCAGCCACTACCCACTACCCACCCTGAGCTCTAGGGAACTACTAATTTACTTTCTGTCTCTATGGATTTGCCTTTTCTGAACATTTCATATAAGTGGGATCATACAATATGTGGCTTTGTGCGTCTAGGTTCTTTCACTTAGTGTGATGTTTCCAACATTCATCCATGTTGTAGCATGTACTTTATTCCTTTTTATGGCCAAATAATATGTATTGTCTGGATGTACCACATTTTATTTACCCATTCATTAACTGATGAGTATTTGGGTTGTTTAACTTAAATTTTTGGCTATGATGAATAATGTCAATCTAATTTTATCAATAACTCAGCACTATTCCATTGTCAAGTTTTATTATAAATGATACTAGTAATAATTTAAAAAATGCTTAGATGTATGAGGAAAAATGAAATCCATTGCATTCAGATAACAAAATGACTGTGTGTATGTGTGAGTGTGGGATTTTGTCTTTGATGCCTGTAGAGCAGCCCATGGCCAAGCTCATGATACATGCTGTTTATTGTGCATTAAGGCTTTGTTAGGTTGCCATATATGGAATTTAGCATTTAGGATTCTGTCCTCAAAGTAAGAAATGTTTTAAGACCTAGCTAAAAGGCATTTAGGTTGTTTAGAATCTTCTGAAAACAGGTTTAGAAATAGAAGGTCAGATCCATTGACTGCAAAGTTCTGTGCTTAATATTAGAGACATAGAGTAAACATGGTCTGCCATCAGAAAGTTTTCAGTCTGGAGGGGAAGACATACAAGGCAATAATTACAAAATGGTACATGTGCTGTGGTAGGCCTAGCCTACAAGATTGTAGGGATAGTCTCCTTGCTGGGGAAAATTATATGGCGGTTGTTTGAATCCTACCCAATTTTGTTTCTCCTAGCATGGTACGACACAAGGATGATGAGGAGAAAGATGCCAAGGCATGCCCCCGGGACTCTGGCTATGACAGCCTCTCCAGCAGGCTCAGCATTTTGGACCGACTTCTCCACACCCACCCCATATGGTTGCAGCTGAGTCTGAGCGAGGAGGAGGCAGCACAAGTCCTACAGTCCCAGCCACCGGGGGTAAGACTCAGGGGAGCAGGTTGGGGCAGGCAGGGCTGCTGCTGCCTTAGAGAGAGGACTGCCAGCAAGTTTTTCCCAGCCTGTAAGGAGCACAGTTCCCAGTTTGTACCTGGGTTGCAATGTAGAGAAATTCTGGAAACTGAGGCGGCAGCTCCCAGGAACAGAACCCTTCAAATTTGTCTTTGTGTCCTTGTTGTCTTGGTTACCATGGAAGTTCCAGGACTCAGCAGGATAATGGGCATCCAGGTGATGAAGACGGGCTACTGGTCCGTAGCCCTGCATTGACCTCTTGACACATCCACTGAGGATGAGCTTGGGCCGAGGTCCTCGGTTACCCTGCTGCTTTCCTTTCATTCTGAGCCTGGGAACCCTGCCAGGACCCGGCCATCCAACTTGGAACCCAGCCCTTCAAAAGTTCTGTGTCCACAGTCGTATCTGTTCTGGATGACCGTGTGGTCCTCTTTTCTGTGGGCTTTCTCAGTGGCTTTCCACTTGGATCAAAGTCTGAATCCATTTCTTCAGCTACTGTCTACCCCAGACCACTGCTTCATCTTGTCAAAACTACCCCATGACTCAATAGAAGTTCCTCAGCCGATTTTTAGTTAATGATTGGTATATCCTGATCAGTCCAATATGGTAACAACTTGCTACCATATTTAAATTTAAATTAATTAAATTAACGTGGCCATTTAAGTGTAAATTAAGTCAGATAAAAAATTTAGTTCCTCAGTCATACTAACCACATTTTCAGTGCTCAGTAGCCACATGTGGCTGGTGGCTACTGGATTGGATGACCCAAATGCAGAACATTTCCATCATTGCAGAAAATTCTATCGGACAGTGCTGATACCCAATGCCTACTTTCAAAAAAGGATAAATAAAATAAGTTCCAGATAATAAGACTTATAACAACACATGGCAAAAGATAGAAACTAAGAGATAGATGGAGAAGTGAAGAGAAAATTCTATCAGTAACTGGCTGAGGAATGTTATAACAATGGGGCACAAAAATAAACTTTCGAGTTTCTTAGTAGCCAGAGCTTGTTATCATGTTTTGACTTAGAAATTTTCTTTTTTGATGGCAGTGAAAATATAGACAACAAAACCTTGGCCGATTTCCACATGTACAATCCAGTGACTTTGATTACGTTCTTTAATGTTGTGCAACCTTTGTTGCCATTCTTTTCCAAATTTTTCTACCACCATTAACATAAACTCGGTGACGAGTCTCTCTTTTTATTTCTTGTCTGACGGAAACAGACAGGAGTAACCCCACTGTTGGAACATACTCAAGGTGACTGGGCACAGCATTTGATCCTCTCTTGGCTAGCACGTCAGGTTGCTGCCTCTAGTTTCGGTCTGTGTGATCAGGATCCCCTCGTGAGGCCTCCACTTTCTGCCAGTTGGGTTGTCAACTCCTGCGTTTCTGCAGAAAATTCTGAAGAGGGAGGTTGTTACATTGCTAGGCAAAAGCTCCGCTCCTTGGTCCACTTCCTTCAGTGTGGGACATGTGGGTTCCTGCCGAGACCTGTGTGGGGAACAAGTCAGGCAGTGAGACTGTCTGCCCACCTGCCTGATCCTTCGACAGGGCTATCTGATGAGACTGGGCAGGCCGAGGGCAGGGTGAAGCAAGGAGCACCAAGAGCCAGGAGAGGCCACGGTGGGCAAGGAGAAGTGGGAATGATGGAGAGGAGGAGATGCAGGTGCTGGAAGTGTGTGTGAAGAAGGGGGTTTGACAGACTGGCCCTGGCGCCATGAGTAAAGTGGGCCTTTGGGGTGCCACCACCCTTAATTATCTACAGCCTAAGACAGAGGTCCACCAACTTTTTCTATACAGGGATAGATAGTAAATATTTTGGGCTTTGTGGCCATACTGTCCCTGTGACAACTATTCACCTCTGCCATTGCAGTGCAAAAGCTGCCACAGGCAACTTGTAAATGAATGAGCATGGTTGTGTTCCAATAAAACTTTATTTACAAAAACAGGTGGCAGGATGGGTTTAGTCTGTGGGCCATAGTCTGCTGACCCCTGATCTAAGACAGTAAGGCTGCAGACATTCAGGAAATAAGCCCAGAAGATGTACTCCCCCTTGGTCCCCAAGGCTTGGGAACATCCCCACTTGCAAAAGAGACTCGACTTTCTCTGCAACCTCCCTGCAGTGCTTTGGTGCTTACTCATCAGGCTTCTATTTAAGAAACATCTTCAGTTTTAGGACTGCTGTAGACACATGGACTCCCAGAACTGGCTACTGGAGGAATTCCATGGACGCAGCCCCGTGGGTGCTGGGAAATAAAAGAGAACTCAGAGGTCTTCTGGTCTCACGCCTCACTGGACACCCAATTCCCATGACCTCCTACCACCAAATAAAAAGTATCTTAGGGACTATCAGAGTGCCTAGGTCATGCAGACGGTTAATGTGCTTCGCTGCTATCCGGAAGGTTGGAGGTTCCAGTCCACCCTGAGGCGCCTCAGAAGAAAGGCCTGGTGATCTACTTCTGAAAAATTAGCTGTTGAAAACCCTACGGAGCACAGTTCTGCTTTGACACACACGGGGTCACCACGAACTGGAATCCACTTGACGGCAACTGGTTAGGAACTATAAACTGGATGTACAGAAAGGAGTGAAGAGGACAAAACGAAAAGCAGAGTAGCTGGGAGGGAGTTGTTTAAATGCAAAGGAAAGAGCAGAGGGAGTGAAAGGAACAGGGCAGGGCAGGATCCTTGGAGAAGGGTCAGGTACTACAGAGGGGAAGTGGGATGCGGCCAGGCTGCGCACTCCAGGGGGCGCCGTTAGAGTTGTCTGCGTGAGCAGTGCGCTCTGGAACTGTGCAGGGCTCAGTCTCATCGCAGTGCCAGTTGCTGCAGGGAAGAAGGTCAGAATGGAGTCCGAGATCCGCAGTGGGAGTTGGGCTGGGTAAAGCATATACATCTGAAGACAATACTAGGACCTGGAGGGAATTATCAGAAAGCAAGGTGAGTCAGGACCAGAGGGACAGCTTCGGAGCACAGCTGCCGCCTCCGCAATGGAGCAGCCTGGCTCAGCTCTGGAGTGGAGGCCTGGTCTTGCCAGATTATCTTGTTTTTCAAGAGCAGCTAGAAATCCAGATTTCAATGTTGAAAGAAAAACCTCCTGCTTTTTCGCTGTTGACAACAGACTCAAATTCTGATTTTAAGTACGCTGGGAGAAAGATGTGGCAGTCTGCTTCTGTAAAGATTACAGCCTTGGAAACCTTATGGGCCAGTTCTACTCTGTCCTGTAGGGTCGCTATGAGTCAGAATCGAGTGGAAGGCAATGGTTTTTTTTTGGTTGTTTTTGTTTTTTTTCTTTTTCTTCAGCCAATGAATTCCCAATTCATCACCTCTGGTTCAGCATGTTACTGCTGCTTAGGATTTAGGTATTCATCAGTGAAGATGTTTACGTAAAACTCGGCTGAATGACATATAACAGGAGCAATAAAACAGTAAGCAAACTGAATATGGAGAAGGTTCCGTCAAAGGGAAAGCTGGATTCTTTGGGAGCCACTCATCAAAGAAAGGAGTCTGTGGTGTGGTCTCTAAGGGCCACTTTCTCTGGCATTTGAGGGTCCTGCGTTGAGCCATGCAATTTGGTCATGAAGGGGGTTCTACTCATGGAAGTCACATGCGAGGGAAAGCATATGCCCAGGTTCCAACCTTCTAGATGTTTCCTAAGTTTGAATTTCTTTTCTCTCCACTAGATCTTCCTGGTTCGTAAGTCTACTAAAATGCAGAAGAAAGTCCTCTCCCTTCGCCTGCCCTGTGAATTTGGAGCCCCACTCAAAGAATTTGCCATAAAGGAAAGCACATACAGTAAGTGGTGGTTGCATAGTTAGGTTCTGGTTGATGTGAGGGTCTCGGGTCCTCTAAAGGTATAAACGTGGAGGGAGCCTGTGCTTTGAGATAGATAAACATGAGTGTGGGCCCCAGCACTGTCACCTGTTTACTGATTGACAGGGCAGGTACTATACGAGTCTCAGTGTTCTCATCTGTTTAATGGGGTGATGGTATCCTCAGAGAGTTGTTAACAGTTCAGCTAAACAACCTGGTGGTCAAGTGTCCGGCCTACTGCTTGGCTTATGATTGGTGCCTAATAGAGACTGGTTTCTTCTCGCCTTCCCAGTTAAGTATGGCCTGGACTCGGTTCCCAGGTTTGCTGATGACTAAGCTGATGTCAGGTGGATCCTGGCTGAAAGCAGAGAATACCAGAAAGATGTTTACCTGTGTTTTATTGACTATGCAAAGGCATTTGACTGTGTGGATCTTAACAACTATGGATAACATTGGGAAGAATAGGAATTCCAGAACACTTAAATGTACTCAAGAGAAACCTGTACGTAGATCAAGAGACAGTCGTTTGAACAGAACAAGGGGATACTGCGTGGTTGAAAGTTGGGAAAGGTGTGCGTCAGGGTTGTATCCTTTCACCATACCTATTCAGACTGTATAGTGAGCAAATCTGAGAAGCTGGACTCTATGAAGAAGTACACGGTGTCAGGATTGGAGGAAGACTCATTAACAACCTGCTTTATGCAGATGACACAACCTTGCTTGCTGAAAGTGAAGAGGACTTGAAGCACTTACTGATAAACATCAAAGACCACAGCTTTCAGTATGGATTACACCTCAACATAAAGAAAACAAAAATCCTCACAACTGGACCAATAAGTAGCATCATGATAAGCAGAGAAAAGATTGAAGTTGTCAAGGATTTCATTTTACTTGGATCCACAGTTAACATCCATGGAAGCAGCAGTCAAGAAATCAAAAGACACGTTACACTGGGCAAATCTACTGCAAAAGACCTCTTTAAAGTGTTGAAAAGCAAAGATGTCACCTTGAAGACTAAGGTGTGCCTGCCCCAAGCCGTGGTGTTTTTAATCGCCTTATATGCATACGAAAGCTAGGCAATGAATAAGGAAGACTGAAGAAGACTTGACTCCTTTGAATTGTGGTGTTGGCGAAGAATATTGAATACACCATGGACTGCCAAAAGAATGAACAAATCTGTCTTGGAAGAAGTACAACCAGAATGCTCGTTAGAAGCAAAGATGGCGAGACTATGTCTCACATACTTTGGACATGTTACCATGAGGGATCGGTCCCTGGAGAAGGACATCACGCTTGGTAAGGGAGAGGGTCAGTGAAAAAGAGGAAGACCCTCAATGAGATGGATTTACACAGTGGCTCCAACAATGTACTCAAGCATAACAATTGTGAGGATGGTGCAGGACCAGGCAGTGTTTTGTTCTGTTGTACATGGGGTCGCTATGAGTCAGAACTGTCTCGACAGCACTTAATAACAGCACCAACAAAGCAGGCTGGTAGGGCTCAGACCTTTTTACAGGATCTAATACTAAAGCATGTGTCTGCACATCTTCATGAGCAAGCATTTCTTGAGTGGACGTGTTCCTTCCAGGCAATCCCTGTTCAGTCTTCTGTGAAATGCAGCTAATCAGAGGCAGAATTCAGCCCTTTGGAAAAAAGTAACTGGTCATAGTTTTGAAGGGAGAGTGGTTCTCAATAGCATTGCTTAAATTTAAATTTAAACTAATTAAATTAATGTGACTAAGTTTAAATTTATTAAAAGTAAGTGAAATTAAAAGAATTTTTATCTGAATCTCAATTGCATGCAACAGCTAGACATTATTCTTTCTGCCCTATTACTTCCCTGATCCTCTCTGTGTGGCTTAACGTGTTGGAAGAGCTAGTTTAAGCAAAGGATTAACCTGGCCACGACTAGTTACCACATGCCTTGGTTGCACCATGCTGGCCCCTTCCCTGCCAGGGCCTGTCTTTAGGAATTGGTGGTAAATTGACAGAGGAAAGACTTGCTGTAAAAACATATAGATATTTTGCCATAACTTCTGGTTTAGTAAGAAACACCATTGTATATTTGAATAGAGCACTTTCACATAAATTATTTCCTGTTTTAAAATTCTAGTTTTCACTACTACCCTTCTGGGTAGACAAGGAAAGTACCGTTATCATCCATTTTACAGATGAGAGAACTGAGGACCAGACAAGCTTACCCACCCAGTTGGTTCCCTCCTACGTAACTCACCATATTATGGTCACTTATGTGATAGTCTCTGTCTCTGTGTGTATGTGTCCGCCTCCCTCTGTTAGTGTGTGGTGTGTGTGAGATGGTATATGGTTAAGGTGTGCTTTGGGGTGCTTTGGAAATACTAAATAAGTAAAATAATACAAAATTAGCAAAATAAATAGGGGTATGGAGTGGTAAAAAAGGGAAGAAAACTCATCTGATCGTTGAAGTAAAGAAATCTTCATAAAACTAAGGGCATTTGGGATGTTTTGGGAAGAATAACAGTGTGAGTGGAATTTCAGCAGAGGTGGCATGAGGGTGGTTGGCAATACATGAGTTCGTTGAGGCAGAACCTCTACTGCTCCGCCATTTAGGAAGATGTACACATTGTGCACCGGTTGGCCAGCACACTCCTTCTCCTAGAAATTGTGCACTTGGGGGAACACTAGGTCAATGGGTCTTAGAATCTTTGATTCTGACTTTAGCCGAAAGCTGATTCGTGGAAACCTTTTATTGTCCTGCAAGCTTACAGTCCTCTCCTCTGTCGTTACCAGAGCTGGGCTGCTTTGGCAAAGAGGAGTGTGACCACAGAGGCCCAGGTCCCAGGAGGTTCAAGGGGAACGGGGGTTGGTGTTCCCCAAGCCCTGTCATGTGCTGCCGTCCCCGCCCCAGCCTGGTCCCTTGCTCCCTGCCCAAGTCTGCTTTCTGAACTTGGAAAGGAAGGATCGTTGTGCAATTCAAGTCTGCCCTGGTCTATTTACCAAGCCTCGAGCATGCTCTTGGAATGAGTCAGGGCAGGACTTCCAGCCTATCCAGCTGTTTACTGGCCTGGCTCTGGCTGACATACATCCTCCCTGTGGCTCGTCCCGATGAGCCACACGGCAGTTTGTCTGAGAACTGGAGTGGTCCCATTCGCACAGGAGGCGGCAGCAGAGGGCCCTTCCTTCCTCAGAACCCACTCAGGAGACTCAGCTGGTTTCTGAAATCTCTTTTCCAGCCTTTTCCCTGGAAGGCTCAGGAATCAGTTTTGCAGATTTATTCCGGCTCATTGCTTTCTACTGCATCAGCAGGTAAGGCCTCTTCCTCTCCTGTGGTTTCTAGGACCTCCTTGGTGTGTGAAATAGTCAGCCCTGAGGCTTCTGCATTAAAGCAGGATGGAGGGGTAAGGACGACTGTGGAAGGATTGGAGCCCTGGTGGTGCTGTGGTTAAGTGTTCAGCTGCTAACCAAAAGGTCGGTAGTTCGAATCCGCCAGCTCCTTGGAAACCCTATGGGGCGGTTCTCCTCCATCCTATAGGGTCACTATGAGTTGGAATTGACCCGATGGCAACAGGTTTGGTTGTGTGTGTGTGTGTGTGTGTGTGTGTGTGTGTGTGTGTGTGTGTGTCTGTGTAGGCATTCATCACCTGAGTAAAATGTTCAAGTCCCATGCATCAGGCTTAAGATCAAAACAACTGTCTAGGACCCTCAAATGTAAATTCTCATTAATGTGATTATTTCTTCAAGCTGCTTCCAGGCTGCGCTCAATTAGACCCATTAAAGCAGGAAAAATGCCCATACACACACACACACACACACACACACACACACCCCGAAACACCACACATATCATGCGTACCACATGCATGTACTCACACACAGACTCACGCTCACATGCGCACATACACACTCACACACACTCACAAACATGCACAAAAGGATGGATCATTCAAAGCGGTAACACTTAAAGGCCCCAGACAATGTTTGTGAAAACTCTCCAAGGGAGGGAGTTTGTTTACGAGTGTGGGCTCCCTAGACGTGCCCTGGGAACCCTGCATTATTGGACTTGAGGCAGGCTGGGTGCTTGAGTCCTTTTCATAACTAAGGTGGCTCTTTTCGCCTACCTGCAGTTAAGCCAGAAGTCCCAGCGTTTACAGGTGTCTAGGGTGTGAGTTGTGGAAGGCTTACTTTTAAAAATATTTTTTCTTTTGATTCTAGCAGTAGCAGTGTTTCAAATCAGGTGATCTTGTGGTGACTCGGAATCTGACTCTGATCTGTGGGCCTGGTGCTGCCTCCCATGTAGGAGCACAGGAGGCGGCTACCCTCGCCCCCTTTGCTTTTCTGCTTGTGGGTTGCGGCTGAGTTTAGGGGATACACGGGAGTGTGCTACCGGGGTGTTTTCACGGCTGAGGAGTGTGCTTGGGTTTGGCTTATAGTATTTTTAAGGATTAGGTTATTTCTCAGACTGAGTTAGACTTTCGTTATACTTGATGGACTAAGCTGTTCCGGGGGCAGGACTTGGCTGTCTACCACCTGGGGGTCTCCAGACCAGCCAGACCCACATGATCAGAGACCTGGGGGGGGAGGGGCACTTTCCAAGGATGGCTCCATCGCTGCTTACCAGAATAAACCAGGGCTTCTTCCAGACCTGGACCACACGCCCTGTGAGCACGCCCGTCTGCGTGGCTTGCGCAGGATCCCTGGGCCTTTGGAGGGGAAATGCGCTGCCCAAAGACAGGGAGCCAAGCAGGAGCCCCTCCCGTCCCCGGGGACCACACCTGCTGGGTCAGAGTGAAGGAGTGAATTTCAGCGCTACAGTGTAGGCCAGAGGTGGAGTTGTCCATGTGTGCCCTTCTGCATGGTGTGCTCGTTGGTAATTGTGCCATCGTTGTGAAAGAGTGTCACACCCAGGAAGCAGTACTTGGCAACAGCCCAGCAAAGACGTCATCACCTCTCAGGTTCTTAACACCCCACCACCTGCTGCTCGGGGCTGCCTGACCAGAGGGAGCTAAAGCACACGGGTACCTTTGCAGACTTCACGGCCTGATTCCACCGTGGTGTTTACACAAAAACCAACACTGCCATTGTGCAATTAGACGCCCGAGATTAATGTCTCCTTTTTTTTCAAAATGCAAAGGTACTCGAAATTTTGCTTCTGCTTTTCCACTGGTTGCTACTCATTGACCTGAGTCTGTGTTCTTGGTCATCAGTAGTTGATTTGACCCAGTCTTACCAAAATATGTTGGCAGTTTTTTGGTTGATGATTAGTACACAAGTATATTCAAATAGAGTGATTAGATTATCAGTGTTGATATTCCACACAGGTGCACCTGAGAATAGCATTCACTGAGTGATTAAAAACTGTTGAGGTCAAGTCGATTCTGACTGTGACAGGCACGTTGAAAAGTAGAGTTGAGAATACAAAAAGTGACTGCAAAGCTTGACCAACCACGCCTAGTCTTGTTAGTTGCTGTCCTTGGCTCCTGGGCCCCTTGTGATCTTCGTCTGGCTTGGTATCTCTCTTCCCCTATCTCTGCTTGCTAGCTTGCATTTCATCTCTCATACCTCAAAAGAGATTGACTCCAGATATGCCCTGTACTACTTCTGCCTCGTTAACACAACAAAGACAACCCATTCCCAAATGGGATTATAATCACAGGCATAGAGGTTAGGATTTACAACACATACCTTTTGGGGACACAATTCAATCCATAACAAGGTCCCACATGCTTGAGTTCCAAACCCACCCCACCCCCACTTCACCCCTCATTAGCTCTGTAGGAGCACGCCAGGGACTTCACCTGTCTGTTTCTGATGCTCTTGATCTGTGGGAAGGGGGAAGTTACAGCTTCCTCCCAGGGTTGTATGTGGGTCCATGTGAGCTACAGTGCATGGTACAATGCAATACTAGGTGCTCAACAATACCAGTCTCCTCCCCTTTAGAAATACGATGTATAGAGCAAAGTTAAAAAACTAAACTGAACTAAACTAGACTATGTATGTACTGAAACTCTTGGGCGAAACATTTATGTCAAAGATGATGGCTTTTTTTACCTGTTATGCAAGTTTTAGAATGGGCCCCCTTTCTTTAGCAGGTGTAGATGACAAGAAGTTGTCCCCTTTTGCATGTGTATGAGAAGAAGGAGCTGTGATACACCCTTTGGCTGGTACAACAGGCTCCTGTGCAACATCTCATTTTGTAGTCTATCAAAGCCTGAAACCATCCATTAATGAATGATGGGTGTGGTTTCCCGTCATATGTCATTAAGAAAGACCCAAACCAGTCATGTGATGTTTAGGCCCCAGGTATTGCACTGAGCAAGGTAAAAACTTAAAACAGGTTTATTTTGTTGCTTGTACTTTTCCCCTCCCAATTGTCTGAAGAAAGCAGATTTTAATTAAGTTGATGCAGCCATACAAGCATATATTTGTATGATATTTTGAGTTATGAAGTTCCAGTTCCTGTTAATTTTCACCTAAGATTATGATCAGGGTCACTGCCTGTCCTGGGTCAGGGAGCAGCTATTACCCTAAGAGTCTCATGGAAGCAGTTGGGAGCTGGGCTTGACATCCCAAGGCAGAGGAGCCTCAGCTGGCTGCCCTATCCTGACCTGACAATTTATGTGAGTGGCGTATTGGAACTTTTGTGACACTAGTAAATTTTAGTCATGTTTTGTTCTTTTAATTGACTTTACTAATTTGTTATCCATTGTCAACAGTTTTAAGGATTCCAAAAGTCTCAGACATCTAGATTTGATCTCATTCAGCCCAGAATGGTGCCCGATCTTATTGTAAACAACCAGTTGTTTAGTATAGTTAATGCTGGTCAGTGGAAATTCTCATGACATCTTCCACTGACAAAATACAGTCTTGTCCCTCACGTACTCCACCCCAGCCACAATGGCCTCCTTTGCTGTTCTTCATACCTCCTAGACCCTTTCCCACCTCAGGGCCTTTGCACCTGCTGCGTGCTCTACCTGGAATGCTCTCCCCCTGAAGGCTTACTCCCTGGCCTCCTTTAGGTCTTCAGTCAAATACTCCTTCTCAGAGAGGACTTCCCTGGTCACCCCCAACACTCTCACACTCTTTATCCCCCTTCTGTGCTTTATTTTTATCTGTAGCACATATCCCCTTCTTGTATGCTCCGTAAATTGCGTATTTGTTTATTGTCTGCTGGTGTCCACTGGAGTGAAGCTCCGTGACAGCAGGAGCTTCTGTCTGTTTTGTGGCCAGCACCTGAAACAGTGCCTGGCACTTCACAGGTGATCATAAATAGTTGTTGAATGAATGAAAAATTCTGTGTAAGATCAATACGCCCTATAGGTAAGTCACTCTTGTCATCAATGAATATTCATTCATTCAAAAAACACTTTCTCCCTGTCTGTATCCAGCAAGGTGTGTGCCAAGCCCCATGAGGGATTCACCAGTGTTGAGAGTATAGTCCCAACCCTTGTACATGAAAGTGAACAAAGTTTGTTAAGTCTGCCTTTGCCCATTCCTGAGAGAGCAGGTGGCCATGGGCTGTGTGTCTACTAATGATGCCTCCGCGCCCTGGCAGTGGCAGCCTGGTGCCGCCTTAGCTCTCCCATTGGGCCTGGTGCTCTGTGATGCACGTGTTTGCCTGTATGCATGTGGTGCCATGCTGCTTGGACCCAGGGTTGGTGACATGAAGCAGGGTTGGTCACATGACTTCCTGCTCAAAGTATGGTCCAGGGACCAGCAGCATCAGCATCGCCTGGGAGCCTGTGGGAAATGCAGCCTCTCAGGCCCTTCCAGACCTCCTGAATCAGAATCTGCAGTCTAACAAGGTCCCCAGGGGATTCCTGTGCACATTGAAGTTAGAGAAGCACTGCCTTAAAAAGCGACAGAGTTTTGTCTCAGTGTATAAAGGACAGTGTGTGAGTTCCAGCTGGAAGATATCTCAAGTAAAATCAAAAGACGTTCATTGAGAACCTGCCATGTTTAAGGCAATGGGCTAATAAATCTTGGGTGAGGATTATACGTTCCTGCCCAGGGAGTCGGGCCCACCATTAAGATGGCATCTAGCAAGTTAGTATATACCGTTTCATATGTATGGTAGATCCACCAGCGTAATCAGTGGTTCTGATATTAACTTTAGATGCCTCTTAGCCACCCAGCAGGAAAACTCAGTTTCCGCTGCAGATCCTGAAACCACGGAGGCTTCTCTTTTTTTTCAGCCTTTCCTGAATGTGGTAATTTTGGCAGGAATAATAAGCACTGATCTCATCACCTGTAAAGTTCTGGTTGGGTACATTGTGGTGTCCAGTTAGAACATTGTAAACAGTTTAAGTTAAAATCTCTCTAGGACGAAATGAAAGCATGAGACAGAAACCAGACATATCATTACAAATATTTTCTCTTTTCTGAAAAATCAGGGACGTTCTGCCATTTACCTTGAAGTTGCCTTATGCCATTTCAACAGCCAAGACGGAGGCTCAGCTTGAAGAACTAGCCCAGTTGGGACTAAGTAAGTAGGTACTCCTTCCCTGAGCCCATCTTAGAAGGGACACGTGGATCAGAATCAGTGTGAGGCTGGGTAAGGCTGTATCGTGATGTTAAACACACCTGTGATTAAAAATAATCCCATCTCCATGGCAAAGCGCAGCCTTCAGGACCATGGGGTCCCTGAATCAGACTTTATGAGATTCTTTTTCCAAGTCATCGTCCAGCCAACTCTCAAACAGCCTGGTGCTAATTTTGCCTGGGTGTCCCCTAAGTCCCCCCAGCCTATGTCATTACTGATTTTGGGCTATATACAAACCCGAAGTCCTAATGTACCGTAGACATTTATAACATGTCCCTCGGTGACCTTCCCTTCTGTGGCATCTTGCTGGGGAAAAGCAGTGCCTGACAGAAAGAGAAAGTCCCCGTGATGTGCCTCATGTGCCAGGTTTTATTTCTAGAGGGGAACCGGAGCCCTGACGACACTCCTGTGCTTTGAGGAATTGGACAGTCCAGGCACCCAGAGCAACATCTGTCTCACTTCCTCTCTGTGTGTACTTCCAGTCCTGGGGTTCTGGGCCACATCCCTACCACGCCATGGGTCATCACTGTAGCCAGCTGGGCGCTTGCCTTCCCCTCCTGACCCTTTGCTGATGCCCTTAAACCCATCTCAATTCTGCTGAGCAGCAGTTGACAATGGATCAGGACATAGAACTCACCCAGGTTACCTTTCTTTGTCCCATTGCCTAGGGAATCCTTGTGGGTTTAACTTTAGCAAAAAAAAAAAAACAAGAAAAAAAAAATTCTCTCTAGATGTGAGGAGGAAATACTATTAAGAATTTGGGGCTTCCATCTTTAGATAGATTAACAACCAGACTGCAGTATTTGAGTGGCTATTGGGATTCTGAAGAGAAAATGCCAGCATTCCTAGAATCCGAGAAGATATGATACTAGGACCAGCAAATAAAAAATATAAGTGTTTCCCTTTTGGCATATTTTTCTCTTAATCTCAAGAGCTTGTTTTGATGGGTGCCATTTCCAAGGAAGCCTGCATAATTATAGAGAAACCTGACAGTAGCTTCAAGTGCCCATCTGAAACAGATTGCTTAAAAGAATTGCCACATGTGCCTGAGGTCTGTTTGATGGATTGCGAAAGAGAATCCTGGTCAAAATTCAGGACCATATAAATGTCCTCACTTAAAAGTTGCCCCATATCTTCCATTTAATGCCTTCGGAAAGTGTTTAAAAATATTTTCCTGAATTGAAGCACACATAGTCCACTAGATTCTAGGTGTCTTGAAGGCATGAGCCACGTCTCCCTCCCCACGGCCCCTGGCCAGGTGGTCAGCATGCAGGGTGTGCTCAGAGCTGGGCTGAGGGCTGGAGTGTCACAGACAGTGCTGTGCACTGGTGGCTGTAGCGGCCACTACTCCGAAGCTAATGAGGTCTCATTAACACCCATTCGCTTGTGGTTGTCAATGGGCATGACGGAAAGCACATTTTAAATCCTGTACCTCACTTATTCATTCATCCTACATATATTTCTAGAGGGTCTGCTATGTGGCAGGCACTACTCCCCATAGCAAGGGTTCAGTGGTTAATCAGGTGTCCCCTACCTTGCCCCAATGTCCATAGTTTATATGGGAGAAATGCACATTTGTGAAGTAGTACAAAATCTTATAGCTATGACAGAAGTCCAAGGAGGGCTCAGGGAGGTGGGACCAGGCCCACCAAGACCTGCCCTGACCCAAAGAAAACAGCCCATGGGTGATTTTAAGTTTCCTAGTAGCCGCGTCTAAAAAAGTAAAATAAAACTGGTGAAATTAATTTTAATAATATATTTTATTTAATGTAATATATCCAAAATGTTATCATTTCAACACACAATATCAAAAGTTATTAGTGAGATATTTCACATTCTTTTTTATGCTAATTTTTTGAAATCCAGTCTGTATTTTACTGTAACTGCACACCTGGAGTTGGCTACTAAATTTTCGCAATCTGTGTTTAGATTTCACTACATTTACAGTTGAAAAAATAGATTCACATACCCAGGTTGTTCCAAGCATACTTAAAAGTTTTCCAGTAACTAAACTGAGTGTCAGTTTTTACATTTAAATTTATTAAAATTAAATACAATTTAAAATTCAGTTCCTCCACTCACTAGCCACATTTCAAGGGCTCAGTGGCCACACATGGCTGTTGGCTCCATGCTGGACAGCGCAGACCTAGAGGGGAGGGAAGGAAAGATACAGAGAAGACCCCACAAGGCTGAGGACCTGTCCCCCAACACCAGGCCTTGCTTAGAACACACACAAAAGGTCTCCCAACATAAGCCTCTCCCATCTGAGACCAGCCATTCTGGGCCCGTAGGAAGAGAACACACTTCAAACAAACACAGCAAGGCAACGCTAGAGGGAGAGAGAAAAGAACCTATTCCAAATGGAAATTATAACAGACAGCATTTATCACCAATTTGCACAGAAAACACGGAGACACAGGTGGTATAGATGCAGTAAGCAACCTGCAGGTCTCCAGAGTGTTGGGAATTTATAGCCGTGCTAAGGAGGTTACTGGATTTGGGAAGGATGAGCAGCAAACCATCAAGATAAATGGCTGAACCGGTACTTTGTGATTTTCGTATGTTTGCTTCTGCTGCTGTTGTTGTTGTTGTTTTTTGCTAATGGGACCCAGGAGTGTATTTTCCCTCCTTTCAGTGTTTTAGTGCTGAACATGTAAAACCCCATACAAATTGTGTAACATCCCCCCACCCCCAGGCCCAGCTGCTGGTCCTGCCCTGGAAGGGGAACTGCCAGGCTGGATCTCTTGGCTGGCGGCTGCCTCTGTGGAGGGTGCCTCAGAGGAAGCTGATGGGGAAGGGGGGTGGTGCTTTGCACACTGACTCCGCTTTTGTGAAGTCAGGTGCCCTGATAGCCTTTCTCAAGCTAATACTGTAACAACTCCAGTTTGTTTTTCCTTCCGACATACCTATGAAAAAGCTGGGCTGGAGTTGTATGCTGGCCAAGCCATTTCTCAAGGGCTTTGAAGGTAAAAAGTCCCTGGAGCCCTCCTGTGGGCCCACAGCTGGACCTGGCAGCCTCCCCACCCTTTCCGGTAAGGGAATGCAGTGAAAACATTAAAAAAAAAAATCGGCCAAACCCAAGTGCAGGGCCTTCGGCTGCAAAGATGCCCATTGTAACACACTGTGCTTTTTTAATTTGTGAAGGAATGGCCCGAGTGTATTGTATTTACATTCTTGTGTTCACCGATAATGACTTTCAGATTTCTGGAGCTCTCCAGCTGACAACCAACCCCCAAACCCTCCACCTCCCCATAGGCCTCTCTCCTCAGACGGTGCTTGTCCCGCCTCGAGTCAGCTCTGCCTCATAAATGGAGTGCATTCTATAAAAACCAGGACGCCTTCGGAGCTGGAGTGCAGCCAGGGCAACGGAGCCCTGTGTTTCATTAATCCTCTTTTCTTGAAAGTGCACAGCCAGGACCTCAGTGGAAGCCTGCCGAGGTCCAGCACAAGGACTCCCAACGTGAATGGCACCGAAAGGCCTCGGTCCCCCCCACCCAGGCCCCCGCCACCCACTATTAATAGTCTCCACACAAGCCCTCAGCTGTCCAGGAGCGAGACCCAGGCGAGCATGCCAGAAACAGTCAACCATAACAAACATGGGAACGTAGCTGTGCCTGGAACGAAACCAACACCCGTCCCTCCGCCCCGGCTGAAGAAGCAGGCTTCTTTTCTTGAGGCAGAAGGCAGTGCAAAGACCTTGACCGGTGGCCGGCCTGGCCCCGGCCTCGAGCCCAAGCTGGGCACGGCTGGTGGCCCAGGTGGGGCCCCACCCTCGGAGGCGCCAAGAGATTGCACAAGGGCCCAGCCTCCCTGCTCTGAGTCACGGCCTCCGTGGAATGGAGGCAGGCAGAGGCTGAGCGACATGAGCATTTCCACTTCCTCCTCTGACTCGCTGGAGTTTGACCGCAGCATGCCTCTCTTTAGCTACGAGGCAGACACTAACAGCAGCCTGGAGGATTATGATGGCGAGAGTGACCAGGAGACCATGCCCCCGCCCATCAAGTCCAAGAAGAGGAGCAGCTCCTTCGTGCTGCCCAAGATTGTCAAGTCCCAGCTCCGGAAGATGAGCGGCGTGTTCAGCTCCTTCATGACCCCCGAGAAGAGGATGGTCAGGAGGATCGCCGAGCTGTCCCGGGACAAGTGCACCTACTTCGGGTGCCTGGTGCAGGACTATGTGAGCTTCCTGCAGGAGAACAAGGAGTGCCACGTGTCCAGCACCGACCTGCTGCAGACGATCCGGCAGTTCATGACCCAGGTCAAGAACTACCTGTCCCAGAGCTCGGAGCTAGACCCCCCCATCGAGTCCCTGATCCCCGAAGACCAAATAGGTAAGTGCCCACTGCATTTTTTTTTCTTTTTAATATAAAGCATACTGTAATCTTGTAGGACAGCGCACCCTAGGTTAGTTATTTTGGATGAAGTTTTCCCCAAGATGTTCGAAACAACAACAAACTCCACCCCCTCGCCTGGTTCTCATAGAAAAATCAGCTTCTTAAAGTAGATCTCGCGTTATACCTAACACGCCAGGCTTGGAAATGTTTTAGGAAGCGACTGATAGAAACGGGGATGATTCTGCTGGGAATGGAGTTTGTGCCTACCTCGTTTTGTAACGTGTGTGTGTGCCATATGTGCTGTGTGTACCGTGTGCATGAAATGTCTGTTAAGCATTTTGGGAAAGTGTGTGTCTCTACAGGTTGGGCGTGCATAGAAGGCATTGGTGCTGTCTCGTTCGAGGCAGATGTTTTGTCCGTTCTATTTGGGAAGTAATATTTTTATTGAGGTGCAGCATATGTTTAAAAGCATGCAAAGATCATGGATGTGCACCTGGGTGAGTTTTCGCAGTGAACACACCTCTGCAGCGAGCTCTGGCTCAGTAAGCAGAAGTTGCCTGGGGCACAGAAGCCCTTGGGGCGTCTTCCACGCCTCCACTTGCTGCAAGCCTGGCTGCCTGCTGGCTTCCAAGCCGGTAGAGGGGTTCTGTGAGAGGCACGGTTTCAGAGTAATCAAAGAAGGAAAAGACAAGTTTATATTTTGAACCTTTAAAATAAGTAATATAGCTTGGAGGTCACACAAAAGATGTTTTCTCCAAAGTCAGGGAGAAATACTTTCTTTACAACCTCATTCAAGGGCTGAGTTGTTAATAGTTAATTTTGACCAAGGCAAATTTGAATTTGGCAAGCAATCTTTTTTTCCAGGGAGGCTGTGGAAGGAATTTTTTTTTTTTCTTTCAGAAGGTTGGCTCTAAAGAGCTCATTTCAGAGACCTCACCCCCTTGGCAGGACAGCCCAGAGAGCTAGCAGACATTGCTAGGCAGCTCCTGAATCTACAACCCAGTTTCTCCTGTCAGATTGGGTCTGTTTGTTGAAATAGTAAACAGCATGTGGCAGAGAGTGGTTTCTCTCATTTTGCTTTCCTCATTCTTCAAGAGAGTTTCAGCACAAAGGAATCAAAGCCTTGTTTGTTTTCGTGTGGTTGGACAGAGCTGGATTGATGGGGCGTGGCTAGAGCTGGGATGTGGCTGAAAGGAATGTGCCCTGATGGTGTGCCCTAGATTTAAAAAGGCTTAGAGGAGAAGGTAGGATAATCCACATGACCTCCTCTTTCCCCAGTCCCACCGCAGCCCCCATCTCAGGTGAGACCAGCTCCAACCTATGTGGCCACAGTGCCAGCCAGCGCCCCCAGGGAAGAGGCTCACAACTCGGCTGCACCTCCCAGCCAAAGTTTTAGTCCCAGGACACTCTTTGGCCAGCTTCTTTTGTATGAGTATGAGCTCAAAGGCTTATTTTCTCCAAAGACGTGTAACCCCCGTTGCCCTCAAGTCAATTCCAGCTCATAGTGACTCTATGAGACAGAGTAGAACTGCCCCATAGTGTTTCCAAGGAGGGGCTGGTGGATTTGAACCACCGACTTTCTGGTTTGCAGCCAGGCTCTTAACCACTGCACCGCCAGGGCTGCTTTGCAGGCCTATTGAGAAGGAAAGTGGCACTTATGGAGCCTCCAATATGAGCTGGCAGCCCACCCAAGCTACCTTAGCATGTCCTCCCCTCACCCTGTGAAGCAGACGTTGGCATTCCCTGTTAAAGGGAGCAGAGCAGGTCTTTGCCAGGTGGAGCACTTTGTCCCAAGGCCATCCCAGCTAGCAATTAGCAGATGCTGTGTTTGAAGTTTGTTCTGTGATGCGAAGCCTGTATTTTTCTAACCTCACCCCTCTGCTGTTTTTGTGCCTATTGTTTCTCCTCAGAGCCCTTACAACTTCCCCTGGAAATTAAGGGGGATTGTAAGAGTAGGCCAACCCTTTGTTAAGGCAGCTCAGACTAAAGCTCTCTGTTGAGGTGGGGCATGGCCTCCTTAGGCATTGCCACAATGTTTTGTTGGTTTGTTCGACTTTTATATTAAAGAGGCTGTTGCTTCACCAGTGAAACCTTCATGCAGTATTGAAACTGCGGTAAAAGTGTCGGACTTTTGAAATTGGGAGTAAGGTAAGCAGGTTTACCTGAAAAACTCTTAACAAGAGAAATATGAGGTCCTAATGACAGTGAAACGTGTGAGGGCTGGAGCTCGACAGGACTGCCTTGTTTTTCCAGAGCTCACAAGTTCTCCGTCTTTGACAGGGTACAGTCTTACCACGTTTTCTATCACTCTCTATTGGTGGAAAATATTTGAGGTTTTCCTTTTCGGACAGGTTTCCACCTTACACAGGTTCCGGCTTTCGCAGGTTTTACTGTGTTAGAAAACCAGTACCTTAAACTTATGGGTTACTAGATTAGGACTCTGACAAGAAAATGGGCTTAGCCTAATTATCTATGTTTTCCATACTCCTAAATAAAGGGTTTACTGGTTTACTAAGGACTTGTTCATACAGTGACTCCTTTGAGTCTCCTAACCAACTTGAGGTTGGTCTATTTGTGGAGGGATTATTCATGTTTTGCAAATCCAGGAACAGAGGCCAAGCTGTGTAGAGTGACTTGGCAGAGGGTTACACTGCTGGTAAGTAGGAGAGCTTGGATTCAATCCAGATCTTCTTACTCTTGGTTGTGTGCTCATTCCTGCTCTCATTTCCTGGGAGGAACAGCAGAGAGTTTTCACTTTTGAATGCCATCTCCACAATCTCAAGCCTCAAATTTGTTCAGGACAGATGTCTCCTAATGCTTATAAAGCTTTTCCAGAATGTCAGTTGAGTTTCTCTGCTTTAAAAAATCTAGCCTTTTTTCCTAGTTTCTAAAGGAGATACCTCTGAACTATGAGACGGGAATTTTAATTTAAAGCCTCGGTTTACAGAAAGTCCATACATGAAATCAAGAAAGTAGGAGGAGGCATTTCACTGGTTTAATCCATATAGAATTAGCAGTTATTCAGATGTGTAAAGGACAAATGAATGTGTGCATATGAATCTCTTCAGCATACAGAGATGGTGTTAATCTGTCTTCTTCAGTGGGTGGTTCTTCAGTTGTATAAAGAAAAGCCAATGAGGAAACCAAATAGTTCTCACTCACTCCCATTTAATCCATGTGCTGGTGTCACTACCCTTTAGATCAGCACTAGGCAAGTATGAAATGATAGACAATCAGCCAATCTGAAAAATGAAACCAGCTGTTTGAAATGATTGTGCCCTATCATGAAGAATTGCTTTCCGTTAGACTACTTTTTAAAGCACTTTCACCTGCAGGTCTTCCATTTAGAGGCTCTTGAATAAATATTAGTTGACTGATGACCGCTTGGCTCCTCTGGTTGGAGAATGCAGCTAATAAGGGTTAATTCCCATGTGAGCTAACTCTCTTTGCTCATTTCAGGGCCACATATTGTGACTTGATTCCAGAGAGCTAGCCACCCTCTCCACCCCCTAAAGTGTCTGTCAGCACATGGTAGAACAACCAAATGCTTTAACAAAACATGTACATATCTTTCAGGTCCTACTGGAATGCCCACTCAAAGCCTGAGCCTAGTAACTTCATGGATAGAGGGAGTTATTCTCATTACTGGTGCCTCACGCTGTGAAGTATAGAAGGGTGTCATATTGCTTATTATTCCAGCAGGTGGGATTCACTGGTGGATTTTCATACCATACCACTCCTGCTTTGTTCTTTTTCAATGGGAAAAATTAGTCCAAAGTCTCTGATAGAGAAATCTCCTTTTTGCAGAATTTGTTTCAATTGTGTTGTTAATGTTTTGATTTTATTCAAGTGAAATAGTTTTTGTTTCTGACTTGATGTCAGTCTTGGGAAATCCCTCTGTTTTCAAGTATTGCTTCAAGAAAAAAAAAAGTTTTCAATTCCAAAATTGTTAGTAGTCCCAAATTTTCTGTTACATTCAAGCATCTCACGACAGACTCTCAAGCGTGACACAGAACAGCTAACTGTTCATATTCCTAAATGGCAATAGCAAAAAACGAGACAGTATTTTGCTTTCTTTAGTTGCTGTAAACCAAAATGTGTCTTTTCCCTAAAAAGCATTTTAACTATTTGGAAACAAAAGCACCCCACGTATTTTGAAGAGCACATCAATTTAGATATCCAAGTTTGTTTGTTTTTTTTCTAATAGAAAAATGATATTAAAATTGTGGTTAAGAACCAAGAAATATAGGCATGAATAAGAAAACAGGTTTGAAATGATTCCCTAGGACTTCAAACTATCACAACTACTTTGGTTCAGATAATTAAAAAAAAAAAAAAGAATATTGGATCAGGCTTAAGCTTTAGTAACTAGTGTGACTTGTTTTTATTTTTTTAATTCACAGTTTGGTTCATGCCCCTGAGTTATTATCTACTCTTTGTCAGATGAAGAGTCATTCTGAGGAATGTGGGCAGAGAGGCATGTTAGTGTCAAATTGTGATTAAAACTTTGAACCTCTGACTTCTGATCTAGCCTACATGACCATGTTGCCTGGAAGGAGCTTGTTCAATTAAGGATAGTGAGAGAAGAGAAAGATCAGCTTCTCGTGGAATGCAGAAAGAACGCTTGTATTATTTTTTTAAATTAGCTTAAATAGAAGACCACAGCAAGAAGCACCTTTTCTTTCCCACGGGGCATCATTTTCTGTATAATCTTTACTTTAGGGCATCAAAATTTAGTTAATTATGTTATGTCAACTAAAAGAAGGCTCCCAATCCTGGAGTTAGAATTCCTAGAGTTAGAAGCCATGGTCTCTGACCCCATGAATATCCTACACAAGGGAACTGGTCCTTCGTAATTCAGAAAGCCCTTGCCAACAGGTGGGAATTGGGGGAAGGCATCACCAAGCAGCTCACATGGAGACGTCTGTGCTAGAGTGTTTTCTGACCACATCCCTAGGCTCTTCAATTTCAAGAGAGAAATAAATGCCTCATTGTCAGGAGAAAAATCAGCTAAAAGGAATTTATGTAGGAAATGAGGAGCATGACCTGAGGGACACTTAAAATGCTGGTGATTGTGAGGAAGCACGAAAATCTTTAGGACTTGGATGATTTTTCCTCTCTCCAGCCCCACCATTCTGATTGGCTGTCACCTGGGTGAGGTGTGCCTCATGTGGACAGAGCCCTCGCTGGTCCACGGGGTCCAGTCTGTGGCCTTGCCTCACCAGTTCCCTTCCTCAGTGGGGAACTAGTTGTACAGACACAGCCTTCACTCTCTTACCTCAGACACCATGTCCACACTGAAGGCTCTCAGCTACTGCCATGGCTGAGGAACTTCCTTTAGAAACCAGAAGTCACAGCATACTGTGTTCTCTTACAAGAGCCGAGGCAGGGGCCAATAGTCTGGATAATCCCTCGTGTGTGGTTCTTTACACTTTACAGAGCACTTTTATGTATAGAATCTCATTTAATCCTCCTAATGCCTACAGATGCCCTATTTATTATCCTCGTTTTTATAGATGAGAAAACAAAAGCTTAGTGAGGTCAAGCCATAATACAAGTAAGACGGAAACCAACTTCCTGTGGCAGGCTCTTCCAACCCCTCGGGGAAGGTTAGCCACCTGTCTTCCGCGTTGTTCTATGGCAGAGAGGGGTTGTGTAAAGGTTCCTCATCATTTCACTGGGGCTCTGAGTTTGGGGGAAGAAAGACCACCACAGAGATGAAGTCACGTCACATCAGGGGTACCTGCTATCCATAAGACGTCACAGATGATACTAACCTTGATCACCTGGACCATGCTGTCTTTCCATGCTCTGTTCTTTGGAAGCAAGTCACTAAATTCTGCCCATACACAAAGGATGGGGGAGAATTCAGCTTCACGTTCTGGAGGGGAGAGGATCTACATAAATTATTTGGAATTTTGTAGGGAAGTTTTGCCTTTTCTCCCCTACTAGTAAAGCTTTTTACTGGAAGGCACTGGAATCAGTCAGACAGATTCCTTGAATAAAATACTACATAAATACAGCCTATACATTTGCCTTTCCCAGTGTGGGTTCTGATGAAGCTTTCCTGCCACATGGTTCTTGCCATTTCCTGCTTCCCCAGCATTCTTCATCACCTCTGCCGTGACATAGAGCCAACTGGACATCTCCCCTTGACAGCAAGTCCTCTGAAAGCCAGGCCTGGGCTTTTTTGACTTAAGCCATTGGCAATCCCAAGTACAGAGCGTCAACTGTGCCCTTCCATGTCCCTGACACTTCTTTTCTTTGCACACAGTCTGATTTCCAGTTGCCAGCACCTGTGCCGTTTTGCCTGACATGTCCTCACGCCACCAGAATCCTTGGACAGGGAGGCAAGAAAGGCTGGGGGATTAGCGCCCTCCCCAGCCTTCAGAAGCAGCCTTCAACCAGCGACTGCAGGGATAGATGTGTGAATACCTCTCCTCCAGGTGGGATGCTCCACGCTGTGCCTGGAGTTCCCAGCAGGACTGAGCTCCAGATGCCCACAGTGATGACTGGCTTAATAAAGCCTGCACAGCCAGTCACATAGACAGAGCCCAGCTGGCTGCAGTGCACGGCTCCCCTGCGCTTTCTAAGACACACATGCCTTCTCCGAATTTCACCTTTGCCTCTTGGGCTGTCACTTCCCCATAGCCAAGCCTGGGTGAGCAGACACTACACAAAGCAAGCTGGAGCATTTTCCAGTCACTTGGGCTCCCTGTCGATCCCTGCAGCTCTTCCCTAGAATCTAAGCTGTTGGTCAGAGTGAAGTAGGGGGACAAGGCTCTGCCTTCCATTAATAGGGCAAGTGAATCCCTTCTTGCAGCTCTAGAAACCAACGCCATTACCACTTCTTATAAATCACTACACTAAGCAATGTTATGGCAAGGGAACCCAAACAACTGCCGTTTCCTTTACCACTTCCCTCTGTGTATGAACTTGGTGACCTCCTGATAAGATCTATACAGATATTTCCAGAAACTGTTCCCTGATTTGGCCATTCGGCTAGTATGGCTAACATTTGGTTTCTCAAATTCTAAATGTTGTAGCTCAAACAATTCTGTAGCATGCTTCTTGTCATTAGAAAGATAGAAAAGACATTAATGAGCCCTAAAAAATAAAAAGCATATAATCATCTTCCCCGTTTTATTTTTTTTTTAAGTCCCAGTACTATGTTGTAGAAGTTTCTGTGTGCTGTTTGTAGGTTTGTGGTTGAATACAATTGATATCACTCCAAGAAATCTGAGGCGAGATTTTTGGGTTCAAATCTTAGCTCCCCCTGTTGCTAGCCATGTGACACTGATCTTTGGGTCTCAGTTGCCTTATCTATAAATGGGATCATAACAACCCTTACTTGTTGGGGTTTGTTAGAGGATTTGAAGAGGCAATGCATGTAAAGTGCACAGTAGATGTCATGGTTCTTACTATTTAAAATATTTTGTTTTGTTTTATTGGAATTACATCGACCAGACATAATAGGAAACAACAAAAAGTCATACGTAAGCAATGTGACCAGTCTGTTCTTTCTGTTTTTGTCTGAGCTAGTCCACATTTTGAAAGATTCTCTGTTCCTTTTGTTTCTTCAAATCACTTTTCCCTCTTGCTTTACGGGCAGAACCTTGTTTTCCTCTTGGTAAGAGCCAACTGGGTCATGGTTCCCTCCTTTCATTTGGACTTTTTTCTATTTCTTCAGTTTATTAAGGATTTTGGAAGGGAGAGGCATAGAGATAAAGCCCTGAAAAGGAATGCAAAGGGACCAATCTTTCTTATTTTAAAATTATAGCCTTAAAAAATAGACTAAAATAAAATTCTAATATGAGTAATTTTTTTTTTTCATTTTGGGTTTTAAGAGAATGGGCTACTCACTTGGCAGTTGGTCCCAGGCTTCAACCCTCCTAACAGATTGGACGTCACTAATTATGCCTAAGGGTGGGTTTGGGGCAAAGGCTGGTACCCACTTCCCTGGCAACACAGGTGAGTTGCACGAGGGAGCCCATGACTGCTCGATGAGGAGCTTTCTGCTGTTGTCCCCCAGTAACTGTGCACACCATTTGGAGGTGACTTGTATTAACACCCTAGTCCAGCAGCAGCCAGGCACCTTCTAGCAAGTTAAAACTTTCCCCTGGTATTCAGGGTGAAAATCCCAGACCGGGTCTTCAGGCGTGTCTTGGTTATCTAGTGCTGCTGTAACAGAAATACTACAAGTGGATGGCTTTAACAAAGAGAAATTTATTCTCTCACAGTCTAGGAGGCTAGAAGTCCTAATGCAGGGTGCCAGCTCCCAGGGAAGGCTTTCTCCCTCTGTTGGTTCTGGGGGAAGGTCCTTGTCATCAATCTTCCCCTGGTCTAGGAGCTTCTCAGCTTAGGCACTCCAGGTCCAAAGGACGTAGTCTGCTCCTAGCACTTCTTTCTTGGCGGCATGAGGTTGCTCTCCTCTCTGCTCACTTCTTTCTTTTATATCTCAAAAGAGATTGACTCAAGATACAGCCTAATCCTGTAGATTGAGTCCTGCCTCATTAACATAACTATCTCTAATCCTGCCTCATTGACATTATAGAGGTTAGGAGTTACAATACATAAGATAATCACATCAGATCACAAAATGGTGGACAACTACACAATACTGGGAATCATAGCCTAGCAACAACAACAACATTCCATTGTATAAATATATCCCAAATAGCCATTCTATTCAGATACATTTTTAGGCCGTTTCCAGGCTTTGACTATTATGAATAATGCTGCTTTGAACATTGATGTACCTTCCTAATAAATGATTACCATGACTTTCATCCCTCCTTGGAAGCCCCATTCTAACAGAGTAGTAGCCACTTACAACTATGAGTATAACTTTCAGAATCTTTGGATAGAGAGGGCTAAACTGATGAATGTTTATAAAGTGTTTATAAACTTTAGAATTAAAAGGTCATTTACTTTGAAAAGTAGTATGAATGGTTGTTTAAAATAGTTATGGGGACTGTGGCTATAACAAACCATTAGACTTCTCTGAGCCCCAATTTCCTCATCTGTAAAATCGGCATAATATTAGTATTATGGAAAGATAATTGTGTTGTCGCAAGGATTCGATAAGATAATGAAATAAAGCACTTAACATAGAGCCTAGCCCATTGGGAGTGCACAATAATAATTGCTACTGTTGGCTGTTCATTGTAATGGCTGTGTAGGGTAAAGCCAAGGTTGTTTGCACAAAATTGCACGAGTTTATGAACAGAAAAACCAATGCAAACCAAGTAATTTGTTTCAGTGCCAGACATGAAGTGAATACATTGTTTTGTTTCTCTTTTTACTTTACAACCCCTTTTGTTTCCCCTATAGTTATATAAGCCTCTGTATTTAAACAAAGAGTCCACCTGGGTAGGATATGGAGGCAGAGGAGCAAAGAGAAACTTGGACTGGGAAGCTGGTCATTGTGAGATCTGCATTAACTTTTGCGTCAGCTTTAGCTTTGGGGTACAGGAAGATTGTTTTAGGTGTTTGTGCATCTGGCTTGGATTTCATTTTGTCCCTGGCCTTCTAACAGTACATAATACTTCTGATTCAATAAGCTCTGACCCTGTGTTAGGGATACCAAAGGCTAGAGAGATCATTTAACTATTTCTGATCTTGAAGTATGCGGATTCACGGCTTTCAAAATGGAATCACCTTAAAATTTCATACATTAAGTGTAGTTGCTAAGGAAGAACCCTGGTATCTATGATAAGAACTTGCAAACAGTTGAGATTGAAAAACTGATATTGCAAAAACAGAGAGCTTGTCACTGTATAAATCATCTTAAATTCTGGATCTCTGGGTTTATGGTATCCATCATTTTAGTGTCAGCCCAGAAAGCTATTCATTGTACAGATGCAGCCATGCAAAGAAGGAGGGAAGATAATGCCTTCTTCGCCTAAAGGGGTTTCCTAATTCTGAACAGAAATACATTTCAAAATTCTTTTTTAACTTTTTTATTTTGAAATCATTTCAGACTCACAGAAAAGTTGCAAAAATAATACAAAGAAATTGTGTCTATCCTTCACCCAGATTTCCCAAATGTTAGCACTTTGCCACATTTGCTTCATCCTTTCTGTTTGCACACATGCATACATTCACACGTACTTTTCTTCTCCAGATCATCTGAGAATAAGTTGCAGACATCATGCCTGTTTATCTTAAACACTTCAGTGTATATTTCCTGAAAAGAGGGGCATTCTCTTACATAACTCTAGCAAAGTTATGAAACCCATAAAGTTCACTGACACATTACTATTATCTAGTCTACAGACTGCTGAAATCTCACAAGCAGTCCCAGTAGAATCCTTACTGGGAAAAAAATGAAAAAATATTTGGGGGGTGAGGGTCCAGAATCCAGTCCAAGATCACATGATGCATTTAGTTGCATTTATTTATCAGCAAATATTTTAAGGGGTCTTGAACCCTCACTAATAGAAAATCCTTGCTTTAAGATCACATATTTGCTTTCCTTGGATTAGGTGAAAAGAAGACTGTCTTCTAGAATATTTGCCTGTACATATGAGAGGGGGAAGGATGGTAAAAGTAGTTAAAGCAAATGTATTTAATTGTATTTATTGTGTACAAGAGAAACTAAGAATTTTTTAGAATTAATCATTGTCTACAAGAGAAACTAAGAATTTTTTTCCTGGCTTTCCAGAAAAACGTCTTGGGATGTGAGTGTTAGGGCCTGTAAGTTTTCTTTGCTAGTTGAGTGTTTAGTTATAGCTTGTGTGTCCTATAACCAGTGAACAGGTATTTCCAACACCCGTTCTGAGAAAGCAGACCATGCATTTGTTTCTTCTTTCTTCAGACAATGATCATAGTAGCTGCACTTTCTTTGGCAGATGTGGTGCTGGAAAAGGCCATGCACAAGTGCATCTTGAAGCCCTTGAAGGGGCACGTGGAGGCCATGCTGAAGGACTTCCACATGGCTGACGGCTCCTGGAAACAGCTGAAGGATAACCTGCAGCTGGTACGGCAGAGGAACCCGCAGGAGCTGGGAGTCTTTGCCCCGACCCCTGATTTTGTGGATGTGGAGAAAATCAAGGTCAAATTCATGACCATGCAGAAGATGTATTCACCAGAAAAGAAAGTTATGCTGCTGCTGAGGGTCTGCAAACTCATCTACACTGTCATGGGGAACAACTCAGGTGAGGTGGCCACACTCCTGGCTCTTTGCTGCTGCTCCCGCGGGCTATTGACTGGGCCAAGGCATGTTAGGTTTTCTGATTCCCAACTTCTCTTCCCCTCAGTCTCTTGATTGCACAAGCAGCTCACAAAAATAGCAGTGTTACTCTGGTGTCTGGCAAATTACTCATATGCAAAACCTAAATAAACCCAAAAAACAAAGCTGATGTCATCAAGTGAATTCCAATTCATGGCGACCCTATAGGACAGAGTAGAACGGCCCCATAGGGTTTCCAAGGCTGTAATTTTTATGGAAGCAGACTGTCACATCTTTCTCCCACAGAGCAGCTGGTGGGTTCGAACCACCAGCCTTTCAGTTAGCAGCCAAGCACTTCACCACTGTGCCACCAGGGCTCCTCAACATACGTTTTTGTTGTTAGGTGTCATCGAGTCGATTCCGACTCATAGCGACCCTGCGGGACAGAGCAGCACATAAATAACCCCAAATAAAGTAAATGGATGAGGGCCGCAAGGTTTTTGTACGATGCCAATTTAATGAAAAATTTAGAAAAAACATTTAGTTCAGGGTAGTGGTTACAAATCCAGTCTCTAGAGCCTGAGATCAGTCACATCCTTAGCTCTGTGAATTACTTGATTAACTGACTTGCGCCATGTTAATGAGCCTTCGAAGCTGCAGTTTTGCATCTATCGGATGTGACACTGCCCTTCATAAGGTGGAGGTTAGATGAGTCAGTGCATGCACAGCACCAAGCACAATGGAAATGGTAGCTATTATTGTTACATTTTGGCCAAGGAGGGTCACATCAGTGATTTACAGCATGTGTCAGAAACCTGGCACGTCCAGGAATAATACTGTGTCCTTAGTGCTCTGGGCTCTCCGCGCTTCACTACAAAGTGAAGAGTGTAATTGGAATTCACCAAAGAGAAAGTTGGAAACTAAGCACTCAGATCTCCCCCGTGCCGCTTCCTGTAGCTGCAGGAGTAGCCATAATTCATGGATGTTGATTGAGCCCCGCATTGCTCCAGATCGTCAGCGAGCCTGTTGTAATTCCGTGGGCTGTTAGCAGCTTTTCCTTCAAGTGAGGTTGTTTTATGGGGAAGTAGCAGAGAGATTACAAGGCTCTGTGAACCACTGCTTTAATAGATAGGAAAATGGGTGCCTTTAACAAAGTACTGAGTGATGATATTCAAATGTGAGCTCTTGCGCTGGCACTGAAAGCTCAGGAACGGTGCCTCTGAGATTTGCAAGCACATTTCATATACAGCAAATTATGTTTTCTGTAGTTCGTGAAATCATTTGTAAAAGTTGCCAAAAATATCTGCCCAGGGGTATGTTCTTCTAAGGCAGGGTTCCAGATGCTTTGCTGCGGAGGCAGTCCTGTGCGTAGCTGGCAGTTTAGCAGCATCCTGGATGCCATTTGCAGCCCCACCCTCCAGGCGTGATGACCAAAAATGTCCTCAGACGTCCAGTCCCTCCCAGTTGAGAACGCTGCTGTAAAGAAAACTAGACATAAGGACTAAAATTTTTTTGCCATATGTTGCAAATATATATTGATTAATAAATCAGTCTGTACATTCAACATATTCTAAATTGGCACACGTAACTGTGTGCTCAACTGAATATAAAGTTTATTCACAGCTTGTGTTTGGTCTTATTAATTATTATGTTTATGATTAATTTGCACAGAAAGCAATTGCAAACAAGGCACAAAGAATTAGCATAATAAATATTTTGTAAATGTTTTACAATGTTTCTGAAAGTTAAAATATTTAAAAGTACTCTGTTCTGTTGCATAACCTGATGCAAATCTGAACATGGAAAGAATATGTTTAATGTGCTAATAATGTACTCAAAGACATTCATTCGGAAATTGTAAATTAGGGCTGGTCAAAGAAAAGAGCAGCTGGAAGGTTGTCATGCTACACAGAATTTCAGAAACACCCACCTCTGTTTATAAATAGCACATTTCCCCAGAATGACTCCTCACCAGCTAATAAAAGCGGCAAGTAGGATATGAAAGAAAGAAACGTTGATAAAAATATTCAAATCTTCTCCTCTCCTTCTAATCCCAGGGAGGATGTATGGAGCTGACGACTTCTTGCCAGTACTGACCTATGTCATAGCTCAGTGTGACATGCTTGAACTGGACACGGAAATTGAGTACATGATGGAGCTCTTAGACCCATCACTGTTGCACGGAGAAGGTAAAAGTGCTTTTTAAAAAGTAGGAGGAGCTGGGTGCTTTTTTTTTTTTTGACATCTTAAGGGTTAACTGCAGTTTTTAAAAAATCACTTGTGCTGATTTTTTAAACGATTACAAATGTAAGAGATATTATCACAGAACATTTGGAAAAGCTGGAGAAACACAAAGGAAAAAATGGAAACCTGCCGTAATTATATTTCATCGAGATTGGTGAATTGCAATAAAAACAGCATTCATCACAATAAAGCCCATTTAAGAAAAAAGAAATTGTTTCTTTGATCCCAAGGGAAGCTATAAACTTTTGTTAGAGAACAGTTCCCACACCAGAAAAATACCCTGCTGTTATATCAGTGATACAGATGAATATCTAGCTTTTGTTTTCTTCTTTATTTTTTTAATTTCATTTTCAAAATGAAAAGAGCATTGAATTTTCTTTTTCTATTTAAAAACGGCACCTGCTCATTGCTAAGATAAAAAATACAGTGAAGAAAAACGTAGGGGGTTTGCTTTCAGTTTATCTTGGCTGTTGAATTTCCTTCTTGCATCTGGCTAACCCCCAAGTGTCTTTGCAGAAATTCCTTCTCCTTACACATGAGTTACGCAGTTTATCATGGAAATCCTCTGGATGTCTGGCACTGTAGTGCACAGCCTTGAAAAACCAAAATAACTGAGACTGTCTTGCATGTTTGCCGTTTTCAGCGAGCGCAGGCCAGAGGCTCCGCGCTGGGACCTGTCAGTCCATCTGTTCTTGCACACCCGCCAGGGTGGACCTGTGCCAGCAGTATTGTTGCGCTGAGTTTCTTCTCCAGTGAATATAGTCTAGGCTTGAGTAAAAAGGTCCCCCTACCCCAGGGAATAGGTCATGCCAACCTTTTCCCTGAAAATAGACCACTTCTTGGAGGGAACCTAAATGTACTCCCCTCCTCCCCCAGATTCCCGTCCAAAACCCAAACCCACTGCTGTCGAGTCACAGCGACCCTGTAGGACAAAGTAGAACTGCCCCATAGGGTTTCCAAGGCTGTAATCTGTACAGAAGCAGACTGCCACGTCTTTCTCCCATGAAGCGGCCAGTGTGTTCAAACCACTGACTTTTTTTGGTTAGCAGCCAAGCACTTTAACCACTGCGGCACCAGGGCTCCTTGGATTCCCCTCAGCCTCCTCTGTTCTCCAGCCTGAGTACACAGGACCTTGGTTTTCCTCTGACCGGCCCCCTTTTCCATCAGGGCGTCATGAAGCCCACCCCTCCAGGGGCAGTGCTGACTCAGGACTGGTGAGGCACACACACCAGCCGCTTTCATCCTCCACCCTCTCGCCTGTTTATCTCCTCACACCAATCCCCGTAACCATGGAGCCAGACTCTCCATGAGGAACTACCAAGACCCCCGTATCTTTCCATGCCTTTTCTCCCCTGGGATTGGACAGGTTTTGTCCAGGGACCGAGAAGCATATGTTAGTCTCCATGCCATGCTTTACTTCCTTCTACCATACTATTACTACAATATTATACTCAATTACGATTTTTTTTTTCAGTCTCAATCATGTTTAATTCTGGTAATGAGTATGTAGGACTCAGACAAGTACCATTCTGTGGCTGACAATGTATATTTAGGACAAACACTAGGGTCCAAGGTAGAGGCCACCACTTCCTGCCAACTTTGTAAGTGTCCCCTAGAGTAAGACACTGCTCTGGACACTGTTGATTACGGTATGGGCAGATGGTGGCATCTTGATCTCTGGATTCACAAGTGAGAGAGAAAGACAATCACACAACTAGTGAACACACAAAGCAGCCGATCAGCTCATTCTTAAACTGGAGGCTGCTTTCTTTTTTTAAATAATTTATTTTATTTTTTTATTGTTGTTGCTGAGAATATACACAGCAGAACATACACCAGTCCAACAGTTTCTGCATGTACGATTCATTGACATTGATTATATTCTTCAAGTTGTGCAACCATCCTCACCCTCCTTTTCTGAGTTCCTCTACCATTATCATAAGCTCACTGTCCCCTAAGTTTCCTGTCTAATCTTTCAAGGTGCTGGTGTCAGTTTGATCCCATATAGATAGATCCTAAAAGAGTACAGTGCTCAGAGGCAGACATTCTTTACTAGTTAAGTAAGCTAAACTGTTTTTAAGGAAGACTTCAGGGGATATTTTTGGTTTAAGGTTTAAAGATTATCTCAGGGCAGTAGCTTCAGGGGTTCATCCACCCTCCATGACTCCAGAAAGTCTAGAGTCCATAAGAATTTGAAATTCTGTTATGAAGTTTCCCCCTTTTGAAGAGGATTCCTCTGTAGAATCCTTGGTAAAAATGTTCACTAATGGTAACTGGACACCATCCAGTTCTTCTGGTCTCATGGCAAAGGAGGCAGTTGTTCATGGAGGCAATTAGCCACACATTCCATTTCCTCCCCCATTCCTGACTCTCCTTTTTCCTCTGTTACTCCAGGTGGATAGAGACCAATTGTTGTGCCTGGATGGCTGCTTGCAAGCGTTTAAGACCCCAGGCACTATGCAACAAACTACAAGGTAGAACAGAAGCACTAAACACGTTACTAGGCCGATGAACTAGAATGTCCTATGAAACCATGACCCTAAACCTCCAAACCAAGGAACCAAATCCCATGAGGTGTTTGGTTGTAGATAAACAGTCTCAGCAATTTTTTTTCCTCATTGTTGTAAATATATCTATCACACAACTTTTGCCAATTCAACTTTTTACATTTGTACAACTTATTGACAGCAATTATATTAATTGGCTCTGCAACCCTACCCTTAATCAATGCAATTTTTCCATCACCATAAACTGAAACTCACTACTCAATACTTCCCCTTTTCCCCCTGCCACCCACCGCTGGTAACCACTAAGAAACTTTGGTTTGTATACATTTGCCTTTTCCTATCTTTATATATAAGTGAAGTCATCCAATATTTGTCCTTTTTTAATTAACTTATTTCACTCAGCATAATGTCTTCATGCTCCATCCGTATTGTAGCATGTATCAAGACTTTATTTCTCTTATGTGCTACATAGTATTCCATTTTATGTATGTACCCCATTTTGTTTATCCATTCAGCCATTGATGGGCATTCAGGTGGTTTGAACAATGAACATAAGTGTACAAGTATCTGTTTGAGTCTCTGTTTTCAAGCCTTTTGAGTCTATACCTAGGAGTAGAATAGCTGGATCGTGTGGTAGTTCTATTTTTAGTTTTTGATGAACTGCCACACTTTTTTCTACAATGGTTGTACCATTTTGCATTCCCACCAGCAATGGATAAGCGTTCCAATTTTCCCACATCCTCACCAACATTTGTTATTTTCTGTTTTTTTAATCTTAGCTATCCTAGTGGGAGTGTCATGGTATCTCATTGTGGTTTTGATTTGCATCTCTCTGATAGCTAATGACGTGGAGCATCTTTTCATGTGTTTGGTGGCCATTTGAATGTCCTGTTTGATGAAATGTCTATTCAAGTCCTTTGCCCATTTTTTGATGGGGTTATTTGCCATTTTGTTGTTAAGTTTTAAGTTTTATGTATATTTTGGTTATTAGTTTCTTATTGGATATATGATTTCTGAAGATATTTTCCAGTCGATAGCATGACTTTTCACTTTTTTGGTAAAGCCTTTTGGTGAATAAAAGTTTTTAATTTTTATGAGATCCCATTGATTTATTTTGTCTTTCTCTGTTTGTGCTTTTGTTATTATATTAGATAATCCATTGTTAAAAGCTAGGCCCAGCTGCATTACCCCTGCATTTTCTTCTAAGAATCTTAGGGTTTTAGTTTTCACATTTAGGTCTTTAATCCATTTTCAATCTGTGTATGGTTGAGGCATGGATCCTGTTTCTTTTTTCTGCATGTGGAAATTCAATTTTCCCAGCACCATTTATTGGAGAGACTCTACTTTCCCCATCAAGTGGACTTGGCACCCTTGTCAAAAATCAATTGACCATAGATGTGTGGGTTTTTTTCTAGACTGTCAGTTCTTTCCATTGGTCTGTGTGTCTATTGTTATACCAGTACCAGGCTGTTTTGATTACTGTAGCTGTGTAATATGTTTTAAAATCAGGAAGTGTGAGTTCTCCTAGTTTGTTCTTCTCTTTCAACATTGCTTTAGCTATCTGGGGCCCCTTGCCATTCCATAGAAAGTTGAAGATTGGTTTTTCTATTTCTCTAAAGAAGGCTGTTGGAATACTAATCAGGATGGCATTGAATCTATAATAATTTTAGGTAGTATTGACATCTTAAAACTATTAAGTCTTCCAATCCATGAATATGGATCATTTTTCCATTTATTTAATTCTTCTTTAATCTCTTTCAGCAGCGTTTTATAATTTTCCTTGTATAAGTCTTTTACGTCCTTGGATAAATTTATTCCTAGGTATTTTATTCTTTTAGATGTTACTGTAAATGGGATCATTTCCTAATTTCCCTTTTAGATTTCTCATTGCTGGTGTATAGAAAAAGAACTTATTTTTGTTCATTAATCTTGTCCCCTGAAATTTTTTAAATTCCTCTTATTAGCTCTAGAAGTTTTCTTGTGGACTTCTTGAGATTTTCTATATATAGGATCATGTCATCCATGAATGGAGATAATTTTACTTCTTTTCTAATGTGGATATCTTTCATTTCTTTTTCTTGTTTTAGTGCTCTGGCTAGGGCTTCTAATACAATATCGAATAGAAGTGATAAGAGTGGGCACCCTTGTCTTGTTCCCTGTTTCAAGGGGAAAGCTCTTAGTCTTTCTCAATTAAGTATAATGTTGTCTGTTGGCTTTTCATATATGCCCTGAATCATATTGAGGAATTTCCCTTCTGTTCTAATCTTCTTGAGGGTTTTTATTAAGAAATTTTGTTGGATTTTATCAAATGCTTTTTCTGCATCCATAGAGATGGTGTTGTGGTTCTTTTCTTCTGTTCTGTTGATGTGGTGTATTACATTGATTGATTTTCTAATATTGAACTATCCCTGCATTCCTGGAATAAACCCCACTTGGTTGTGGTGTATGACTCTTGTAATATGCTGTTGGATATTGTTTGCGAATATTTTGTTGAGGATTTTTGCATCTGTATTCATAAGGGTTATTGACCTGTAGTTTTCTTGTCTCTGTCTGGCTTTGGTATAAGGGTAATGCTGATGTAATAAGAAGAGTTAGGGAGTATTTCTTCCTCCTCTCTTTTTTGAAAGAGTTTAAACAGAATTGGTGTCAATCTTCTCTAAATGTTCGGTAGAATTCCCTAATGAAGTCATCTGGTCTGGAACTTTTTTTTTTTTTGTGGGGAGGTTTTTGATCACTGATTCAGTCTCTGCACTTGTTATGGGTCTGTTGAGACTTTCTGTTTCCTCTTGCATCAGTTTGGTTTAGCCTGCTTTCATTTAACTGTGTCTCTAGCTTCTTGGCCTCCCTCCTTAGGAGAGCAGGCAGTCCTGGCGGGTTAGTGGTGGTTAGAGACCAGGCCTGCACATCATCTAACGGAAGCTGTGCAGGCCAGAGGAAGGGGCTGCTGAGCAGTGGAGACATGATGCAGACCTAATCCTTCCGTGGCCAACCCAAAGCCCTCTGGTTTGCCGGCCAGCAGCCCACATCTCCGTTATGCTGTTTAAGCAGGTATTTTCTTTTACGGAAAGGGCATCATACAATCCCTTTTAAGTGCATGGCTCTTGCGGTGAGGTTATAGTTTTGCTGAAATTTAAAACCTTGCTCTAATTGCATCCATGTGTTTCAAAGTGTGGTACATTTTGTGCTTCTGGCATTTTGAGTTTTCTCCTTAGTGGCCTGAACAGATCAGAGCTATGGAGACTAAAATTTGATGTCAAAAAGAAACCCCTCCCACTCAATTGTAACTGTCCTCCAAGTTTTAGCTCAAATATTGACATCTCTGTGGAGACTTTCTTGAATATTCAAGTCCATATTGATTTCTCTTGAAATGCAGCATTTAAATTCTGTACTGCTCAGTTTCACACTCAGTCACATGCTGTTATGTTCATGCGACAAATATTTAGTAAAGATCAACAATTCAAAACTCCATACTAGGCACTGTGGGGGCTCCCAATGAGATGGTGGGGTCCGGAAAACTATTCAGATATCTCTAAATAACAACCTTGACATGTCATACATGCACTGGAAGTGTATTGCTCACGGTGGGCTAGGTTATGCTGCAGTAACAAATAACCCCAAATATCAGTGACGAGAAAACAATAAAGGTGTTTTTCTCTCTCAAGTTGCATGTCCCTTGTGAGTTAGCAGGGGGCTTTGCTCAGGACCCAGCTGGGGGAGCAGTGCTCATCTTGAATGTTTCCAGTTGTTGAGCAGAGAGAGTTCTGCAGCGTCTTCATTAGCAATTGAATACTTTGCCTGTGAAAATGATACTATTGCATAAAATTCATTTAAGCACAGCTATTTATCTATTCGTCTCTGGGTGAATAAATCACCAATGCCTATTTTCTTTAATAAAACTATAAACTTGTGGAGAGCAGAGGCTCAGATTCTATTTCTTCTAAACCCAGCCTGCTCTCTTCCTGTTTCGGCATAATAGTAGAGATTCAATAGGTATTTTGACAAAGAATGTCTCTAAATTTATAATTTGCTATCCTCAATTATGTATTTAAATACAGTCAACCCTCTGTATCCATGGGTTCTGCATCCTTGGATTCAACCAATCAAGGATCGAAAATATTCAAAAAAAAAGAAAGTTCCAAAAAGCAAAACTAGAATTTGCCGCACGCCAAACACTATTATGCTGAATCCACACAAATTAAGTGATGTGTAGGCATCCCCTGCTGTAGCCTCCTGCCATTTCACAGACCCGAATCTCTCTCCAGCACTTGATATTTGAGCATTGTTTGCCTGGCATCTTGTTAGCTCGCTACTTTGTGTTGTGTGCACCCTACGATGGTTGTGTCTGTACTGAACGTGTACAGGCTTTTTCTTTCTCATCATTATTCCCTAAACAATACAGTATAATGACTATTCACATAACATTTACATTGTATTAGGTTTTATAAGTAATCTAGAGATGATTTAAAGTATATGGGATGATGTGCGTAGGTTATATGCAAATACTAACCATTTTATATAGGGCACTTGAGCATCTGCAGATTTTGGTATCTGTGGGGGGTCCTGGAACCAATCCCCGTGCATACCAAGGGAGGACTGTAAACATTTGGGGTGCCCCGTTGTGGTTCTCTGGCACAGAGCTTACAAGTTCCTTCAAAGGCACTTAATTATATTTTAGGACAAAATTATGAACAAATAAATATGTGGTGCATTGCATAGTGTTGTGAGTATTTAACGCTCCCTGAGAACACAAGAAATCATTTCTAAACTCACAAGGGACATTACATCTCTTGCTTTTCCTTGTAAATTATTTTTTTCTAAATGTCATATTACGTTAGTCCCAAAGTAAGGGTAAGAAAGGGAAGCAAGAGGGAGAACTTGTTTTGAATTACTCATATTTTTGTGAACATGCTTGTGTATGCTGCAACTCTTTCAAAGTATATAGTTTACCTAAAATTTAGAACATATTAATCCCTAAAACAAAAAGTCAAGAACAACTAGAGCCGGTAGATCTGTTGGCGTCTATGTTGGGCAAATGAATGAATGGATGAATGAATGACGCACTCTTATGTGTGTGCTTCTGTGATCCCACAAGGAAGTGCTTGTGGAATAGATGCAGAAAATACAAAATGTGGCCTCTAACTGTGTGTGAAACTCAGACAACTTGCCCTTTCTGCCTTCCCCAGGAGGCTATTACTTGACCAGCGCCTACGGAGCACTTTCTCTGATAAAGAATTTCCAGGAAGAACAAGCTGCGCAGCTGCTCAGCTCCGAGACCAGAGACACCCTGCGGCAGTGGCACAGACGGAGAACCACCAACCGGACCATCCCGTCTGTGGACGACTTCCAGGTACAGAGCTGGGAGGAGGGGTGCCCACTCTGCTTCCTTGTGTGGCCAGAACCCAGAGCTGGCTCGCACAGCAGAACACAGGGCCCCCCGTGTCCCCCTTTGTTGAGTCATCCAACGGAAAGGGGATATTTTAAATCACCCTCGACCTTGTTGTTTCACTTCTCTGTTTTGTTTAAAAAATACGGGTTTGCCCAAGTTTTGCTGCCCTTAAAAAAACAAAGTCAGATTAAGATGGGATTTCTCCCATAAGGTCCAGCTTGGATGCTGGGCACCTGGGCAGGGAGGGAGTCACAAGGACAGAGGAAGCGCTTGGCGTTGGATATTTTATTCCATCAGGAGATGACGTGTGAAGGTGGAGTGGAGACTGCAGCAGTTATGTGCTGCCATCGCCCTAGTCTCTTTGAGAAGAGGGAGGGGCGCAAGGATGACTTCCCCTCTCCCCTTCCCCTTTGTCTCTCCCAGCCCCAAGTAGGAGAGCCCAGAATCGGCAGCAGTCAGGGCCGGGAATTTGAGAAGGAGCCAAGTCCTGTCTAGGTGCCCAGGTGGAGACTTTTCATAAGCAAACCATGAGCCGGTGGCCAGGAATGTGGAATTCCCAAAGAGATTGTTTCCTAGAGAGGAGTGGCGGGTTAGAGGTATAGAGAGCTTTATTAAACACAATAAATCCTGTTTGCTCATAGTCTATAAAATTGTGAGTAAGTCTGCACATCTTCAGATAATGTTCTGAAGGTTTTACATCAGACCATAAAGCCCGTCTGTGCTTTGTTGTGGGTGCCACGTGGTTGTGCTTTCAGGCAGAGACTGGAACAGTGTGGTGGCCTTGTCTCCGTGTCCAGGCTCACCTGCCTTGCCCTTTTACCTTCCCCGTGCTCTGAAAATAATCAAAAGGGACATTCAGTTCAGAAGCAGCCCATCTTTGGATGGCGAGATCAGCAAATTTTTCTACAAGATTGCCATATTCTCAGAAATTCCATCCCAGGCACATAAATCTAAAAACCAAGAGAGCATACTGTGTGCCTTCCCCGCCCTGGGTTTCAGAATAGTCCTAGTTAAGCGATTTAGCAGACACAGGCCCCTGGACTATGATTATCGGCTGTCTGAGGACGGGCTTCCTGAGGTCATAGACCCTTTGAGAGGAAGAAAAGAGGAAATGAGAAAAGCTTATTCTTCTTTCATCTCCCACCTCTTTCCTCCTGGAGCTCAGACACCACAGAGCCACTTGCTTCTGCCCCACCCCCGCCCCTGTAGTCTCCCTCACCGCCCCCGATTAACCGTGCTCACCTCAGAGATGGCACACCTCTTTAGCATATAAACAAAAAGGGAGAGTTTTGTGCACTCTTGTGTGCAAAAGTAAAAACTCAGCCACAGAGCCACATTAGGGACTTCTAAATATGAAGTCACAGATGATAATGCTTCCTCACCCTGGAAGAGGCAGCAGGCTATAGTGGCAGAGACTAGATCATGGCTCTGCCACTTGTTAGCTGTGTGACCTTTGGCAAGTTACTTAACCTCTCTGTGCCTCCGTTTCTTCACTGGTCTGGTAGGGATAATGTATCCTTCCTTCACAGAGTTCTGGTCAGGGCTAAATGAGTAAATATATGCAAAGTGCACCATGGGGCTGAGCATGGTAAACTGGAACCTGGAGCACACTGAAGTATTCCCGCTCGAGAGCTTCAGAGCCTGTGCTCCTCTAGCTCACTCTCTGCAGACGTCCTTGGTAGGACAGGATGTGAGGCGTAGCTCACGTGTGCAGAGTGCAGTGTCCTTCCCCAAGAGCTTTCCCTTTGCCACCCCAGTGGACCCTAGGTGACCACATGGGGGCCTGGGCAGAGAACAGCTCCTCCCTCACTCCTGAGGAGGGTGCTAAGACGGGTCACAAAAAATTATTTGTTTTTTATCAAAAATTCAAATGTAACTGGGCATCCTGTATTTTATCTGATAACCCTGTCCTAAGAAAATGAAGACTGAGAAGGTGAAACAAGTTATCCAGCTCACAAAACCTTGGAGAGTACAAGTTTAGGATTCTTTGAGCCTGGTCTGGGACTTTTGTGTGTCTGTTTGTTCGTGAGATCGTAAGTTTATTCTGTTTCACGACAGCACACACCCAGCATTATTCACAGCACCCAGCCTGCAGACCTCTCCTTTTACCTCCCAGCAACACCACCTTGCACTAACCAGCTCCATCTCCAAGCTCTCTGGGCAGAATCAACATCTCCTGACTTTTGCCACATGGCTCCCAGAGTCACATAGATGGTTGAACCACGTGACATTGCCATTTTGGAAGGTCAAAGATGGTTAAATGTTGGTGTTTGAATCTCCCATTATTGCCCTTGCTTAGGCTTCATGCAGAAGTATGCCAAAAAGGAGTACGGTACGTGCTGTGGTGTCGACATATGTTGAATGGCTCCTGCTTCAGACTACTCGGCTGTTTGGTTCATTTTTCAAGCTGGAAAGTGTTCAGCCTTTAAAGTGTTAGGCAGAAAGGAATGAAATCAGCACTGGATCTGGTTTACACTCTTAACCAGAGATTTCTTAACCCATCTTTTTGATCAGACCCACGGATGAATGGACTTTCTGCTTTTTATATTTGCAATGAATTGACATGTGGCAAATCAGTCCAGATAGCTGTCCTCCCCAGTGTCCAAATTAAGATCAGCCCCTTTTCCTTGTAATCTGAGTCCCCGTGGCCTTGCCCCGTGGTGAGCCGGGGCCCTGAGGAGGCTCACTGGTTACACCCTTCATTGCATCTCAGCATGCCCATTTACTGATCCCTCTGGTTTCTCTGGATGCCTCTCCTCAGTCGGTCTCTGACAGCTCTTTTTCTACTCTGCAGAATTATCTTCGAGTTGCATTCCAGGAGGTCAGCAGTGGCTGCACGGGAAAAACTCTCTTGGTGAGACCTTATGTCACCACCGAGGATGTGTGCCAGCTCTGTGCGGAGAAGTTCAAGGTGGGGGACCCTGAGGAGTACAGTCTCTTTCTCTTTGTTGATGAAACTTGGCAGCAGCTGGCAGAGGACACATACCCTCAAAAAATCAAGGCTGAGCTGCACAGCCGGCCACAGCCCCACATCTTCCACTTTGTCTACAAGCGCATCAAGAATGACCCTTACGGTGTCATCTTCCAGAACGGTGAAGAAGACCTCACCGCCTCCTAGAAGATGTGAGGAATGTCCTAGCAGTGCAGCCAAGGGGGTTAGCAGTGTGGCCTTCTGGCATCCACGTGCTTGAGCTGGAAAAGCAGTCACGCCCTTGGGGACTTTGCACTTGAGTGACTATGCCATGCAAGGTCAGCTTTGGCCGAGGGCATCTTCAGGCACATTGCCCAAGCAAGGCAGCTGAGGCTCCCGAAGCAGCAAGATTCTCCCTTCATGATGGAGGATTGCATTTGATGGTTCATGTGTTCTGGGATTGTTTGCTACCTACCCCCAACCAGGTTCTGTGCTGGCCCAGATATATGTACATGTGCTGAGTAAACATACAAGCCTCCTCTTGACTTCACCAACGGGTGTTTGACAAGACTGTCCGATGCAGTGCATCAGGTACAGCTCTCAATGCTGTGGATGGCTCCATCCTTTCCTTCCCCTTCTTTCTTTCTCTTTATTTTTACAAAGAGCCTTTGGGTTTTTATATATTTCGTGGAAATTTTTATAGCAGTTGCAGGTAAACTGTCAGGATTGGTTTTTTTAAAATATTTTTGTAACTTAAAAATATTCTATAATTATGCATGTGATTTTAACATTTAATATTCAAAATAAACCTCTTGCTGGATTGGAGAGTATTGCATTTTAGAAGTCTCTCTTCTGTAACTGGATGTTTTAGCCACTCTGTGGAGAGAGGCTGCTGGGTTTCCGAGAGCAGTGTGTGACTGACGCTGGCCCCAGGATGCCTTCACAAGTCCAACGTGCTGTTACCTTGTTCATGTGCTGTGGTGTTGTGCTGTTTTGTTTTTTAAACAAATGACACTGAAAATAAGGAAAGAAATGAATGTAGATAGAGGTCGAGAGAGAATATACAGACTCTAAGAAAGGACTGAGGAGTGTAGTCTGCTGGTTCAGGCTCTTTGGAGGAAGCAGGAAAAAGAGATCGAAGGAACCACATATGCTTCAGATACTGTAAATATGCAATGAGATTGGACAAAATCTGTCCCATATCTTATCTGCTTTGGGAAACAATTTTAAAAACCCCAGGAGGAGAAAAGGTCAGTGATAACACTTTTTATTTTTCCCCGCATGAATGAAAACTAACAGCATCAAATTGCTTTGGGCAGAAACCAAGTAACGTGTAATGTGGCTTTCCTTGAGTTCAATAAGATGCTGTTTGGGCAAGAATGTGGCTTTCCTTGAGTTCAATAAGATGCTCTTTGGGCAAGAGTTTGCAAAGGCACCAAAAAGCCCGTCTGCTGTATAGGGATGTAGGGGGAAGTTCAATGTGCGTGTCTTACGAAACCTGTTGTGTGCACACACAACTGTGAGGGTCTTGTGTCAGCGTAACACAGGTAGTTGTAAAACCACGTGGTTGTAGTGTGTAAAGGTATGTCATCATCTCTGGTTGGCTTTGCACCTTGTACTTTTTTTAGCTTTGGCTTTTCTGTACTTCTGCAACCCTCAGCACATACCGTGTGTACTTTCTTTTGTAAACAATTTTTTCAGTGGAACTTTGCACATAATACTTTGTAATATTGTACGATAATCATGTGTGAAAATAATTTTTGAAATATTCCCGGGTTGTCTTCTTTCTTTTAGAACCAGCATATAGTCATGCACCACACAATGCCATGTATATCTGAAACCCCAGCCAGGGTTTGTGGTTAGAAAATCTACAGAAACTAAACAGAAAAGCTCACTCTCTTTGCAGCTTGTGTACTGAGATGGGGCAAGAAGTAAAGAGCTTGGGGAGAGGATGGTCTTCTGACCCGAAAAGGATTCCAGCACAAGGCTTTGCTGTGTTGGACCTGGAGCAGATCACAGCTGAGACTGCAGACACATTCCCCCAACCCTTGTCCTTATGCAATCCCATGCAGTTCCCAGGCTGAGAGCTCAGAGCTCCTTCCACATCAGCAGAGGGCAGCACTCATCATGGGAGCACTGATAACAGGGAGAATATCTCTACATTTAAAACTAAGTCCTTGACTCGGCAGTCCCCTGCCGTTGCTCTTGTCATAGTCAAACATGGCTCTGGAGGAAATGATAAAAGACAACTTCGTGAGGAATCTCTGGTGGCTCAGATTTCGGATTCACAGTTTTGAATATCTGCTCTGTGCCCTGAGAACCCATCGTCCACTTGACACCAGCGTCCTGGGTGATACCCTGGATCGCAGCCCCCATTCTGACTGTTTTGGTCTCAGATGGAGTTTGGCTCTTGCTTCTCCTTGGTGGCGTCAGTGATGGCCTGTAGACCCTTAAAACTGGGGTACTCCTTTTCTTGGAGACCATCACATGTTACAAAGTAATAATGGAAGATGTTAAAGGCAGTTTAGTACCTAAATCGAGATTTTTTTCCCCTCCTACTGCAGTCAGATTAAAATATCACAAGAAGGAAATAATGAAGAGAAACATGGACACCTTTCTGAATGAAGCATTTTGTGCTATGAACAAATCCTCTCAGATGTACCAACCTATAGAACTCTTTGCTTTATAATCAGAAAAAAATAGGAACTTTAACGTCCCACCTCAGGGGACTGTGATCCTTCCACTCAGTGGAGAATTGGACTGTCACTGAAATGTGATCTGCAGAGGTTAATGTAATAGCATGAACAAGTGCTTAAAATGTAATAAATGAAAACACATATACCTGAAAACCAATAGAGGACGGAAGTCTGTCTTCTTCCCTGCCACATTCCCAGTGCCTGGAAGCACGCCTGGCACGCAGTGAGTGCTCAGTAAGTCCCTGTTGACTGAGGGAAGGAAACGGAAGTTCACAAAGGCTTTCCAGCCCATTGTTAGGATGGATACTTAAGGATCAGAACGAGGGCTCAGTGGACTGTCTGCTTTTTATGTTTACAATGAATTGAAAGACGGCTCAGTCCATACTGCTGCCCTCCCCACTCTCCGAATTAAGATTCTTACGCCCCCTTTATACTTGAAAATCGGCACATTCTCAACTGAAAGCAGGTCAGAACATCGCGATGTGAGACAGCCTGAGCAGTCATCGGTGGTATGAGAGCTAGGTCAGAATAGGAAGAGTTCACGTGAGCAGAAGAAACCATCACAAGACAGCCTTCGCGCTGCCATTGGGCAATGTTTCCCTGTTAAACTTACAACACAAGATGTGTCTTCACTTTTTTCCCCACGCAGACATTTCTCACTTCTCAAATTGCCAGGAAACAGACTTCAGGGACGTTTGGAAGGACTAGGAGGGGAGTAAAAATATACACACTGGGTGGAGGGAGAGGAGAATATTTCCACATCTAAAAATATGTTGTAAAAGTTGAATGCTGGCCAGAGGAGGGGATTTTTTCCAATGCTGTGTGCACTGCCAAATAACCCCACTCAGGGACACAGAATGGAAATAGAAACTGTTGTAGTTCGTGTGGTAGTTACAACTTTAGATCTATAAGAAAATAAGATGGACCGGAAGCCCGGCCATGAATGCTTTCATTCACAAATGTGGCTTCGGCTCCACAGGGCATCTCAAGCTTTATTACCAGCACTGCCAGGTGCTCCCCAGAAGTCAGAGAAATGACTCACGAAGGGCTGTGAAGAGGAACGCACCCAGGATGCAAGTATTTTAACTGTCCAGCAATATCTGATAGTAAAATCCTAACTATCATCATTTTTCAGACCATTTTCATAAGGTAAATTAGAGACCTAAGGTATTGTCATTTAGTAAACCCTAGTCAACTTGGAAATATGAAAAAATTCACATAACATTTCAGAGCCATAAGCAGATGATAAAGACAGAAGAAAAGAAGGAAGAGAGAGGGAGGAAGAAAATATTTGGTGTTTGTGGCCGGAAACAGGTTATTTGAAAAAGATCGATTTTTCTCCAACATCCAGGTAGGTGGCATTTGGCACAAACTTTTCCTGCATGAACACTGACTTTCCTGGGTGAGTAGCCATGGGGAGTTAAGAACCATTCAGACAGGTCTGGCTCAAGAATTTGAATAAAGTGGTCCACAAGGCCTGCCCTGGCCTGGGTAAGCTGAGTGAGGAGAGGCAGTTGGGGAGGACACTTGATTCTAATAAACCGTTTCATCAAAAGTGGAATTTGCCTAAATTCTGAGAAGCTCTACATGAGAGGCATTTAGAAAGTTATTATGTCCATGAATTTGAGTATTCCCCTTGAGTAAACCCATTAGCACTACCGCACCCAGCCATGTTTTCTCCCTGAGCCTGGCCAAGGGCTCAGTACTCGGGCCAAGGGCGAGGCCCACAGCTCCGCATTCCCAGCCGCACTGCTTCCCCAGCGCCTGTCTCCAGGCCCCTGCAGCGGAGGAGACTGAGGGGGTCTGTGCCCCTGTGCCCAGCCCTCGTTTTCCTGGGGAAATATCTCTCTGACACTTGAAGGCGTCCCTGGCGGGGCCCACCCCTTCCCCTTACGCCGCGCCATTCCTCCCCTCTCCTCTCCTCTCCTTTCTCCCCTGTGACTCTCAGGGCAGGGGCTCCCTCGCTCCATAGGGTTTAAAATGCTCTTGTTCTATTATAAGCCTTGCTAAAAAGCAGGCTCTGACTTGTCACATCCTTCGTACAACTTGCTTCTCCAGTTCCAACCAAGACTGAAAGGCTGAGCTGGCCCCACTGTGAACATCATGGCACCTGTCTGCACAGACCGCGTCCACCACGCCTTCTTTTAGGTCAATGGTGCTCTGCTTTTAGAAATCCTGACTGTCAGGCATCCCACACCTCTTACACCAGACTCTGCAGGTGGGACCCAGGCATCGCATTCGCTGAAACGTCTCAGGTGATTCTACCGTAGCGTCAGGGCTGAGAAACACTGGTTTCGATCAAGAGTCAAGTATTAAGATGTAAACACCCTTGCAAGAGGTAGTGGCTCGCTATGACCACCAACACCTAACCAAGTCAAGAGTTCTCAGTATTGGCTGGCAGAAGGCTGTGCAATGTGTCTTCATAATATGACACTACCCAATAAGGTGCAAACTATGTCCTATTTCTAGTAGCTACATTTTAAAAAAGTAAAAAGAAACTAGTGGAATTAATTTTAATAATATATTTTATTTAATCCATGACATCCCAAATATTGTCTTTCAGCAAGTAATCAATCTAAAACATTAACGAGATATTTTACATTCTTTTTGCTTTTTTGTTTGTTTTACACTGTCTTCAAAATTTGGTGTGTATTTTGCACTTACAACACATCTCATTTCACACTAGCTACATCAACAATGCTCAGGAGCCACATGTGGCTAATGGCTGCCATGTTGGATAGAGTAGGCCTAGCATATTAACTAGGAATAATTTTAAAAGCTCATGATCAACTGCTTCTAAATTTTTCCACTAGTATTCCATTTCCTACTTACCTATTCATGTTTGTACCTGCTGACTTGTTCCTTAAGAAACAGAAGAAAGACAGCAACAGGTATCAAAGATTTAAGAAAAATATATGGAGGTGGGATGGCCAGTGTGGGAGCCTTAAAAAAGTGAATGCTATTCATAGGCTTTGTTGTTGGCGGTGGCGGGGTGTGGAAATTGAGAGTAGCCTGTCTTCCCCAGTATTCTCCACTAGCCAACAGCATCATCAGAGCCTGCAGCCAGCAGCCACTCTTGCCAAGAAGGGGAAAAGGGAACAAGGCCATCTCTGCCCCCGCAGGTCTACAATAGCATTTCCCAGAAAGGAACTGTTATTTAGCTTAAAATATGATAGTCAGTGATTACTTTGACCACGTTTCCCCAGCCTTTTCCCTTTTTATTATATTAACTTGTTTATTTAGGTATTTATATAATTTAGCAGGATTACTCTTAAAAGCATTGCTTTACCAAAAGGAATAAGGCATTTGATATGATTAATTTTCTTTATCTCTGATGTCTATGTTTTCAGTTTCTTACCAACTCTACAAAGTATGAGAGAGTGAACTTATTTATCAGATTGCAGGTTCAGTGAATTGTACCTTTCTCATTCTCTTTTCCTAACCAGCGTCTCCTGCGAACTTGTTAGACATGCAGTATCTCAGGTCCTCTGCTAGACTTGCTGATTCAGAATCTGCATTTTAACAAGATCCTCTGATGATTCGTTATGCACATACAGTTTGATTGAGAAACACTAGTTCAAAGCACATTTGGGGTACTGGCATTTGTATGTGGTTGCTGTTAGGTGCTGTTGAGTTAGTTCCGACTCATAGCAACCTTATGTACAGCAGAACGAAACACTGCCTGATCCTGTGCCATCCTCACAATTATTGCTATGTTTGAGCCCATTGTTGCAGCCACTGTGTCAATCCATCTTGCTGAGGATCTTCCTCTTTTTCACTGACCCTCTACTTTACCAAGCTTTATGTCCTTCTCCAGGGACTAGTCCCTCCTGATAACATGTCTAAAGTAAGTGAGACAAAGTCTCGGCATCCTTGCTTCTAAGGAGCACTCTGGCTGTACTTCTTCCAAGATTTTCTCATTCTTCTGGCAGTCCATGGTATATTCAATATTCTCCCCCAACACCATAATTCAAAGGCATCAATTTCTTCAGTCTTCCTTAGTCATCATCCAGCTTTCACATGCATATGAGGTGATTGAAAACACCATGGCTTGGGTCAGGTGCACTTTGTCCTTAAAGTGACATCTTTGTTTTTAACACTGACATAGTCATCTAGTGCTGCTGTAACAGAAATACCACCAGTGGATGGCTTTAACAAAGAGAAATTTATTATCTCACAGTCTTGTAGCCTATAAGTCCAAATTCAGGGTGCTAGCTCCAGGGGAAGTCTGTCTGTCAGCTCTGGAGGAAAGTTCTTGTCATCAATCTTCCCCTGGACTAGGAGTTTCTCCTCACAGGAACCCCGGGTCCAAGGGACGCGCTCTGCTCCCAGTGCTTCTTTCTTGGTGGTATGAGGTCCCCCACTCTCTGCTTGCTTCCCTTTCCTTTTATCTCTTGTAAGATAAAAGGTGGTGCAGGCCACACCCCAGGGAAACTCCCTTTATATCAGATCAGGGATGTGACCTCAGAAGGGTGTTACAATCCCACCCTAATCCTCTTTAACATAAAATTACAATCACAAAATGGAGGGCAACCACACAATACTAGGAATCATGGCCCAGCCAAATTGATACACACATTTTTGGGGGGACATAATTCAATCCATGACAAACACTTTAAAGAGAGGTCTTTTGCAGCACATTTGCCCAATGCAATGTGTCCTTTGATTTCTTGACTTCCACTTCCATGGGTGCTGATTGTGGATCCAAGTAAAATGAAATCCTTGGCAACTTCAATCTTTTCTCTGTTTATCATGATGTTGCTTCCTGGTCTAGTTGTGAGGATTTTTGTTTCCTTTATGTTGAGGTGTAATGCATACTGAAGGCTGTAGTCTTTGATCTTTATCAGTAAGTGCTTCAAGTCCTCTTCACTTTCAGCAAGCAAGGTTGTGTCATCTGCATATCGCAGGTTGTTAATGAGTCTTCCCCAATCCTGATGCCACACTCTTCTTCATATAGCCCAGCTTCTTAGATTATATGCTCAGCATACGGATTGTATAAGTACAGTAAAAGGATTTTAAACCACGCGGCATCCCCTTGTTCTGTTTGAACAACTGCCTCTTGGTCTATGTACAGGTTACGCATGAGCACAATTAAGTATTCTGGAATTCCATTCTTCGCAATGTTATCCATAATTTGTTATGATCCACAAAGTTGAATGCCTTTGCATAGTCAATAAAACACAGGTAAATATCTTTCTGGTATTCTCTGCTTTCAGCCAAGATCTATCTGATATCACCAATGAGATCCCTCGTTCCATGTCCCCTTTTGAATCCGGCTTCAATTTCTGGCAGTTCCCTGTTGATGTATTGCTGCAACCATTTTTGAATGACCTTCAGCAAAATTTTACTTGTGTGTCATATTAATGACATTATTGGATAATTTCCACATTCTGTTGGATTACCTTTCTTTGGAATGGGCACAAATATGGATCTCTTCCAGCCCATTGGCCAAGTAGCTGTCTTCCAAATTTCTTGGCATAGACAAGTGAGCGCTTCCAACATTACATCCATTTATTGAAACATCTCAGTTGGTATTCCATCAATGCTGGAGCCTTGTTTTTCACCATTGCCTTCAGTGCAGTTTGGACTTCTTCCTTCAATACCATCAGTTCTTGATCACATGCTACCTCTTGAAATGGCTGAACACTGACCAATTCTTTTTGGTACAGTGACTCTGTGTATTCCTTCCATCTTCTTTTGATGCTTCCTGCATCGATCAATGTTTTGCCTGTAGAATCTTTCAATATTACAACTCAAGGCCTCAATTTTTTCTTAAGTTCTTTCAGCTTAAGAAATGCTGAGCGTGTTCTTCCCTTTTGGTATAGCTTATACAAATAAACAAACGTAACTCTGGAATAAATCAGGAGGAAAATAGCCTGTAATTCTTTTTCAAAAGGCATAAACTGTCTAAACGAATTACCTACAAAAGCTTAAAATGCAGCTGTCAGGAAACAAGTTCATGCTTCCTGGTTATCCATTATATTCTTCTTACTTTAATAGGAAAAAGAGGCCTGAAGGGAGTTTAGACAAGACTGAAAATGAAGCTGGGATGATGAAGACAGACTTCATGACTTTGTCAGAGTCATCTTCTTTTACCTCTGGCCATGTGAGGACAAACAGAAGCTGAGTCAGGAGGTTCTTTCTGTCTGGACCAGCTGCTTGTGTTTGCGTGTGTGTAAATATGCAGGGACAGTGTCATGCAGTCTGTATAATTAGTCAACACTGTCTGCACGTGATGTAGGAAGTTTATAGCTTTTTTATACTCTTCTTTAAAAATTTTTTTAAATTGTACTTTAGGTGAAGGTTTACAGAACAAAATAGTTTCTCATTAAACAGTTAGTACACATATTGCCCTATGACAATGGTTAAGAACCCCACTACATGTCAACACTGTCCTTATCAACCTTGGGTTCCCTATCACCAGCTTTCCTGTCCCCTTCTGCCTTCTAGTCCTTGTCTCTGGACTGCTGTGCCTC